>NC_041385.1:150295985-150408075 GCF_002162155.2 Triticum dicoccoides
GATTCCGGCAAGTCCATGCAGCGCCCATGGCGCAGACCCCGCAACGGCGGCAGAAGAGACCGCGCCACCGCTTCCCCTTCCCCACCGCCTTTGCCCGCCCCGCAAGCTTCCTCCTCCTCCTCTCTCACCCCACGCCACCACCTCTCCAGATCTCCCCAATCCCACCCCTGCATGTCCAGATCTTGAGGCGGCTCAGGTGAGGCAGCGCAACCTGCTCCGTCCCGGAACCCCGTGGACTATGGTGGTGGCGGCAGCGCCCGACCAGTCGGCAGTGGGATGGCGTACGTGGCCCACGCCTTCTTCATCACCGACGAGGACGACCTGGTGGGCGGCGCTGGTCAAGGAGATCGCCTTTGCCGCCGCGCTCCTCGCGCTTGGCATCATCGCAGGCCTCATCATGGCCGCCCACCGCGTCTGTGGCGACCACTCCCATGGTGAGACCAATATCCGTCTCTCTGTCTACCCTCGATTAGGATTTGCAGTTGCTTTGTTTGGTGATGAAACGGGGAACTCAGAGGGAGGGGCTCCTACCCCTGCACCCCGTTATTTGTACTTGCATTTCAGAGAATATTCATTTGTAATGCTGGTCTGAATAAAAATCAAAGATCCTGGAGTTTTTTATGTGTGGCTGAACTAATTGTGTCTGTCTGTTAGTTTGAGCCATTCTGCAGATAAGGTATCTGGTTATGCAGAACTACAGGTCGTAGAAAAGATAATTCAGACATGTTTGTGCTAATGAATTTTGAGAAACTGGCCAAATGGACTAAAAGATAGATGCAGAATCATGTGTGAATAGGAATTGTTATTACTACTTACTAGTGCTTGCTTGCTTGTCCACAAGTTAAGTTAAAGCTGCAATCCCCACCCAGTTACTACTACTAGACTAATCGATCCATTGATTTCTCTGAATGTCACTCAAATCCTTAGCTACATAGCTAGCTTCCCTCCCTCCCTGCACACACCTAGCTAGCTAATTACACTGGTGGTGTTCAGAAACAACTTCACTCTGAATTACCAGTAGTTAATGTAAGTTTATTAACGCATTGCATCTTACCTTGTGTTCATGTCAAATGCAAGCATCAGTAGTACTGTTCTTTCTTTTTCTAGGAATGACAGCTTTAGTATGCATCTCCTCTTACCGATTCAGTCTTAAACTCAAAGTTAAGTAATTAATGTTCCAAACACAAGAGATCAATCTTATGTAGAGTAGTACGTGTGGAACTAAATATTGGAAACACATGCAACGATCATGAGTATAGTAATTTTTTTACCTTGATCAAATTTCAACCGGCAGAGGTTTTATTCTTACCATCCACCAATTTTGACAAATTGATAGTATTATTACTTATAGCAACACAAGTGCAATCTTGTACTGCAAAATAGGTAGTGATCGGCTCGTGAAGGTAACCATGACCCCATCTACCCTTTAGTTGTAGAGGAGCATTCTGCAGCAAGGGCACCACGCAGACCTGTGACCGTCAGTGGAGCTACCCAAAGTACCGAACCCATCATAACTATTCTACACTGAAAAGTTAAGAGTGTACAGACATGTTTTAATATTTGGTGACCAAGGCATATTCCAATCCAGCATCTATTAAACTTTGTATGCTAAATTTAAATTGGCTGTCACTATATACTTAGGAGGCAGTGACATAACAGTATATGCCTATGCAGATTTATACATTGTTAAAATGGAGGCTTGGGAAGAACTATTTTATTTGTAGTAATAAGTCAGGAGTTGTTTGTTGCTTCAGTAGGGTGTCATACATTATAATCATCAGCTCATGTCGTCTGGGATCAAACATAGCTTTGAATTTACAAGAGTAAAGATTTATGTGAGAAGTACAAACCATGTTCGATTTTAACTAGTACAAAAATTATGCCCCTGCTATAGTGATACATTATGTACTACACTGTTGCTTCTGTTTGCTTGCTTGATTACCTCTCTAAGGCAGCTTCGTTTTGTTCTTCTTCTTCATGTGCTACTTGCAGCATCAAGGGGATCTTCGACCGCTACCAGCAGGCCACCGGGACCAGCCTGTGGACCGAGCAGTATGAGGTCGGCTGCTGCTTCTCTATCTTGCCTCCATCCATCTTTTCTTTAGCTGTATCACTTTCTCCTTTCTTTGATGTGGCTGATTTGCTTCGGTTTGATATCATCTAGATCTGACTGGTTTGTACTTAGTCACTAGTGATGCACTGCTCTTTTTCCTTGTGATGCTCGAGTACTGAAGAAACTTGGGTAATATGCACTGGTCTTTTGCTTATGCTCTTGTGAGTTTGGCAAGTGATTGTTTGGGGAGTAGATGTAGTGTGTGCTTATGCTCTTCTAATATTTGCAGGAGTAGTTCATTCTTGGGACATGTTTTAAATCAATAATGTTCCTCATTGTGTTAAATCAAGCCTTGCGGAGTACAATATACACACTAGACTGTTTCTGAACGTGTTAAATCAACAATGTGTATGTGTTACTGTATCCTAGTAATTCTGCTGTGTCACTGTATCCCAGTAAAGCAAGATGCTTGTTATACTCATGTTCCTGATGATATTGGTGTACACTCAATTTGGTTATTTCTTCTAGTTCTGCTACTAGTTGTTGTGTACTCCTAGTGTTGTAGTTGATGTGTAGTAATACAGAAATATTAATGCTCAAATATGATGATCTGGCCTGCAGCGCACCTACAGTTTTCATTTCTATGATCAATTTAGAGAGTTGCACATGTCAGTATATTGTATACAAAAAAATCCAAGAACCTACTAGCAAATTTCTATGATCAATTTAGAGAGTGGCTCCTCAAAATTTCTATGCACATGTCAGTAATCCTTGTGTAGGTGCTTTCATCCATTCCGACTGTACTTTATGTGCATACTTGTTCTACTAGAAAATTCTCTGTAGGAAGTAGTTCAGGCTGCTGTGATGCGAAAATGAGACATATGTGGCATTGACATTTTTTAAGCTTGCATGTCGTAGCTAATTTACCTGCTGATCAAATATGCACCTCCATATCCCTGCAAGTAATATTTAAATCCCCGCATATATCTGCATATCATCCATTGTGATCGTACTTTATGTGCATAGTTGTTCTACTAGCAAATGCTCTGTAGAAAGTAGTTCAAGCTGTTATGATGTTAAAATGAGACATATGTGGCATTGACACTTTTTAAGCATGTATGCAAAGCTAATTTACCTTTTGGTCAAAGATAGTATTTTACTAAACCCTCAACATATCCCTGCACATATCTGCATGTTCTAATCTTCTGCACATGGGTTGGTATTGCAGAATGAGGCTGCTCTGGAGGAAGCAGAGGACTCTGGGGAGAAGGCTTCCATCAAGGAAGCAGACAAGTACTGCAAGGCCATCATCGGGAGGCTGTTGCCCGGCGCCACCTGCCTGAAGGGCAGCCTACTGGTCATCACCCTTGCAGCCGGGGCTGGCTTCATGCTCTCCCCCAACCTGGACCTCACCGCCGACCTGGAGAAGCTCCAGGCGATGGCGTTATTCTTGTTTGAAGCTAAGCTAGGCTACTACAGTTCCAGCAAAAAGTAGGGGAGCCGCTCTTTTCTTTCTTCACTAATAAATTCTTGTTTGAATGCATATCCTGGGGGTGGTGAAGCTGGGAGCCTTTCCTCCCCATAAAAATACTTTGCTCTTCATTATGAGCAGTGCCCTTATATAATTAGCTGCTAGGAGTGTTTATATACTTGATCACCACACCTCTATTGTTCAACTTCTTGTAGCTTGTGGATAGGATCATGCTAGGAATTGAGCTGTCGTGTTCAACTTCCTGTAGCTTGTTGTCATCTGAGCTCACCAACCCATCTTGCATCTGCAGTAATTGTCAAGACCTCGTGTTGCATTTCTAGCTTCTGAACGTCGTGTTGTGCTATTGGTTGGTTTCTTGCAGGGGCGCCAGGGAGATGACGCCGTGCAGCCTGATCTACAGCTCGGAGACGATGAGTACCCCTGGCTGGGCGACCGGAGCCAGGAACCATTCCCGACGCAGCTCTCTCAAGATGGACAAGTTCTTCGCCGCCGCCGCCGAGCAGCAGCAACACTAGAGCTTTAGGGAGAAGTAAGAAGAACTCTGCTTCCTTCTCTTCTTCACCTGAACTATACATACTGTAAAAAGAAACTTGCTAACACTAGACTGTTTTGTTGTAATAATCAGGTATAACTTCTGCTCCCGGGATGGTACGAGTGGATGGTGCTAGACTGCTAGGGCTCTCTCGAGATTGATCTCTGTAACTATTCTGTTGTAATGCTAGACTGTTCTGTTGTGCTAGACTGTTCTGTTGTAATGACCAGCCAACCCCAAATGACCAGCCACCACCATCAGCAGCAGCATATCATGTCATGGGCGCCATGCAAATGCAGTTAGTCAGTAGTAGCATAGCCAGCCAGCCAGCCTCTTGAGTTAGTATTGCTGGAATGAATGGTTGTAATATAATAACATTGCATGTTGCTTTGAAAATGTATATGGCATAATAAATTTTTTTGGATTGGATCAATTTTTTCGGAACTGGGCTAGGCCCAAGTTATATTGGACAATTATTTTTGAGGGGAAAACATGAGAGGCCCAGTAAAGAAATGGCCCAGAAAAATACATGATCAAAAAGAAAACCTGCTATTAAAAGGGCCATGCAAAGAAATCAAAGGCTGAATCGTTGGGCCAGACCCATGTAGCTAATAAAAGCACAGGAAAAAATACATTAAAAAGGCCAAATTGTTGGGCTAGGCCCATGTAGAAAACCTAATTGGACCGGGCTGATTCTTGTGCCACATCAGCTTGCCACGTTGGATGCCTACGTGGTCTAGGGAGGTTGCTAGTGACCAAAATGCCACAGTAGACATATTTTGGTCATAAATGTCTACGGCCATTCCAAAAGAAAGGTCAAAAATGTCAGTTTACGACGGCCAGCTTTGACCTTCTGTTTTTGGTCACAAAAAGGTCACAAATGGAAAACAGTGACCTTTCAGTGACCAATAGTCAAGGTCACAAGTTGACATATTTCTTGTAGTGAGTGGCCACAACAACCATGGGCCATATACGGGTCGTAGGATCCATGGGTCTCCTACGGGCCGTCGATAGATGGGCCTTCAACAGGGCCGTAGAATCGGTGGGCCTCGGGCCGTCGGATAAATGGGTCTACATGGGCCGTAAATGGGCGTAATTGGTATCGGCCCAGCACGGTAACGGGCTGTTAACAAGCCGGAGGACAGCAAAGGCTTAATTCTGTCACAGACATAACGAGTCGTTAATGGTCCAGAATATAGGATGGGCTGGAAACAGCGCAACGGGTTAATAGGCCAGAAACGGGCCGACTCTTGCCATGGGCCGAATTTGGCCCATTAGGGGAACAAGCCAGTAACGGGCCGGAAGTAATAGAGGGTCGGCAAGGAGCCCAAGAACATATGGGCCGTCAATAGGCCGAAAGCTAACACGGGCTGGAAACGGCCCATGTGAATCACGGGCCGTTAATGGGTACAAAGAAAATTACTGTTTATTATGGGCTAGAGTCACCATGGGCCTCTAAAGGGCCTAAAGATACGAAGGCCTCATATGGGCCGAAAGACGTCATGGGCCATACATGGGCCAAAAGTGAAATGGGCTGGTGTTATATTCGACGGCCCACATGACGTTGTTGGGCCGATTTCCGTTAGGGCCTAACAGGCCGTGAGTTACCGGGCCGTAAAATGGGCTATTTGCGAAGAGACCGTTAACAGGCTTTTAATGGGCCAGCTCGTTAACTTTTGACCAAGTCAAACAGGCCGGCTTTGTAAGCTAAATGGGCCAGTGGTGGGTCGTGGCACATGTCGACATATCATAGGCGCCTATCTGACCCACTGACAAGCTGACACGTGTTTCGTCCGGCCAATAAGAATTGTACACGTGGAAATTTCCCATTGGTCGGGGCTATTAACGGGTTATTGGATCCAAAACCCGGCCCGATAGCTTAACGGCGTTCCGTTACAGTGGATGCCACATGTCAGTCACCCTTGACAAAAGCACTTCTGTGACGCGCGATTTATCATCATGGAAGTGGACACTTCCGTGATGATAATTTTGATAATGTCATGGAACACTTCTATGACAGCACAGGTATGACTATCTTGATTCTATCATAAAATCGTCATGGATGTACATGCATGACAAAAAACGCGACCTACTGTGACAAACACGTATCATCACAGAAGTGTATTTTTTTGTAGTGGTTGCTGCATCACCCTTTCCTCTTCAAGGGAAAACCAACGCTGCTCAAGAGGTAGCAGCAAGTTGCTACTCCTGGGAAGAAGCCCAAGTTTGGACCTAAGCCTGAAACTGAGTGCTTCTACTGCAAAGGGACTGGTCACTGGAAGCGGTACTACCCCGAATATTTGGCGGATAAGAAGGATGGCAACATGAACAAAGGTATATTTGATATACGTGTTATTGATGTGTACCTTACTAGTGCTCGTAGTAACCCCTGGGTATTTGATACTTCTTCGGTTGCTAAGATTAGTAACTCAAAACAGGAGTTGCAGAATAAACAGAGGCTAGTTGAGGGTGAAGTGGCGATGTATATTAGAAATGGTTCCAAGATTGATATGATCATCATCGCACACTCCTTATGATTTTGGGATTAGTGTTGAACCTAAATAAATGTTATTTGGTGTTTGCGTTGAGCATGAATATGATTAGATCATGTTTATTGCAATGCGGTTATTCATTTAAAACAAAGGATAATTTTTATTCTGTTTACATGAATAAAACATTTTATGGTCATACACTCAATATTGATGGTTTATTGAATCTCGATCGTAATGATACACATATTCAAAATATTGATGCCAAAAAGATGCAAAGTTGATAATGATAGTGCAACTTATTTGTGGCACTGCCGTTTGGGTCATATCGGTGTAAAGCGCATGAAGAAACTCCATAATGATGGACTTTTGGAATCACTTGATTATGAATCAATTGATACTTGCGAACCGTGCCTTATGGGCAAGATGACTAAAACTCTGTTCTCCGGAACAATGGAACGAGATAATGACTTATTAGAAACAATACATGCTGATGTATGTAGTCCAATGAGTATTGATGATCGTGTTTTCTGACCTTCACAGATGATTTGAGCAGACATGGGTATATCTACTTAATGAAACACAGGTCTGAAACATTTGAAAAGTTCAAAGAATTTCAGAGTGAAGTGGAGAATCATCGTAACAAGAAAATAAAAGTTCCTACGATCTGATCGTGGAGGAGAATATTTGAGTTACGAGTTTGGCCTTCATTTAAAACAATGTGGAATAGTTTCACAGCTCACGCCACCCGGAACACCACAACGTAATGGTGTGTCGGATACGTCTCCAACGTATCTATAATTTTTGATTGCTCCATGCTACTTTATCTACTATTTTGGACTATATTGGGCTTCCACTTTTATATTAATTTTGGGACTAACCTATTAACCGGAGGCCCAGTCCAGAATTGTTTTTTTTTTGCCTATTTCAGTGTTTCGAAGAAATAGAATATCAAACGGAGTCCAAACGGAATGAAACCTTCGGGAACGTGATTTTCTCACTGAACGTGATCCAGGAGACTTGGACCCTACTCCAAGAAGTGCTAGAGGCAGTCACAAGGGTGGAGGGCGCCCTCCTGGGCGCACCCCTACCTCGTGGGCCCCCTGTTGCTCCACCGACGTACTCCTTCATCCTATATATACCTACGTATCCCCGAACGATCAGAACAGGAGCCAAAAACCTAATTCCACCACCGCAACTTTCTGTATCCATGAGATCCCATCTTGGGGCCTGTTCCGGAGCTCCGCTGGAGAGGGCATCCACCACGGAGGGCTTCTACATCAACACCATAGCCCCTCCGATGAAGTGTGAGTAGTTTACTTCAGACCTTCGGGTCCATAGCTAGTAGCTAGATGGCTTCTTCTCTCTTTTTGGATCTCAACACAATGTTCTCCCCCTCTCTTGTGGAGATCTATTCGATGTAATCTTCTTTTTGCGGTGTGTTTGTTGAGATCGATGAATTGTGGGTTTATGATCCAGTATTATCTATGGAAAATATTTGAATCTTCTCTGAATTCTTTTATGTATGATTGAGTTATCTTTGCAAGTCTCTTCGAATTATCCTTTTTGGTTTGGCCAACTAGATTGGTAGTTCTTGCAATGGGAGAAGTGCTTAGCTTTGGGTTCAATCTTGCGGTGTCCTTACCCAATGACAGAAAGGGTTGCAAGGCACGTATTGTATTGTTGCCATCGAGGATAACAAGATGGGTTTTTTATCATATTGCATGAATTTATCCCTCTACATCATGTCATCTTGCTTAAGGTGTTACTCTGTTTTTAACTTAATACTCTAGATGCATGCTGGATAGCAGTCGATGAGTGGAGTAATAGTAGTAGATGCAGAACCGTTTCGATCTACTTGTCTCGGAGGTGATGCCCATATACATGATCATTACCTAGATATACTCATAACTATGCTCAATTCTGTCAATTGCTCAACAGTAATTTGTTCACCGACCGTAGAATACTTATGCTCTTGAGAGAAGCCACTAGTGAAACCTATGGCCCCCGGGTCTATTCTCATCATATCAATCTCTATCACTTTATTATTTGCTTTGTTCTTACTTTGCCTTTTACTTTTCACTTTGCATCTATCTATCAAAAATACCAAAAATATTATTTATCATCTCTATCAGATCTCACCCTTGTAAGTGAACGTCAAGGGATTGACAACCCCTAATCGCGTTGGTTGTGAGTAGCTATCGTTTTGTGTAGGTACGAGGGACTTGTGCGTGGTCTCCTACTGGATTGATACCTTGGTTCTCAAAAACTGAGGGAAATACTTACGCTACTTTGCTGCATCATCCTCTCCTCTTCGGGGAAATCCAACGCAGTGCTCAAGAGGTAGCAAGAAGAATTTCTGGCGCCGTTGCCGGGGAGGCTCATGCAAGCAAGTCAACCATACAAAGTACCCATCACAATCCCTATCTCTTGCATTACATTATTTGCCATTTGCCTCTTGTTTTCCTCTCTCCCACTTCACCCTTGCCATTTTATTCGCCCTCTCTTTCCCAATCTCCTCCTCTCTTTCCCGTTTGCCTTTTTCCCGTTGCCTTTCTGTTTGCTTGTGTGTTGGATTACTTGTTGCCATGGCACAAGATAATACCAAATTGTGTGACTTCTCGAATACCAATAATAACGATTTCCTTAGTGAGGGAGTCCTGGATTAGGGGGTGTCCGGATGACCGGACTATGACCTTTGGCCGGACTCCCAGACTATGAAGATACAAGATTGAAGACTCCATCCCGTGTCCGGATAGGGACTTTCCTTGGCGTGGAAGGCAAGCTTGGCGATACGATATGAATATCTCCTCCCATTGTAACCGACTCTGTGTAACCCTAGACCTCTCCGGTGTCTATATAAACCGGAGAGTTTTAGTCCGTAGGACGAACAACAATCATACCATAGGCTAGCCTCTAGGGTTTAGCCTCTCCGATCTTGTGGTAGATCAACTCTTGTAATACCCATACCATCAATATTAATCAAGCAGGAGTAGGGTTTTACCTCCACCGAGAGGGCCCGAACCTGGGTAAAAACATCGTGTCCCTTGTCTCCTCTTACCATCCGCCTAGACGCACAGTTCGGGACCCCCTACCCGAGATCCGCCGGTTTTGACACCAACATTGGTGATTTGATTGAGAGTTCCTCTGTGTCGTCACCAACAGGAAGGATGCCACACCCCATTTTTAAAGACGGCGTGGTTGCTAAAGAAGCTTTGGCTGTCGGCTAAACTCTCCGGCTGGCAGGTTTTTGATGACCGCCTGCTCGGCCGCCGCATCAACGATGACCTCTCGGGTCATCGAAAGCAATCTCTAGATCAACTTGGAACTTGCCGAGCAGTTAGATCTGATGGAGCTCTCTTCCCTAAACGAGCTCTTGGATCACATCGCCGCCCTGGGAGTCGCTATAGATTACGGCCAGATTGGGCTTAAACCCGATCAGAGCACTACAAGAAATATGTCAACTTGTGACCTTCTGTCAGTGACCCTGGAAGAATTGGTCATAGATCTATGACCATTTCAGACCAATTGGTCAAAATCTATTCGGGGGGCTCCAAACCCTAAACCATTGCGACCATTTTGATCAGAAAGGTCGTAATTTCCTTACACGAAATGGTCATAAAGCAAACAGCGCTAGTCTGCTACCTTATTTCTAGTTGTTAACGACCAATATAGATGGTCATAGCCTTGTAAATTGTGGTGGGTTGCTATGACTAGGCGCCACCTCATCAGTTTTGCCTATGTGTCATGTTCATGTGGCAGTTTTTGCCCTAGATTGTGAAGCAACCTATATTTCTGTCATTCCCAAAATTCCCAAAAAAATCTCATAAATTCTTTGGGTCATATCTTCGTCAAATATGTAAAAACCTTCCTTGCCTAGTTCAAAACTAATTCAAAAATATTCATTTTCCTATTCTGTTCAGAGTAACAGTTTGTGAAGGAAGTACCACTTTGGCATGTCCAAATAGTATCCATTTTCTACAGTGCTTTCCTATGCCCAAATAACCATCCTCCACCAAATGCCAGCTCAATCCATTCATTATTTTGAGCCGAGCTTCAACATTCGTATTTATGTCCAGTGTGGTGGTTTGCAAAGCAAGTACCACCTAGGCTCCTCCTTTTGAGCTGAAAATTTGTGAAGACGGTCTTCTTAGTAACTGATCATCCTCAGCCAAAACTCACGCCCATTAGCCATGTACATTTCCCGTACCGCTAATCAAACACTTGGCTGCTAATTCATGTTTGAGCATCGATTGGTCTCCTTGTGAGAATCTTATGTTGTAATTTTCTTCCTAGCACCAACCTGGGGAGTGCCCAACCCACTAGACATGCCTAGGCCGCCCAGAACACATGGCAACGCCACGGTCACGCGGTGACCACGCGGCGGGCATGCGAGTTTACGCGCTCTAGAGTTGGGGCCCTCGGCCACCGCCCAAACCTTGACGTATCGCCACCAAACCATGTATTTATGATTAAATAGGTCCTTATGTAACTAGAAATGATTTTTGGAAAAAATAAATAGCAAACTATGAGGCAGCTGCAGTTCAAATTTGACCCGCTTCAAGCTGAATCGGCAGAAATTTGTCTTTTTCACGAGAGGTGGATCAAAAAATTTTACACCAGACCATTTTGTCAATTGTGCATTAAATATGGCCTAGTATTTTATAAAAATGATTTGGTCCAATTTTGCAACAATTATTTGGTAGTTCCTTCACAAAAAAACCTCCTTTCGGGCACTCGAAAAATGGAAAATGGTTTTTTCGTCCAACGAAAATGAAAACTTCCTTAGGCAACATTGTTTGCTATTCCAATATGCACCCTTGTGCACAATATGAGATCATTTGAACAAACTATGCCATGAATGTGGCCATAAGATTGATCATTTGGCTTGAAAGCCATGAATCTTCACACTTCATCGCTCATTTCTGAGAACACTTTTTTAAAATAATTATTGTATTACAATTTTATTATTTTTCCTGGAAACTTGTTCACATATAATGACACAATGCGAAGGTTTTCCAATTTTTTGATTTTTTTGAATTTTTTATGCCCATTTCAAAATGCGGTCAAAACGGCGGGCTTGACCGTTCCTAGCTAGTGGTTGAATATTGGAATTTTTTTGGTGTTTCTCTGATTAAATAGATACTTATGTACCTAGAAATGATTTTTGGAAAAAATAAATAGCAAACTATGAGGCAGCTGCAGTTCAAATTTGACCCGCTTCCAACTGAATCGGCGGGAATTTGTCTTTTTCACCAGAGGTGGATCAAAACTTTTGACACCCAACCATTTTTCAATTGTGCATTAAATATGTCCTAGTATTTTATAAAAATGATTTGGTACAATTTTGCAACAAATATATGGTAGGTCCTTCACAAAAAAACCTCATTTCGAGCACTCGAAAAATGGAAAATGAATTTTCCGTGCAAAGAAAATGAATACTCCCTTCGGCAACATTGTTTGGAATTCCAAGATGCACCCTTGTGCACAATATGAGATCATTTGAACAAACTATGCCATGAATGTGGCCATAAGATTGATCGTTTGGGTTGAAATACATGAATCTTCACGCATGATAGCTCATTTCTGAGAACACTTTTTTAAAATAATTACCGTATTACAAGTTTATTATTTTTCCTGGAAACTTGGTCACATATAATGACACAATGCGAAGGTTTTCCAATTTTTTGATTTTTTTTGACTTTTTATGCCCATTTCAAAATGCGGTCAAAACGGCGGGCTTGACCGTTCCTAGCTAGTGGTTGAATCTTGGAATTTTTTTGGTGTTTCTCTGATTAAATAGATACTTATGTACCTATAAATGATTTTTGGAAAAATAAAGAGCAAACTATGAGGCAGCTACAGTTCAAATTTGACCCATTTCCAGCTGAATCGACGGCAATTTGTCTTTTTCACCAGAGGTGGATCAAAACTTTATTCACCCAACCATTTGGTTAATTGTGAATTATTTATGTCCTAGTATTTTAGAAAATTGATTTGGTCCAATTTTGCAACAATTATTTGGGAGGTCCTTCACAAAAAAACCTCCTTTTGGGCACTCGGAAAATGAAAAATGGTTTTTTCGTCCAAAGAAAATAAAAATTCCTTAGGCAACATTGTTTGCCATTCCAAATATGCGCCCTTCTGCACAATATGAGATTATTTGAACAAACTATGCCATGAACGTGGCCATAAGATTGATCATTTGGCTAGAAAGCCATGAATCTTCACGCATGATAGCTCATTCCTGAGAACATTTTTTTAAAATAATTACCGTATTACAAGTTTATTATTTTTCCTGGAAACTTGGTCACATATAATGACACAATGCGTAGGGTTTTCCATTTTTTGAAATTTTTTGAATTTTTTATGCCTGTTTCAAAATGCGGTCAAAACGGCGGGCTTGACCGTTCCTAGCTAGTGGTTGAATCTTGGAATATTTTTGGTATTTCTCTGATTAAATAGATACTTATGTAACTTGAAATGATTTTTGGAAAAAATAAAAAGCAAACTATAAGGCACCTACAGTTCAAATTTGACCCGCTTCCAACTGAATCGGCGGGAAATTGTCTTTTTCACCAGAGGTGGATCAAAACTTTTGACACACAACCATTTTGTCAATTGTGCATTAAATATGTCCTAGCATTTTATAAAATTGATTAGGTCCAATTTTGCAACAAATATATGGTAGATCCTTCACAAAAAAAACTCATTTCAGGCACTCGGAAAATGGAAAATTGATTACAACCATTTTAGATGGTCATAACATCATCAAAGCCTGCACTTCATTCTGATTGGTCAATGGGCATGTCACGCGGATCAAGCATTAGAGACCGTCGGATGCTGCCAGATCCAACGTCCCACACCCCTCACCCTCTCCCCACCCACACCCACCCGAAAGCAGCTCCACTCACCTACACCACATGTTATTGAGGACACTGACATGTGGGCCTAATTCCTCGCGGGCCACCTGTCATTGGCAAAATGCCACCACTCACCCACTCCTCCCCCCTCGCGGGCACACCACTCCTCCCACCTCTCCTCCTCTCCCCCGCACACCACTCCTCTCCCCGCAGCCCAAACCCTAATCCCTCTCCCCTTTCCCTCCATTGGACCGCCGCCGCCACCTTCGTGGACGACCACCTGCTCCCGCCATTCGCCGTCCTCCCCTTCCTTCCGCCGCCCACCTCTCCCCTCGTCTGCACCCTCCCCTTCCCCCCCTCCACTCCTCCCTCGCCTCCGGCCAGAATCGTCGCTCCCGATCCAGATCCCTCCCCTTGCCGCCACCCACCCCTTCACTGGCCGTCGTGGACATGGTCGCCACCACCGACCGCGAGCGCGTCCGAGTCCCATCCATGTCCGCGCCGGCTCCGCTCTGTCTCCTTTCGTGGGAGGTTACCCGCACCCAGCCCCGCGGCGGAGGAGGCGCGGCGGCGGCCTCGTGCTCCGCCCAGATCCGGTGCTCGCGTGCTCCAGCGGCCACGCGCGACCGTCTCCCATGGATAGGGTTTGGTCCACCGCGTCGTCGGCGTGTCTTCGGCAACTAAGGTTGGTCCCCTCTCTTCCTCACCTCGTCTCCTATCCCAATCAGATCCTCTCTTCCTCACCTTGTCTCCTCTCGCTACCAGATCCATCCAGCACGTCGTCGTCGCTCGTGCTCCGGGCCACCATGGCATGGACAGGAAGGCTGCCCCGACGCCGACGCCATGGAGAACCCCGACGGTCAGCCCCCTCTCATCTCCTCTCCTTTTCGATTTCTTCTTCCATTGCATTCCCTTCCATCCTCTTCCCTGACGCGATACAGTTTCCGTCCATGAGCAGCAGCGTCAGGGGCGGTGAAGGCCAGCAGCAGAAGCATCCATCTCCGGCGCCACCAGGGGGAGGTAAAATTCTGGTTGATTTGCATATATGGTCGTTGTTGACTCTGCTTGTCTCTATCTGAAAGTAGTGGTAGCCGTAGTGCGTGTGCTGAGTGATTGCCAACGCTTTGTTGGCTGGTTGGATGTAAGAACTGAACGTGTTGCTTTTGCAAACTGATTATCTATCTAGAAAATGTTGCAGTTGTGGTACTACATGATCTTACTAATGCTACTGCTTGTTGCGTCTACAAGAAGTAGTGCTACTGCTTGTTGATAATGGTTGATTGCTTGCTGAATCTTGTTTTGCAAACTGAGAAGATTTAGAATGATGCATTTCCGCTGCTAGTGATTTCTTCATCCGACCTGATTAGTAAGTGCTTGTACTAATCTCTGCCATGTGTTTGTAACAATGCAAGTTTGGCTTCCAGATGAGATCTGGCTTTCAGATTCTTCTGAAACTGAACGCATCTATGTTTGGCCATTTGTACTGTATCTTTCTGAACCGAACACTGCCATGTTTGGCAAACTGATGTTACGTGTATCTTTGTTGAACTCTGGTTATCTGCAAGTAGTAGTGCTCTTCCTCGATTGGAGTGGAAATTGCTGCATGGTGCTGCAACTTGTGCAAACTGATGATATGGGATTCAGAATAATGATGCATTTCTGCTTGATTGGTCACTTTCTTGCTTCAGTCTTCTGTTCGACGGAATGCTTGCAAGCTCTGTTAATCCAGTAGTTAGAGAAGAGTTTCCAAGCTTTCATCTTTGATTGTTACTGGAAACTCGATGGTTATTACAATCTAATTACAAAATGATAATCACCAATTTTCCTCTAGTGCACTGTAAACCTTATAGTTCGTCGGTGATAAGTAGCCTTCGTTTATACAATTATTTAGAAAGCATTCCTAGAGTGAACACTTGAACAGCTTGTTGTCTCTTGTGTATGTATAACAGCAAGCAGTATGGGTTGAGGGGCAATTAGTACCAAACTGCCATTACAAACATGTCACTCCACTAGCTAGCCGGTAACTCAGTCTTAGTTTCCAAGCAAAAACAAATAAGCAAACTTATGTGAATATACCACACTTGATGTTGATCATCTGGTGCATTAGTATGCAGTTCTCATTGTTAGTTCTTGTTTTCTTGATTCATGTGTACTATATGATTCAGGTTTTATACTTTGCCAGTAGGTAGCTCATACTACCTGCTTGCTTCTGCTTTGAATATTGTGTTCTGCATGCTTTAGTCACTATGGAGCTATGCTTATCATCAGAAACTCTTGGTGATGATGTTATTCCTCATTTGGTTCATGTGTTGCAATTATATACCACATAATTATACACCATGTGGTGGACTTAAGTATCTTAGTGACTTCATTTGATGTGTGTATTTGTGTTAATTTTAAGCTTATGTTGCTGTGAAAATGTACCTCACTGACCGTCTGTCTATTTATTGTGTACTTCTTGCATGAGGAAGTGACTAGTGATGCGGCGCGCCAAGCAGCAGTAGGGGAAGGGGGTCTCCTGATCAAGGAGGCGGAGGAGTAGGGGCGTGCCCAGTCGGCAGCCCTGTCCTGCTCGTGGGGGAGGGGCAGGAGGGGTCTGCTCCTCTGCTTCCATTGCGACCGCGGCAGGTAGCTCCTCCATCTCCCTCCCCCTCTTCCCGTGCTCACTACTTCTGCTGCTAAGTTGATGAATATGTGATGCACTTGTCCCAAGGAATTTTAGAGGGATCTGTATGAACAAGTCATGTTTTTATTTTATTTTATTTAGGTTGTTAGTTACCAAACAGAGAGGGAAGATGAGCTCCTGCTTGGATTTTTTTCTGCCAGCACATGATTTGTATGTATGCAATCATCATCTGATTTGATGCTACCTTGTCGTTCATGCTGTGTGCATTGATTCCCACAAACTATAACCTGATTTGATGCTACCTTGTCTTTTTTTCAATTGATATTTGTCTCATCCAACACTCTGACTATAAATGTGTTGTTTTGATCCTGATGATGATGTAGTACTATAAGGTGGACATCATATTCCAAGTCAGATTGTTTTTGGTTTGTACTTTGGACCCTGTGTGTTTCTCACATGAACTAGTGTTGTTGTAACATGAACTGTAGTAGGTCGTTGTTATCTAAATGTGGTCATTGCAAGGAGGAACCATTGTTTGGCTTCATCCCTTCCTCATTTGATCATTTTTATGGCCCATATGCATTCTACGTGTTGCCTAACTTGGCATGACGTGCACGAAAACTGTTTGGGCATCCATACTCTAGCTCTTCTTAATTTTCATGCATGTTTCTTTCCAGACTTGATCTTACTACTAAATAGCTCACCTGTTGTTTTCTGTTTTCTTGTTGGCAGATATTTTGAGTAAATTCAAGACCAAAGATGTTCAAAGAAGCTCCAAGACATTCTTATATAGCAAGTTCTGTAATAACAGCTGCGTTATCTGGGAATTTAATGTATCTTCTCTTTGTTTGTGAATGAAATAGTAATTATGTATGTGATTTAATGTATCTTCTCTCTGTTTGTGAATTTCATGTATGTTTCAGAATTACAATTTCTGTTTCATATGAAATAGTAATTGTGTATGTGATTTGAAAATGTGTGCAATGGAAAGATGACTCATGCGACTCACTTATCAAAATAATTTGAGCACATTTGAAATTTCTGACGTGTGGGACTAGTGTATGATATTATGATATTTGGGACAAATGTAAAACAGTGGAAAATAAAATAGCAAAAAGTAAAAGATCATATGCTATAAAAGGCCGCATCTAGAAATAAAAATGCCAAATTGTTGGGCCAGGCCCATGTAGCTAGAGAAAATTAATAGAGAAAATATACAGTAAAAAGGCCGAATTGTTGGGCTCGGCCCATGTAGAAAATCGAATTGGACTGGGCTGAATCTTGTGCCACATCAGCTTGCCACGCTAGATGCCTACGTGGCCTGGGGAGGTTGCTAGTGACCAAAACACCACAGTAGGAATATTTTGGTCGTAAACGTCCACGACCTTCTCACAGAGTAGGTCGCTATAGTCAGTTTATGACGGTCAGCTTTTGACCTTCTGTTTTTGGTCACAAAAAGGTCGCAAATGGAAATTTGTGACCTTTCAGAGACCAATAGTGGTGGTCACAAGTTGACATATTTCTTGTAGTGGAGAGAGATCGACTCTCCCCAGGTCACCCACCACGTTGAAGTGGTGGGAAAACAATGCGGCGAATCTTCGCCCATCCTAAGGACCAGATGTGTCCGGACTCCCGACCCCTCCAAGCCGGATATCCGCGGAGGGGAGGATGTTGCCCAAGCCCTGAACCTAAAGCCAGGCAGCAGGCCTGATTCATTGAATAACGTCCAAGAAAACAAGCTTCCGGATTCGGAAATTTCTTGGCCCCTGAGTCTTAGATCGGGCGAGGTTCCGGATTTAAATCCACCCACCCACCTAACTATAAGGGATTTATCCCAAATACGGCAAGAGCCCAGAGAAACAGTACATCACTACTGGGCCAGATTCCTCCTGGTTATAAACAGGATAAAGGACTGCCATGAGAAGGATGCAATTACATTCTTCTGTAACAACTACACGGACATCGGAATCCTCAACACCATAAGTCGTCGCGAAATTACACGCTTCACCGACTTGACATCCATAGTACAAAAGTACTGTGTGACAGAAAGCGTTCGGAAAACCGAAACGAAGTTCTGGGACAATCCGGCCCTGAATACAATCCCAGTCCGAAACAAAAGGGCGCATCATCGCCAGGCACCTAAGCCGAACAAAAAAAACAAAAACCCTCTATAGAGTATGGGACCGTACTGGAGGGATGGCTCAATGGACCCTATAAAATTCATAGTTCAGGGGAAGTCGCACCAACTCATAGCCTTAGAGCATGTTGGATACTCCGGCAGGTGGCCAGGAGTGGCGAGGAGCTTCTAACTCCAGAATCCACAGAGCACCACCCCAGAAACGCCAGTACGGTGTCAATAGTCTTCGAGACCTTCACATCGAACAATTCAAGGAAGCGAACGCTCCGCAGCCTTGCCGAAGTCTACCAGGTAGCAACAATAATTCCATGGAGCGACATGGCTATTACTTTTAATGCCAGCGACGAACCTAAATTCTGGTCAGCCCGAGCACCAGCCGCATTGGTCCTCAGTTCGATAGTGGATGGCTTCCGGCTTACAAAGGTACTCATGGACGGCGGCAGCGGATTGAACCTCATCTATGAGGAAACACTGCGAAAAATGGAAATAGACTGGAGTCGCATTGAGAGAAGCAACACAACCTTTAGAGGAATAATCCCCACCCGGGAAGCATGCTGTTCAGGGAAAGTCACACTGGACGTAGTGTTCGGCACGCCGGATAATTACAGATCCGAGGAGGTCACATTTCAAGTGGCCCCATTCAGCAGTGGATACCACGCTCTGTTAGGGCGAGAAGCATTCACAATCTTTCAAGCTATACCCCATTACGGGTATATGAAGCTCAAAATGCCCGGACCCAACGGAATCATCACTCTTGCTAGTGATCCGGACACAGCGCTCTGCGCCGAAAACAAGACAGCCGCACTGGCCCTCGAGGCACTATCCGAAGACCTCGTGAGGGAGTCCTGGACTAGGGGGTGTCCGGATAGTCGAACTATCATCATGGGCCGGATTCCAAGACTATGAAGATACAAGATTGAAGACTCCGTCCCGTGTCCGGATGGGACTTTCCTTGGCGTGGAAGGCAAGCTTGGCGATACGGATATGTAGATCTCCTACCATTGTAACCGACTCTGTGTAACCCTAGCCCTCTCCGGTGTCTATATAAACCGGATGGTTTTAGTCCGTAGGACATAACAACAATCATACCATAGGCTAGCTTCTAGGGTTTAGCCTCCTTGATCTCGTGGTAGATCTACTCTTGTAATACCCACATCATCAATATCAATCAAGCAGGACGTAGGGTTTTACCTCCATCAAGAGGGCCTGAACCTGGGTAAAACATCGTGTCCCTTGTCTCCTGTTACCATCCGCCTAGACGCACAGTTCGGGACCCCCTACCCGAGATCCGCCGGTTTTGACACCGACATTGGTGCTTTCATTGAGAGTTCCTCTGTATCATCGCTGATAGGCTCGATGGCTCCTTCGATCATCAACAACGACGCGGTCCAGGGTGAGACTTTTCTCCCCGGACAAATCTTCGTATTCGGCGGCTTTGCACTGTGGGCCAATTCGTTTGGCCATCTGGAGCAGATCGAAAGCTACGCCCCTGGCCGTCAGGTCAGATTTGGAAGTCTGAACTTCACGGCTGACATCCGAGGAGACTTGATCTTCAATGGAGAGCGCGCCGCACTGTCACAATGGGCATGATTTAGCTCTGCTACCGGACAGTGCCTTGGAGGCCGCACACGAGCCCGCTCCGACCCTTGATTCGGAGCCGGCTGTGCAGATCAAGAATGGGTGGTTAGACACCGCCTCAGGGGCTGCAACCTCTATGGCGATAGAGCCGAATACTGACTTTGTCCCTTCTGAAGCTCGTGACTCCAAGGTGCCGGACTCCTTGCCGGACTCCGAACCTCCCGCGCCCCCTCCAATTGAATCCTATTGGGAGCCGATTATGGAGTTCACCGCCGCGGACATCTTTCAGCACTCACCTTTCGGTGAGATCCTGAGTTCGCTAAAGTATCTCTCGTTATCAGGAGAGCCCTGGCCGGACTGTGGTCAGGACAGTTGGGATGCGGACGACGAAGAAATTCAAGACCCACCCACCACCCACTTAGTAGCCGCTGTCGACGATCTAACCGACATGCTAGACTTCAACTCCGAAGACATCGACGGTATGGACGACGATGCCAGAGACGACCAAGAACCAGCGCCTACTGGGCACTGGAAAGCCACCTCGTCATACGACATATACCTGGTGGATATCCCAAAGGATGGGAATGGCGAAGCAACAGCGGAGGAAGACCCCTCCAAGAAACAGCCCAAGCGCCGGCGTCAGCGGCGCCGCTCTAAATCCCGCCATAGCAAGAATGGCGATTCCGGCACCGGAGATAATAATACCCCAGACAGTGCCGAAGACAACCCCCTCCAGCAAGATTCAGCGCAGGAGGACGGAGATGCCAGCCCTCATGAGAGAGCGGCAGACGAAGAGGTAGAGGATGATAATTACATGCCTCCCTCCGGAGATGAGGCAAGCCTCGATGACGACGAATTTGTCGTGCCTGAGGATCCCGTCGAACAAGAGCATTTTAAACGCAGGCTTATGGCCACGGCAAACAGCCTCAAGAAAAAGCAGCTACAGCTTAGAGCTGATCAGGATCTGCTAGCCGACAGATGGACCGAGGTCCTTGCGGACGAAGAGCATGAGCTCGAACGCCCCTCCAAAAGCTACCCCAAACGCAAGTTGCTCCCCCGATTAGAGGAGGCATATAAACCTGCATCACCAGAGCACAATGCGGCTGACCGGCCACCTCGTGGCCACGACAGAGAGGCCTCTAGGCCCTCCACTAGAACCCTACCCCGACATCGCTCGAAAAGCACAAGGCCACAGGGGAACGCTCCGGACTTGCGAGATATATTGGAGGATAAGGCAAGACAATCAAGATCGATCTACGGATCACGTGGGCGCCCCATGATACGTGACGACAACCGTCGCGCCGGACACAGTAAGTCCGGCCGGGCCGAACACAGTAGACAAAGCTCGTTGGAGCTCCGTCGCGATATAGCCCAATACAGAGGCGCCGCACACCCACTATGCTTCACAGATGAAGTAATGGATCATCAAATCCCCGAAGGGTTTAAACCCGTGAATATTGAATCCTACGATGGCACAACAGACCCCGCGGTTTGGATCGAAGACTATCTCCTTCATATCCACATGGCCCGCGGTGACGATCTTCACGCCATCAAATACCTCCCACTCAAGCTTAAAGGACCAGCTTGGCATTGGCTCAACAGCTTGCCAGCAGAATCAATTGGGTGCTGGGAGGACCTGGAAGCCGCATTCCTTGATAAATTCCAGGGCACGTATGTGCGACCACCAGACGCTGACGACCTAAGCCACATAATTCAGCAGCCAGACGAATCGGCCAGACAATTCTGGACACGGTTCTTAACTAAGAAAAATCAAATCATTGACTGTCCGGATGTGGAGGCCCTCGCGGCCTTCAAACATAACATCCGCGACGAGTGGCTTGCCCGGCACCTGGGACAGGAAAAGCCGAAATCCATGGCAGCCCTCACATCACTCATGACCCGCTTCTGCGCGGGAGAGGACAACTGGCTAGCCCGCAGCAACAACCTGAGCAAAAATTCTGGCAGTCCGGATACCAAGGACCGCAATGGCAGGTCGCGTCGCAACAAGAACAAACGCCGCATTAACAGCGACAATAATGAGGATACGGCAGTCAATGCCGGATTCAGAGGCTCCAAACCCAGTCAGCGGAAAAAGGCATTCAAAAGAACTACTACGGGTCCGTCCAATTTGGACCGAATACTCGATCGCTCGTGCCAGATACACGGCACCCCCGAAAAGCTAGCCAACCACACCAACAGGGACTGTTGGGTATTCAAGCAGGCAGGCAAGCTAATTGCCGAAAGCAATGGAAAGGGGCTGCATAGCGATGACGAAGAAGAGACCCGACCGCCGAACAATAGAGGACAGAAGGGTTTCCCCCCACAAGTGCGGACGGTGAACATGATATACGCGACCCACATACCCAAGAGGGAGCGGAAGCATGCACTCAGGGACGTATACGCGATGGAGCCAGTCGCCCCGAAGTTCAACTCATGGTCCTCCTGCCCGATCACTTATGATCGAAGGGACCACCCCACCAGCATCCGCCATAGCGGATTCGCCGCATTGGTTTTAGATCCAATCGTCGATGGATTTCACCTCACCAGAGTCCTGATGGATGGCGGCAGCAGCCTGAACCTGCTTTATCAGGACATGGTGCGCAAGATGGGCATAGACCCCTCAAGGATTAAACCCACAAAGACGACCTTCAAAGGCGTCATACCAGGTGTAGAGGCCAATTGTACGGGATCGGTTACACTAGAAGTGGTCTTCGGATCCCCGGATAACTTCTGAAGCGAGGAGTTAATCTACGACATAGTTCCGTTCCGCAGCGGCTATCATGCTCTGCTCGGACGGACCGCGTTTGCAAAGTTCAACGCGGTGCCACACTACGCATACCTCAAGCTCAAGATGCCAGGCCCTCGAGGAGTCATCACGGTCAACGGAAACACCGAACGCTCCCTCCGAACGGAGGAACATACAGCAGCTCTCGCGGCAGAAGTACAATGCAGCCTCTTAAGGCAATTCTCGAATCCGGCCATTAAGCGGAGTAACCTACAACAAGACCACCTGGCACGTTCCGAGCATGCGTAGCAATGCGGCCCCAACCCCAGCCCTCGTAAGATCGTAAGACTGGTCCTTCGCATACATCATTATGCTCTGGAGATACCATGGACATAGGGGGAGGGGCACGACCACGACAGGCCCAGAATGCGGCTTAACCACATCAGGGGCTCCCAAGTGTGTCATTCCTTTTTCTTATTTTCTTCCTTTTTTCTTTCTTACCCACATGACTCCGTTCACCAGAGGCCCTGTCCGGCAGTAGACCGGCCGAACTCACGATGCAACAGCCAGGGAAGGAGAAAGGCTACGACGAATATCCAGGTGGTCTCCATCACGAGCATTAAATCTGTTTTATACACCATTCCGCAGCCTACCCCTGGAGGGGGACATGTTTAATAGTCCCATCCCTTGCTTATCACACTATTTGTATCGTTCTACATTCATGGCAGTATTTCTTGAATAAACAATGCAGCACCTTTTTGCTTATAATTGCATTCCTTTCTTATACATATGTTCATTTATGACATGTCGCATCCGTACACTTTGGTACGGCTAAATACACCAGGGGCTTAAGTTCCCCACATTATGGTGTGATAAGTCCGAACACTTTCACAAGTGCGGCACCCCGAACTTATAGCATTATATGCATCGGCTCCGAATCATGTCTTGGGTCAATAGTTGGGTTTGTCCGGCTCCCATGTTTTGGTACCTTACGTTCCGTTCTATCGGCTAAGGTAGCACTGGGAGAACCACTGCGATTGCGCCCCAGTTGAGCTGGGCGAGCGCCTCAGTGGAGAAAGCTAAAACTGACCGTCATGATGAGGCGAGAGTCGGTCGCTGTTCGAGAGGTTTTTTCGAGTCCCTAAAGACTTATGCCGCTTAGAGCGAGGAACCGGCTTTGTCCGGCCCAGGCGTGGATAGCGCCCCGCATTCGGCCTTCCGAACACTAGGGGCTTCGCCGAAATTTAAAATTATAGAATTCTATGGCTAAGTGAGAGTGTTCAAGCATTATAAGTCTGGTTGCCTAGTTCGTTGCGTTGAGCACCTCCCTAGATGGACCCAAATATGGGAACAAGAGTGCTCAAATTTATCCCGAACACCCCAGTACTTGTGGCATGGGGGCTGAAGCCGACGACTTGCCATCTCTCAGATTTGATAAACAGCCGCACAGAAGGTAATATTTTAAATCAACAAGTGTTGCTTAGCGCATATGAACAAAGTTTTCAGCGCACAGGATAACAAAATATGAGTCTACTCAAATATTACATTATTGGAGCACTCACCCGCAATAGTGCGGGCACCCTTCAGGACACTCTTGTAATACATCTCGGGCATGCGATGCTCCTTGCCTGGCGGTGGCGCGTCCGTCACAAGCTTCTCAGCATCCATCTTGCCCCAGTGCACCTTAGCACGGGCAAGGGCCCGACGGGCACCTTCAATACAGGCGGATCGCTTGATGACCTCAACCCATGGACAAGCATCCACCAGCCGCCGCACCAGGCCGAAGTAGCTCCCAGGCATGGCCTCATTAGGCCACAGCCGAACTATGAGGCCCTTCATGGCCTGTTCGGCCACCTTGTGGAGCTCGACCAGCTGCTTCAGCTGGTCGCTAAGGGGCACCGGATGTCCGGCCTCAGCATACTGAGACCAGAAGACCTTCTCCGTTGAGCTCCCCTCCTCGGCCCTGTAGAAAGCGGCAGCATCGGACACGCTGCGGGGCAGATCTGCGAATGCTCCTGGAGAGCTCTGAATTCGGGTAAGTAACAGGTAATTCACATTCACATGCTTGCTTTGCATGAAAAATGCCTTACCCGCCGCTATTTTCTTCAACGCCTCGATTTCCTGAAGGGCCTTGTGGGCTTCGGCCTTAGCGGCTTTGGCGCTCTCAAGAGCCGATGCAAGCTCGGACTCTCGAGTCTTCGAGTCACGCTCCAAACTCTCATGCTTTTCCACGAGAGCCTGGAGCTCTTGCTGTACCTCCGCCACCCGCGCCTCCTGCTTCTCTCGCCCAGCGCGCTCCACGGCCGCATTACGTTCGGCCGCGGACACCGCCTCCTTCAAGGTCGCCACCTCGTTCATGGCCCCTAAAGTACCCACGTTATCCTTGTCATTTCTCTTGCAACCAAATCCTTTTCTGTAAGGTACAACTTTAATAAGGTGTTACTCACCTTCCTTGTCCTCGAGCCGCTTCTTGGCACGGCCGAGCTCGTTCTTGGACCGCTCGAGGCTTTGCTTCAAAGCATTGACCTCCGCAGTCAGTGCGGCAGAGGTCAGCAGCGCAGCCTGCAATCCCATATTGACATATTTATTAAGACTCCTGCGTATATCTTTTTAGATCCTCAGTCCGGCTTTTCTTTCCGAACACCGAACCGAGCATCAGGGGCTACTGTCTATGCGGTACTATTTAACATATATTAATATTCTTACCTCAAAGCCTGATAGAAGGCTGCTGCAGGCTTTGGTCAGCCTGCTTTTGGCGAGCTGAACCTTCTGAATCACCGCACTCATGACAGTGCAGTGTTCCTCCTCGATGGAAGCGCCGTTGAGCGCCTCCAGCAAGTTATCCGGCACCTCCGGTTGGACAGAGGCTGCCGGCGCCACGGTCTTGCCCTTCTTACGAAGGGGCCGCCTGCCGGACTCCGGAACCACTGCAGGTTCCGGTGCAGAGTCCGGTACAAAGTCCGGGAGGTCGCCCTATGGCACCTCCGGGTCCTCCTCCTCCGGGTGGGTCCCTCTCTGGGATCCCACCTCGGTGTCGTCAGCGTCACGGGGGGAGTAGGCGGTTGGAAGTGAAGTACTGTTCACATCTGACGTGCCCAAGGACCCGCTCGACAAAGCGGGAAGATCGTCCTTGGGCGGGCTGCAGGGTTGTATGCAGCGTTAGAAAGACACCATGTGGCAAAAAGAAAAATCATGAAGTCATTTGGGAGTCCGGATACTTACGATCTCGCCAGGGGCTTGGCCCTTGGAGGCCAATCCTCGTCGTCGTCACCGGCGTTGGCGGAACAGTCCGGGGGAAGAGTCCTTCCCTTCTTGGACCCTTCGGCCTTCCTCGTTGGGGAGGCCTTCCTTTTCTTCCCTCCCCCCATTGGGGCAGAGGCCTTTTTCTTCTCCTCCTCGTCCTCGGGGGAGGAGTCCGCCTCGGAGTCATCGGACACCTGAAAACGGGAACTCTTTCGAGTGCCCGTGGCCTCCTTCTTGGCCTTCTTCTCCGGCACCACGTGGGGTGCCGGAACCAGCAGCCCCGCTAAACGGGCGTCCGCTGGGTCTTCTGGCAAAGGGGCAGGACAGTTAGTCTGCTCGGCCTTCTTCAGCCAGTCCTGTCAAAGGAGAGGGAGTTTAGATCCCGCAAGAGTCAAACTATGAAAAACAAGTGTCTCGTAAAGGCTAGAATCGCTTACCTTGCTAGCCTGGCACTGCGAGCTAAATCCACGATCTTCGGTAGCGGATGCGGGAGCCTCGGCGCCCTTAAACAGCACCTTCCAGGCATCTTCGTACCTAGTGTCGAAGAGCCCGCTCAAGGTTCGGTGCTGAGCCGGATCGAACTCCCACAATTTGAAGGCCCGTTGTTGGCACGGGAGAATCCGGTGGATGAGCATGACCTGGACTATGTTGACAAGCTTGAGCTTCTTGTTCACCAGCTTTTGGATGCAGGCTTGGAGTCCGGTCAGCTCCTCCGAATCGCCCCAAGTCAGGCCACTCTCTTTCCAAGAGGTCAGCCGTGTGGGGATGCCAGATCTGAATTCGGGGGCCGCTGCCCATTTAGGGTCACGGGGCTCGGTGATGTAGAACCACCCCGATTGCCATCCCTTGATGGTTTCCGCGAAGGCGCCCTCGAGCCAAGTAACGTTGGGTATCTTGCCCACCATGGCGCCTCCGCACTCCGCTTGGCTGCCCTTCACAACCTTCGGCTTGACATTGAAGGTCTTGAGCCACAAGCCGAAGTGGGGCTGGATGTAGAGGAAAGCCTCGCACACGACGATAAACGCCGAGATGTTGAGGATGAAATTCGGGGCCAGATCATGGAAATCCAGGCCGTAGTAGAACATGAGCCCCCGGACAAAGGGGTGAAGTGGGAAGCCCAGTCCGCAGAGGAAATGGGGAAGGAATACCACCCTCTCATGGGGCCTAGGGGTGGGGATGGACTGCCCCTCGTCGGGGAGCCGGTGCGCGATGTCGCTGGACAGATATCCGGCGCCGCGCAGCTTCTTGATGTGCCCCTCCGTAACGGAGGAGGCCATCCACTTGCCTCCCGCTCCGGACATAGTTGGAGGGGGTTGAGGTGAGATGTGCGGACTTGGGCGCTGGAGCTCGAGTGCGCGGAGATGGATAAGCAAAGGAGGAAGAAGGCATAGGTAAAAGAGGTGGATCCTTATCCCCTTATATATGGGCGGACGAAACTATGTGTCCCCACCGGCCTGATAAAACTCGCTTTTCTCCCAAGCGCCGCAATCAATGGCGCGGTTGGGTTACCCACGTCCGTATTGATGGGAATCTCGGAATAAGGGGAACACGATCTCTGCTTCGACAAGACGTGCCAAGGAAACCGCTTCGCTAAACGCGCTGAGGTGGTATATAAAAACGATTCAAGTAAAGGCTTGGTTGTGGTGTGACGTCACGCCACGAAATACGTTAGCAGATTGAACTTGTGTTAATATTATTCTCTCTACGGTGGAATGTGGAATTTATTTTGCGGAGCCGGACACTATCCTGGTGTTCACAATCTTCTATAAATTATTCGGAGGAGGAACCCGCCTTGCAATGTCGAAGACAATATGCGCGCCGGACTCGTCGTCATTGAAGCCTGGTTCAGGGGCTACTGAGGGAGTCCTGAACTAGGGGGTGTCCGGATAGCCGAACTATCATCATCGGCCGGACTCCAAGACTATGAAGATACAAGATTGAAGACTTCGTCCCGTGTCCGGATGGGATTTTCCTTGGCGTGGAAGGCAAGCTTGGCGATACGGATATGTTGACCTCCTACCATTGTAACCGACTCTGTGTAACCCTAGCCCTCTCCGGTGTCTATATAAACCGGATGGTTTTAGTCCGTAGGACATAACAACAATCATACCATAGGCTAGCTTCTAGGGTTTAGCCTCCTTGATCTCGTGGTAGATCTACTCTTGTAATACCCACATCATCAATATCAATCAAGCAGGACGTAGGGTTTTACCTCCATCAAGAGGGCCCGAACCTGGGTAAAACATCGTGTCCCTTGTCTCCTGTTACCATCCGCCTAGACGCACAGTTCGGGACCCCCTACCCGAGATCCGCCGGTTTTGACACCGACACCTGGCAGCTGAGGAACTAACTGTGTTGCGGTCCACGGTGGACAGGGACGACGTGATACTCGACAAAAGATCCAAGTCCACCTCCTTCAAGTCGGCAGACGAAATAGTCAAGTTCCAAGTCCATCCAATGGACACCACAAAAACGGCCTCCATCGGGGCACAACTAAAACCCGATGTCGACGCCGCACTCAGAGAATTCCTACGGCAAGATTGGGACATTTTTGCCTCGCACCCTTCAGACATGCCAGGAATCCCACGCAGGCTGGCAGAGCACAGCCTGAACATCCTCAAAGGATTCAAGCCCGTTAAGCAGACTCTTCGGTGTTTTTCCGAACCCAAGAGACAAGCCATGGGAGAGGAGCTAGCAAAACTACTGGAAGCCAGATTCATTAGAGATATAAAACATCCGGACTGGCTAGCAAACCTGGTGATGGTACCAAAGAAGGACAAATTCGAGCACCTACGTGTCGATTTCAAAGACCTAAATAAAGCATGCCCGAAGGATCCCTTCCCCCTCCCCCGAATTGACCAAATCATCGACGCCACTGCAGGACACGATTCATTGTGTTTCCTCGACGCATACTCTGGCTACCACCAAATCAAGATGGCAGAGTCAGACCAAACCGCAACGGCATTAATCACCCCGTACGGCCCATTCTGCTTCAACACGATGCCCTTCGGGCTCAAAAACGTCGGCGCAACATATCAGCGCATGATTCAGACATGTCTGGCCAACCAGATCGACAAAACAGTTGAAGCATACGTAGATGACGTGGTCATCAAATCCAAACATGTCAAAACTTTAGTAGATGACTTGAGGCTCACGTTCGACAATCTCCGAGCATATGACATTAAGATCAACCCAGAAAAATGCGTTTTCAGTGTGCCAGCCGGAAAGCTCTTGGGCTTCATTGTATCCGGTAGAGGAATTGAGGCAAACCCAGCCAAGATCCGAGCTCTGTCGCAATTGGATATCCCAAAAGACCTCAAGCAAATACAAAAATTTACCAGATGCGTGGCGGCTCTAAGCCGCTTTATCTCCCGCTTAGGAGAAAAGGCATTACCCCTTTATCGCCTCCTACGGTGCACCGAACACTTCGAGTGGACGGATGCCGCCACGGCTGGACTCGAAGAAATCAAAGCCATACTGGCAACAAATCCGGTCCTGGCCGCGCCCAACACGGGCGAACCTATGCTATTATACATCGCGACAACCCATCAAGTTGTAAGCGCGGTGCTCGTCGTCGAACGAGAAACGGACGGACACAAGTTTCCTCTCCAAAAACCGGTTTGCTACGTGTCCACTGTCTTAACCCTATGCAATTCCCGGTACCCGCATTATCAAAAGATAGCATACGCAGTGTTCATGGCATCCCGGAAGCTGTGACACTATTTCCAAGAGTGTTCAATAACAGTGGCATCCGAAGTACCTCTTAATGATATTATAAACAACCGCGACGCAACGGGCCGGATTGCCAAATGGGCCATTGAGCTCCTTCCGTTCAATATAATTTACAAGCCACGTCGAGCTATCAAATCGCAGGTTTTGGCTGACTTCATCGTTGAATGGACCAAAGCCGAGCTCCCTAAAGAGTACGGCACATATTCCAACTGGATCATGCACTTCGACGGCTCCAAAATGCTGGCTGGCCTGGGGGTTGGCGTCATTCTGACGTCCCCTACAGGAGATACAGTCCAATACGTACTCCAGATAATGTACACGGACTCCAACAACGCAGCCGAATACGAGGCCCTTCTACATGGTCTCCGGATGGCAGTCTCCATGGGCATTCAGCGCCTAGAGGTCCGTGGGGATTCAAACCTCGCGGTATCCCAAATAAATGGAGACTTTGACGCCAAAGATCCAAAAATGGCAGCTTATCGCAACGCCGTCTTAAAGATGTCAGCCCGGTTTGAGGGGCTCAAATTTCACCATATAGCCCGGGAGAACAACCAGGCAGCAGACGTGTTGGCACGCATCGGCGCAAAGCGCGATGCCGTCCCTCCCAACATCTTCCTAGAGAGGCTTTTCAAGCCATCCGTAACATGGGAAGGAGAGTCTGGAAACAAGAGCTCGGACACAGCCACACCACCCCTCACCGAACATTCTGACACAGTTGGTAGCTCTGCCAACGAAACAACACCGTAAGCCCACACAATAATGGCAGTCATTGCCCCGTGGACAGAACCATTCCTAGCCTACCTAACTAGGCAGGAACTTCCCGAGGACCAAAACGAGGCCCGCTGCATAGTGCGGCGATCTAAAGCCTACAAAGTCCATGAGGGAGAGCTTTATAAGAAGAGCACAACCGGAGTCCTGCAAAGGTGTATCTCCGAAGAAGAAGGGCGAAATCTTCTGGCTGAAATTCATGCCGGACTAGGCGGGCACCACACCGCAGCCCGGGCCCTTGTAAGCAAGGCCTTCCGTACCGGATTTTATTGGCCGACGGCCCGGGCAGACGCTCAGGACTTAGTCCAGCGATGCGTCGATTGCCAATTATTCGCTAATCAAAGCCACATGCCACCTACCGTCCTACAAACCATACCCATCACCTGGCCTTTTGCGGTCTAGGGGCTTGACATGGTTGGACCCCTTAAAGGAGGAACCCACAAGAAAAAATATCTACTGGTCATGGTGGACAAATTCACCAAATGGATAGAGGCCAAGCCCGTAAAGACGGCCGAATCCGGACCGGTGATAGACTTCATATCCGGGGTTGTACACCGTTACGGTGTCCCCCACAGCATCATAACTAACAATGGCACAAACTTTACGGTCGATGAAGTTAAACTCTGGTGCAAAAACATGGGCATCAAGCTCGACTACGCTTCAGTCTATCACCCACAAACTAACAGTCAAGTCGAACGAGCCAACGGTCTTATTATGAGCGGCATCAAACCCAGACTAGTGCGATCCCTTAAGGAATCAAACACGCACTGGGTAGAGGAGCTTGACTCCGTACTCTGGGGGCTGCGGACCACGCCGAATCGCACTACCGGATTCACACCATTTTTTATGGTATACGGCGCCGAGGCAATTCTGCCCTGCGACATAATACATGACTCACCTCGAGTGCGCATGTACGAAGAAAGAGAAGCCGAGCTCGATCGGCAGGACAGCTTGGACGCGTTGGAGGAGGAGCGCGACGTGGCAAAAGCTCGTTCCGCATTCTATCAGCAACAGGCCCGAAGATACCAAAGCAGAGAAGTACGGGCCAAAACTTACAACGTTGGCGAACTAGTTCTACGCCTGCCGGACAAGAAAAAGGACAAACTAAACCCCAAATGGGAGGGTCCCTTCATAATCGACCAAGTACTGACTGGCAGAGCGTACCGTCTGCGAAACGCATCGGACAACCGACTCGAGCCGAACCCATGGAACGCAGCACGCCTACGAAGATTCTACGCCTAGCGCCGGACTCCGTGTTCGTCTCCTTCCTCTGTCCCCTTTTTTATTTTTTTCACATTAAGCTGTCTGGCATTTCTCTCCTTCTCCCTCCCTTTTCCTTTTTTTCTTCTCCCAAGCCCTTAGGGCCTTGCTTGCGCATTGCTCGCACATACTTGACGCACCACCCGCGCTCATCCTACCTGGGGGCTTCTTTATCAGAAGTTTATCTAAGTGGCCCTCATGCCCAAAACATGTGTGACACTTCCGCATGAACCTTTTATACACCATTATATGCATCGATATGACTTAAGTTTTGGCCAAGCTGGGTTACCTAGCTCCTGTGCTTACCCCTACGTTCCCGTTCATTCAGCTAGGTGGTAAAGGGAGCACCTCTGCAATTGTTACTGCGGGTCAGCCGGATGTGTACCTCAGACTGGGTGAAGCCGAAAGCTAGCGTTCTTAAGGGAATATTCGGTCAGTGAACTAAAAGATGATTTTTCTTGTTTATTTGTCTACCCCCAGATGCTTTTCTGCTCTTTTTTAGCAGTTCAGACATGCACTTTAGGGCATGCCTCCCAGGGAAAGGAACCCCTAACGGAACTATTCTCCCTGGAAGATGTTTCTTACTAACCATGTAATATAACATAACTAGTTGGGCACTTGTATGCTAAAGCAATTATGACCCCTATGCCTTGTCTCCATGCATGCCCCGGTTCTTACATAATTGAGAGGGTATTCGGACACACTCCGGACTATAGGGTCCAGAGGTCGAAGCGAAAAGGTCCGCAATGACAAACAATCTACAATCTGGCTAGAAGGCATTTTTCATGTCACTTTAAATTACATAGTCAATCCGACTCGGTATATTCTTCTTCAATACCATCCAACAGGCGGTCTAATTTACAGTCCTGTTGAGAATACTTTGCAGCCAGCTCTACCTGGCCATATACTAAACTGACAGGGATCTCCTTTCCGTCCGGACCCATAGGGCCAACCTCGGCCATGTGGTCCGGATCCGCCTTCGTGTACCGAGTCTTCACCATGGCCCAGGCCTCCCTAGCACCTTGACGACAGGCCGATATCTTCCACAACCGGAAGCGCTGCCGCACTCCCTCAAGCTTCTTTGCAAGCTCCCCCAAGGCCTTCAGGCACGGAGAGGGATGGCCACATAGCCTGGACGACGCCCTGCATTGCCTGCCGAACTCGTTCGTGTAGTTGCAACAGCTCGGGAAGAAGGTCCCCCGTTGAACCAGGCATTTCCTCCGCAGGAGGACCTATCAGCAGACCTACAGACATAGATCTGTCAATCGACTTCCTCACTGATTTTTTTTCGAGAATTCGTTCAACCACTTACTAAAAATGTCGCGTCGAAGTCGCCAATTCTCCTTTATAGAAGCAGACAGCTGAATACGAACATCCTTTAGTTCCTCGCCCATCTGGGTATTGGCATCTTGGAGGTTATTTTTCTCTTGCCGAACCCTTGTAAGCACCTTCTCGTCGGCCTTTAGCTGGCATAGTAGTTGTTGCCTGTCCGGATCTAGTCCGGCGCCATCTGCAATATTATTGTCAGACTTATACACACGCCGCACTTCACAAACTACTTATCTTTCGAAATATATATTACCGGAGGGGGTCTCTGTGGCTCCCCCCATGGCGGCTAGTGCGGCCTCAAGTTGGGCCTTGCACTCTTGAAGCTCCTGGGACAGGTGGGTATTCTTTTCTGTAAGATCCTGCATAACAAATGATCCGTAAATCAGTTATTCTAACTATTTTAAGTCTCGGGGGCTACTGGCATATATAACTGTCAAAATTCCTCACCCGTATGTCTTTCACATACTGCTCCGTGGCTCTGGCTAGACCATCTTGAGCGGCACGGGGGTGCGCATCTCCCGAACTAAAGGCATTCAATGCCTCTTGGGAGAAACATGCATCACGAAGAATTGTCCGGCGGCGCCTGTGATTCATGGCGCTCTCCACCTCAGATCTGGTTGCGGATAATCTGTCGGCATCCTCCGTTGGAGGAGCATCCGACGTGCGCCTTGTGTTCGTCTCCCCTTCCAGACCTGGCGTTGGAGCCTGGCTGGCGGAGGCTCGATTGGCAACCTCTCCGGACACAGTCCGGCGAGCGCTCTTTTTCCTGAAAAAATCACGAGCGTTAGCATGCCTTCCAGGAATCTCTCCTTGAAACACGGTGGCGCGCCATACCGTTGCGGCAACGTCTCGATCCGCGCCGCACTTCTTTTCCGCCTGCTGGGCCGAGCTGCCCCTTGTTGGCCAGCCGCCGCGGGCTCAGCTTCCCGCCTCAAAGGTACCTCCTGTGAAACACCGCTGGTATGCGGTGATCAGAAATAAGCATGGATGGGTCATGGTATCAGGGCTTCAGTCACGGTTACCTGGGAAGCTGGAAATATTCCGGGGTAATCGGCCGTAATGGCGACCAAAGCATTGTCGATGCTAAGTTGGTGGAACACCCCGTCGATCAACTCCACCTTTATATCCGGATCCTCTTCGGAGGCCGGATCGAGGGACCGTTTCGGATCCTCGGGTTGTGGAGGCGGGCTGTATATATCCTCTACAGCCCGGCGTAGTTCCTGCATCGAAATCACAAAGTTAGATACTTAACCGTGGGAATGGGGATCAGATGAGCAAAAAGAAATGTCCGCTTACCCAGCTTCAAGGATTGTTCATAGAAAATCCGTTCAATGGACTAACATGGAGAAAATCCTCCTTTTCCCCTTTGTACAGGCCGGATAAGATCTTCACCAGATCAGCGACCGATCCCGGCCCCTTACGGCCATGACGGGTGGCATCATCCTCCCCATTGAAATCCCACATGGGGTGGCCCCTATATTGGAGCGGCTGCACCCCCCGCATAATGCATGTGGCCATGACCCCAATCATGGCCAATCCGGAATGAGCCAATAATCTTATTCGGCCCATCAGGTATAGGACATCCCTGTCATTCTCCCGTTGAGGGCTCCGCGGACGCCAACTTAGACGTTTCTTCAGAGGAGCATTACTGAACTCCGGGAGGCCGATCCGAACTGGATCCGGTAGCGGGGCGTCTTCTATATAAAACCATTCCGAAGGCCAGTCTTCGGACACCTTCTTCGGGGTTCCGGATAGATATCTGGTCCCGGCGATGCGCCATAGTTCGGCTCCGCCCACTTGATATATTGACCCCTCATGAGAACGGGGTACGAGGCAGAATAATCTCTTCCATAGCGCAAAATGAGCCTCGACGCCCAAGAACAGCTCACAAAGGGCCACGAAGCCCGCGATGTGCAGAATGGAGGCAGGCGTAAGGTGGTGCAGCTGGAGGCCGTAGAACTCCAGGAGCCCCCGGTGAAATGGATGTATTGGAAATCCGAATCCTCTTATTAGATAAGGGACAAAGCACACCCGCTCTCCTTTGGAGGGATTGGGGACGCTCTCCGCCTGTTTTCCGCCCTTGTAGGTGGCAAGTCCGGCTCGAACCAGAACCATGAAGGCTGGGGGAAGAAATCCCTTGGTTTGGAGCGCCACTAGCTCGCTGTGCGGGACTGAGCATCTCTCCAATCTCCAGGCTGAGGGCTGGGAGCGCGAGAGGAGGAGTCGCGTCGACTGTCCATGGTGGAATGGATTTTTGTCAGAGGCGCTCCGATGAATACTCGCGGAAGGAAGATGGTATGATTCGGATCTAGATCCTCGTCTCTTTTTATAGGCGGCTCATTTGCGCAGCTAGGGGGGAAAATGTAAAAATACCCTGGCTTTTCGCATTCGTTCGACACATGGAAAATGGCCTTTATTGGGCGTGGAAGCCAAGGAGCGCAACATTTATCAGAAGCCGGACACTATTCTACAAGTATATGGAGCTGCAGAAGAACCCACCTTGCAATGCCGAAGACAATTTGTGCACCGGACTCATCGTCATTGAAGCCTTGTTCGGGGGCTACTGAGGGAGTCCTGGATTAGGGGGTGTCCGGATGACCGGACTATAACCTTTGGCCGGACTCCCGGACTATGAAGATACAAGATTGAAGACTCCGTCCCATGTCCGGATAGGGACTTTCCTTGGCGTGGAAGGCAAGCTTGGCGATACGATATGAAGATCTCCTCCCATTGTAACCGACTCTGTGTAACCCTAGCCCTCTCCGGTGTCTATATAAACCGGAGAGTTTTAGTCCGTAGGACGAACAACAATCATACCATAGGCTAGCTTCTAGGGTTTAGCCTCTCCGATCTCGTGGTATATCAACTCTTGTAATACCCATACCATCAATATTAATCAAGCAGGAGTAGGGTTTTACCTCCACCGAGAGGGCCCGAACCTGGGTAAAAACATCGTGTCCCTTGTCTCTGTTACCATCCGCCTAGACGCACAGTTCGGGACCCCCTACCCGAGATCCGCCGGTTTTGACACCGACACTTAGTACTCCGATTGCTCCTCTTAATAATGATGAGTCTTGTGAAATCAATACCGCTTTGCTGAATCTTGTTATGAAAGATCAATTCGCCGGCCTTCCTAGTGAAGATGCCGCTACTCATCTAAATAATTTTGTTGATTTGTGTGATATGCAAAAGAAGAAAGATACGGATAACAATATTGTCAAATTGAAGTTATTTCTGTTTTCACTTAGAGATCGTGCTAAAATTTGTTTTCGTCTTTGCCTAAAAATAGTATTGATTCTTGGAACAAGTGCAAAGATGCTTTTATCTCTAAGTATTTTCCTCCCGCTAAGATCATCACTCTGAGGAACGATATTATGAATTTTAAACAACTTGATCATGAGCATGTTGCCCAATCTTGGGAAAGAATGAAATTGATGCTTTGCAATTGCCCTACTCATGGTTTGAATTTATGGATGATCATACAAAAATTTTATGCCAGATTGAATTTTGCTTCTAGAAATCTTTTAGATTCGGCCGCGGGAGGCATGTTTATGGAAATTACGTTAGGAGATGCTACAAAATTGCTTGATAATATTATGGCTAATTATTCTCAATGGCACACCGAAAGATCCTCTAGTAAAAAAGTGCATGCTATAGAAGAAATCAATGTTTTGAGTGAAAAGATGGATGAACTTATGAAGATGTTTGCTCCTAAAAATACTCCTCTTGTTTCCAATGATATGCCTTTGTCTACCTTGCTTGAGAATAATAATGAATCTATGGATGTGAATTTTGTTGGTAGGAATAGTTTTGGAAACAATGCGTATAGAGGGAATTTTAATCCTAGGCCTTATCCTAGCAATCCTTCTAATAATTATGGAAATTCCTACAACAACTCTTATGGAAATTTTAATAAGATGCCCTCTGAATTTGAGAGTAGTGTTAAAGAGTTTATGAATTCACAAAAGAATTTTAATGCTTTGCTTGAAGAGAAATTGCTTAAAGTTGATGATTTGGCTAGGAACGTTGATAGAATTTCTCTTGAGATTGATTCTTTAAAGCTTAGATCTATTCCTCCTAAGCATGATATCAACGAGTCTCTCAAAGCCATGAGAATTTCCATTGATGAGTGCAAGGAAAGAACCGCTAGGATGCGTGCTTCCAAAGATGCCTTTATTAAAGCATGTTCTTCCAATTCCAATGAAAATCAAGATGAAGATCTAAAAGTTATTGATGTGTCCCCTATCAAATCTTTGTTTTGCAATATGAATCTTGATGAAACTGAATATGATCTTCCTTTACCTAGAAGGCGTTCTAAGAATTCGGAGTTTCTAGATCTTGATGATGAAATTGATGAAAGTGGGATTGAAAGAAATAAAAACCTAGATGTTGCTAAACCCACTATTTTGGATCTCAACGAATTTAATTATGAAAATTGTTCTTTGATTGGTTGTATTTCCTTGTTGCAATCCGTGCTAGATTCTCCTCATGCTTATAGTCAAAATAAGGCCTTTACCGAACACATTGTTGATGCCTTGATGCAATCTTATGAAGAAAAACTTGAGTTGAAAGTTTCTATCCCTAGAAAACTCTATGATGAGTGGGAACCTACTATTAAAATTAAAGATTAAAGATTATGAGTTTCATGCTTTGTGTGATTTGGGTGCTAGTGTCTCTACTATTCCCAAAACTTTATGTGATTTGCTAGATTTCCGTGACTTTGATGATTGCTCTCTAAACTTGCATCTTGCGGATTCCACTATTGAAAAGCCTATGGGAAGAATTAATGATGTTCTTATTGTTGCAAATAGGAATTATGTGCCCATATATTTTATCGTTCTTGATATAGATTGCAATCCTTCATGTCATATTATTCTTGGTAGACCCTTCCTTAGAACGATTGGTGCAATTATTGATATGAAGGAAGGGAATATTCGATTCCGATTTCCCTTAAAGAAGGGCATGGAACACTTTCCTAGAAAGAAAATAAAATTACCATATGAATCTATCATGAGAGCCACTTATGGATTGCCTACCAAAGATGGCAATACCTAGATCTTGTTGGGGAACGTAGCAGAAATTCAAAATTTTCCTACGCGTCACCAAGATCTATCTATGGAGAGACCAGCAACGAGGGGAAGGAGAGTGCATCTACATACCCTTGTAGATCGCTAAGCGGAAGCGTTCAAGTGAACGGGGTTGATGGAGTCGTACTCGTCGTGATTCAGATCACCGATGATCCTAGTGCCGAACGGACGGCACCTCCGCGTTCAACACACGTACAGCTCGACGATGTCTCCCACGCCTTGATCCAGCAAGGAGAGAGGGAGAGGTTGAGGAAGACTCCATCCAGCAGCAGCACAACGGCGTGGTGGTGATGGAGGAGCGTGGCAATCCTGCAGGGCTTCGCCAAGCACCATGGGAGAGGAGAAGAACTTGGGAGAGAGGGAGGGGCTGCACCAAAGGCATAAGGTGTGTTTGGGAGGCCCTCCTACCCCACTATATATAGGGATCCCAAGGGGGGGGGGGTGCGCCAGCCCCTAGGAGATCCAATCTCCAAGGGGGCGGCGGCCAGGGGAGGAGTCCTCCCCCCCCCCCAAGGCACCTAGGAGGTGCCTTCCCCTGCTGGGACTCTTCCTTTAGGGTTTCCCCAGGCGCATGGGCCTCTTGGGGCTGGTGACCTTGGCCCATGTAGGCCAAGGCGCACCCCCTACAGCCCATGTGGCCCCCCGAGGCAGGTGGCCCCACCCGGTGGGCCCCCGGGACCCTTCCGGTGGTCCCGGTACAATACCGATGACCCCGAAACTTGTCCCGATGGCCGAAACAGGACTTCCTATATATAAATCTTTACCTCCGGACCATTCCGGAACTCCTCGTGACGTCTGGGATCTCATCCGGGACTCTGAACAACATTCGGTAACCACATACAAGCTTCCTTTATAACCCTAGCGTCATCGAACCTTAAGTGTGTAGACCCTACGGGTTCGGGAGACATGCAGACATGACCGAGACGTTCTCTGGTCAATAACCAACAGCGGGATCTGGATACCCATGATGGCTCCCACATGCTCCACGATGATCTCATCGGATGAACCACGATGTCAAGGACTTAATCAATCCCGTATTCAATTCCCTTTGTCTATCGGTATGTTACTTGCCCGAGATTCGATCGTCGGTATCCAATACTTTGTTCAATCTCGTTACCGGCAAATCACTTTACTCGTTCCGTAACACATCATCCCGTGATCAACTCCTTGGTCACATTGCGCATATGATGATGTCCTACCGAGTGGGCCTAGAGATACCTCTCCGTTTACACGGAGTGACAAATCCCAGTCTCGATCCGCATAAAACAATAGATACTTTCGGAGATACCTGTAGTGCACCTTTATAGTCACCCAATTACGTTGTGACGTTTGATACACCCAAAGCACTCCTACGGTATCCAGGAGTTACACGATCTCATGGTCAAAGGAAGAGATACTTGACATTGGCAAAGCTCTAGCAAACGAACTACACGATCTTTGTGCTATGCTTAGGATTGGGTCTTGTCCATCACATCATTCTCCTAATGATGTGATCCCGTTATCAACGACATCCAATGTCCATAGCCAGGAAACCATGACTATCTGTTGATCACAACGAGCTAGTCAACTAGAGGCTCACTAGGGACATATTGTGGTCTATGTATTCACACGTGTATTACGATTTCCGGATAATACAGTTATAGCATGAATAAAAGACAATTATCATGAACAAGGAAACATAATAATAATACTTTTATTATTGCCTCTAGGGCATATTTCCAACAGTCTCCCACTTGCACTAGAGTCAATAATCTAGTTCACATCGCCATGTGATTAACACTCACAGGTCACATCACCATGTGACTAATACCCAAGAGTTTACTAGAGTCAGTAGTCTAGTTCACATCACTATGTGATTAACACTCAATGAGTTTTATGTTTGATCATGTTGCTTGTGAGAGAGGTTTTAGTCAACGGGTCTGAACCTTTCAGATCCGTGTGTGCTTTACAAATCTCTATGTCATCTCCTAGATGCAGCTACCACGCTCTATTTGGAGCTATTCCAAACAACTGTTCTACTTGGAGCTATTCTAAATTATTGCTCCATTATATGTATCCGGTCTCTCTACTCAGAGCTATCCGGATAGGTGGCAAGCTTGCATCGTCGTAACCTTTACGACAAACTCTTTTACCACCTCCATAATCGAGAAAATTCCTTAGTCCACTAGTTACTAAGGATAACTTTGACCGCTGTCCTGTGAGCCATTCTTGGATCACTCTTGTACCCCTTGACTGACTCATGGCAAGGCACACTTCAGGTGCGGTACACAGCATAGCATACTGAAGAGCCTACGTCTTAAGCATAGGGGACGACCTTCGTCCTTTCTCTCTATTCTGCCGTGGTCGAGCTTTAAGTCTTAACTTCATACCTTACAACTCAGGCAAGAACTCCTTCTTTGACTGGTCCATCTTGAACACCTTCAAGATCATGTCAAGGTATGTGCTCATTTGAAAGTATTATTAAGCATTTTGATCTATCCTTATAGATCTTGATGCTCAATGTTCAAGTAGCTTAATCCAGGCTTTCCATTGAAAAACACTTTCAAAATAACCCTATATGCTTTCCAGAAATTCTACGTCATTTCTGATCAACAATATGTCAACAACATATACTCATCAGAAATTCTATAGTGCTCCCACTCACTTCTTTGGAAATACAAGTTTCTCACAAATTTTGTATAAATCCAAAATCTTTGATCATCTCATCAAAGCGTACATTCCAACTCCGAGATGCTTACTCCAGTCCTTAGAAGGATCGCTGGAGCTAGCATACCTTTTAGCATCCTTAGGATCGACAAAACTTTTCTGATTGTATTGCATACAACCTTTCCTTACGAAAACTGGTAAGGAAACTTGTCTTGACATCCATCTGCCAGATTTCATAAATGCAGCCAATGCTAACATGATTCCGACGGACTTTAAGCATCGCTACGGATGAGAAAAATCTCATCGTAGTCAACTCCTTGAACTTGTGAAAAACTTTTCGCCACAAGTCGAGCTTCATGGACGGTGACATTACCATCCACGACCGTCTTCTTCTTAAAGATCCATTTATCTTAATGGCTTGCCGATCATCAGGCAAGTCCACCAAAGTCCATGGATCCGTTCTCGGATTTTATGGCCTCAAGCCATTTATCGGAATCCGGGCCCACCATCCCTTCTCCATAGCTCGTAGGTTCATTGTTGTCTAGCAACATGACCTTCAAGACAGGATTACGTACCACTCTGAAGTAGTACGCATCCTTGTCATCCTACGAGGTTTGGGAGTGACTTGATCTGAAGTTTCATGATCAATATCATAAGCTTCCACTTCAATTGGTGTAGGTGCCACAGGAACAACTCCCTGTGCCCTGTCACACACTAGTTGAAGAGACGGTTCAATAACCTCATCAAGTCTCCACCATCCTCCCACTCAATTCTTTCGAGAGAAACTTTTCCTCGAGAAAGGACCCGATTCTAGAAACAATCCATATTGCTTTCGGATCTGAATTAGGAGGTATACCCAACTGTTTTGGGTTTCCTATGAAGATGCATTTTATCCGCTTTGGGTTCGAGCTTATCAACCTGAAACTTTTTCATATAAGCGTCGCAGCCCCAAACTTTTAAGAAACGACAACTTAGGTTTCTCTAAACCATAATTCATACGGTGTCATCTCATCGGAATTACGTGGTGCCCTATTTAAAGTGAATGTGGTTGTCTCTAATGCCTAACCCATGAAAGATAGTGGTAATTCGATAAGAGACATCATGGTACGCACCATATCCAATAGGGTGCAACTATGATGTTCGGACACACCATCACATTATGGTGTTCCAGGCGGTATTAATTGCGAAACAATTTCCACAATGTCTTAATTGTGTGCCAAAACTCGTAACTCAGATATTCATCTCTATGATCATATCATAGACATTTTATCCTCTTGTCACAATGATCTGCTACTTCACTCTGAAATTACTTGAACCATTCAATAATTCAGACTTGTGTTTCATCAAGTAAATATACTCAACATTTACTCGAATCATCTGTGAAGTAAGAACATAATGATATTCATTGCATGCCTCAGCACTCATTCGACTGCACACATCAAAATGTGTTACTTCCAACAAGTTGCTATCTTGTTCCGTCTTACTGAAAATGAGGCTTTTCAGTCATCTTGCCCATGTGGTATGATTTGCATATCTCAAGTGATTCAAAATCAAGTGAGTCCGAACGATCCATTTGCATGGAGTTTCTTCATGCATATACACCAATAGACATGGTTCGCATGTCTCAAACTTTTCAAAAACGAGTGAGTCCAAAGATCCATCAACATGGAGCTTCTTCATGCGTTTTATACCATTATGACTTACATGGCAGTGCCACAAGTAAGTGGTACTATCATTACTATCTTATATCTTTTGGCATGAAAATGTGTATCACTACGACCGAGATTCAATAAACCATTCCTTTAGGTGCAAGACCATTGAAGGTATTATTCAAAAATAGAGTAACCATTATTCTCCTTAAATGAATAACCGTATTGCGATAGACATAATCCAATCATGTCTATGCTCAACGCAAACACCAATCTCGGTGGTAGAGGGAGCGTGCGATGCTTGATCATATCAACCCTGGAAACACTTCCAACATATATCGTCAGCTCACCTTTAGTTAGTCTCCGTTTATTCCGTAGCTTTTATTTCGAGTTACTAACACTTAGCAACCGAACCGGTATCCAATACCCTGGTGCTACTAGGAGTACTAGTAAAGTACACATTAACATAATGTATATCCAATATACTTCTATCGACCTTGCCAGCCTTCTCATCTACCAAGTATCTAGGGTAATGCTGCTCCAGTGGTTGTTCCCCTTATTACAGAAGCACTTAGTCTCGGGTTTGGGTTCAACCTTGGGTTTCTTCACTAGAGCAGCAGCTGAATTGCCGTTTCATGAAGTATCCCTTTGTTCCCTTGCCCTTCTTGAAACTAGTGGTTTCACCAACCATCAACAATTGATGCTCCTTCTTGATTTCTACTTTCGCGGTGTCAAACATCATGAATATTTCAAGGATCATCATATCTATCCCTGATATGTTATAGTTAATCACGAAGCTCTAGCAGCTTGGTGGCAATGACTTTGGGGAAACATCACTATCTCATCCGGAGGATCAACTCCCACTCGATTCAAGTGATTGTTGTGCTCAGACAATCTGAGCACAAGCTCAACGATTGAGCTTTTCTCCCTTAGTTTGCAGGCTAAGAAAATCGTCGGAGGTCTTATACCTCTTGACGTGGGCACGAGCCTGAAATCCCAATTTCAGCCCTCGAAACATCTCATATGTTCCGCGACGTTTCGAAAACGTCTTTGGTGCCTCTACTTAAACCATTTAATTGAACTATCACGTAGTTATCAAAACGTGTATGTTCGATGTTCGCAACATCGACAAACGACGTTGGGGTTCAGCACACTGAGCGGTGCATTAAGGACATAAGCTTTCTACTGATCGCATAATTGCTACTATCAACTTTCAACTATATTTTCTCTAGGAACATATCTAAACAGTGGAACTAAAGCGCGAGCTTACGACATAATTTGCAAAAGGTCTTTTGACTATGTTCAGGATAATTAAGTTCATCTTATGAACTCCCACTTAGATAGACATCCCTCTGGTCATCTAAGTGATCACATGATCCGAGTCAACTAGGCCGTGTCCGATCATCACGTGAGACGGACTAGTCATCATCGGTGAACATCTTCATGTTGATCGTATCTACCATACGACTCATGCTCGACCTTTCGGTCTCCGTGTTCCGAGGCCATGTCTGCACATGCTAGGCTCGTCAAGTTAACCCTAAGTGTTTTCACTGTGTAAAACTGTCTTACACCCGTTGTATGTGAACGTAAGAATCCATCACACCCGATCATCACGTGGTGCTTAGAAGCGACGAATTGTAGCAACGGTGCACAGTTAGGGGAGAACACTTCTTGAAATTTTGTAAGGGATCATCTTATTTACTACCGTCGTCCTAAGCAAACAAGATGCATAAACATGATAAACATCACATGCAATCAAATAGTGACATGATATGGCCAATATCATTTTGCTCCTTTTGATCTTCATCTTCGGGGCTCCATGATCATCATCGTCACCGGCACGACACCATGATCTCCATCATCGTGTCTTCATGAAGTTGTCACGCCAATGACTACTTCTACTTCTATGACTAACGCGTTTAGCAATAAAGTAAAGTAGTTTACATGGCGTTCTTCAATGACACGCAGGTCATACAATAAATAAAGACAACTCCTATGGCTCCTGCCGGTTGTCATACTCATCGACATGCAAGTCGTGAATCCTATTACAAGAACATGATCAATCTCATACATCACATATCATTCATCACATTCTTCTTGGCCATATCACATCACATAGCATACCCTGCAAAAACAAGTTAGACGTCCTCTAATTGTTGTTGCATGTTTTACGTGGCTGCTATGGGTTTCTAGCAAGAACGTTTCTTACCTACGCAAGACCACAACGTGATATGCCAATTGCTATTTACCCTTCATAAGGACCCTTTTCATCGAATCCATTCCGACTAAAGTGGGAGAGACTGGCACCCGCTTGCCACCTTATGCACCAAGTGCATGTCAATCGGTGGAACCTGTCTCACGTAAGAGTACGTGTAAGGTCGGTCCGGGCCGCTTCATCCCACAATACCGTCGAAACAAGATTGGACTAGTAACGGTAAGCATATTGAAAAACATCAACGCCCACAACTACTTTGTGTTCTACTCGTGCAAAGAATCTACGCAATAGACCTAGCTCATGATGCCACTGTTGGGGAACGTAGCAGAAATTCAAAATTTTCCTACGCGTCACCAAGATCTATCTATGGAGAGACCAGCAACGAGGGGAAGGAGAGTGCATCTACATACCCTTGTAGATCGCTAAGCGGAAGCGTTCAAGTGAACGGGGTTGATGGAGTCATACTCGTCGTGATTCAGATCACCGATGATCCTAGTGCCGAACGGACGGCACCTCCGCGTTCAACACACGTACAGCTCGACGATGTCTCCCATGCCTTGATCCAGCAAGGAGAGAGGGAGAGGTTGAGGAAGACTCCATCCAGCAGCAGCACAATGGCGTGGTGGTGATGGAGGAGCGTGGCAATCCTGCAGGGCTTCGCCAAGCACCATGGGAGAGGAGAAGAACTTGGGAGAGAGGGAGGGGCTGCACCAAAGGCATAAGGTGTGTTTGGGAGGCCCTCCTACCCCACTATATATAGGGATCCCAAGGGGGGGTGCGCCAGCCCCTAGGAGATCCAATCTCCAAGGGGGCGACGGCCAGGGGAGGAGTCCTCCCCCCCCAAGGCACCTAGGAGGTGCCTTCCCCTGCTGGGACTCTTCCTTTAGGGTTTCCCCAGGCGCATGGGCCTCTTGGGGCTGGTGCCCTTGGCCCATGTAGGCCAAGGCACACCCCCTACAGCCCATGTGGCCCCCCGGGGCAGGTGGCCCCACCCGGTGGGCCCCCGGGACCCTTCCGGTGGTCCCGGTACAATACCGATGACCCCGAAACTTGTCCCGATGGCCGAAACAGGACTTCCTATATATAAATCTTTACCTCCGGACCATTCCGGAACTCCTTGTGACGTCTGGGATCTCATCCGGGACTCCGAACAACATTCGGTAACCACATACAAGCTTCCTTTATAACCCTAGCGTCATCGAACCTTAAGTGTGTAGACCCTACGGGTTCGGGAGACATGCAGACATGACCGAGACGTTCTCTGGTCAATAACCAACAGCGGGATCTGGATACCCATGATGGCTCCCACATGCTCCACGATGATCTCATCGGATGAACCACGATGTCAAGGACTTAATCAATCCCGTATTCAATTCCCTTTGTCTATCGGTATGTTACTTGCCCGAGATTCGATCGTCGGTATCCAATACCTTGTTCAATCTCGTTACCGGCAAGTCACTTTACTCGTTCCGTAACACATCATCCCGTGATCAACTCCTTGGTCACATTGCGCATATGATGATGTCCTACCGAGTGGGCCTAGAGATACCTCTCCGTTTACACGGAGTGACAAATCCCAGTCTCGATCCGCATAAAACAATAGATACTTTCGGAGATACCTGTAGTGCACCTTTATAGTCACCCAATTATGTTGTGACGTTTGATACACCCAAAGCACTCCTACGGTATCCAGGAGTTACACGATCTCATGGTCAAAGGAAGAGATACTTGACATTGGCAAAGCTCTAGCAAACGAACTACACGATCTTTGTGCTATGCTTAGGATTGGGTCTTGTCCATCACATCATTCTCCTAATGATGTGATCCCATTATCAACGACATCCAATGTCCATAGCCAGGAAACCATGACTATCTGTTGATCACAACGAGCTAGTCAACTAGAGGCTCACTAGGGACATATTGTGGTCTATGTATTCACACGTGTATTACGATTTCCGGATAATACAGTTATAGCATGAATAAAAGACAATTATCATGAACAAGGAAATATAATAATAATACTTTTATTATTGCCTCTAGGGCATATTTCCAACAGATCTATCCTTGCTTTTATGCCTAGCTAGGGGCGTTAAACGATAGCGCTTGTTGGGAGGCAACCCAATTTTATTTTTGTGTTTTTTGTTTTTGCTTCTGTTTAGGAATAAATAATCCATCTAGCCTATGTTTGGATGTGGTTTTATCTTTTAATTAGTGTTTGTGCCAAGTAGAACCTATAGGATAACCTACGATGATAGTTGATTTGATTCTGCTGAAAAACAGAAAATTTATGCGCACGAATATAATTTTGTTAAATCACAGGAACGTGATTTTGCGTTGATTCTTTTTTATGCTGTTAAATAGCCAAATTTTCCAGGACTTCGTATTTTGGTAGATTTTTAAGAGTTCCAGAAGTTTGCGTTAGTTACAGATTTCTACATACTGTTCTGTTTTTGACAGATTCTGTTTTACGGGTGTTGTTTGCTTATTTTGATGAATCTATGGCTAGTAAAATAGTTTATAATCCATAGAGAAGTTGGAATACAGTAGGTTTAACACCAATATAAATAAAGAATGAGTTCATTACAGTATCTTGAAGTAGTCTTTTGTTTTCTTTCTCTAACGGAGCTCACGAGATTTCTGTTGAGTTTTGTGTTGTGAAGTTTTCAAGTTTTGGGTGAATTCTTTTGATGGATTATGGAACAACGAGTGGCAAGAGCCTAAGCTTGGGGATGCCCATGGCACCCCCAAGATAATCCAAGGACACCAAAAAGTCAAAGCTTGGGGATGCCCCGGAAGGCATCCCCTCTTTCGTCCACTTCCATCGGTAATTTACTTGGAGCTGTATTTTTATTCACCACATGATATGTGTTTTGCTTGGAGCGTCTTGTATTATTTGCGTCTTTGCTTGTTAGTTTACCACAATCATCCTTTCTGTACACACCTTTTGGGAGAGCCATACATGAATTGGAATTTGTTAGAATACTCTATGTGCTTCACTTATATCTTTTGAACTTGATAGCTTTGCTCATAGTGCTTCACTTATATCTTTTGAGCGTGATAATTTTTGCTCTAGTGCTTCACTTATATCTTTTAGAGCACGGTGGTGGATTTGTTTTAAAGAAACTATTGATCTCTCATGCTTCACTTAGATTATTTTGAGAGTCGTCATTAGCATGGTAATTTGCTTAATAATAATATACTTGGTATTCAAGATATGTGAAATTTTCTTTTGAGTGCGTTGAATACTAAGATAAGTTTGATGCTTGATAATTGTTTTGAGATATGGAGGTGATAATATCAAAGTAATGCTAGTTGGGTGATTATGAATTTAAAGAATTCTTGTGTTGAAGTTTGTGATTCCCGTAGCATGCACGTATGGTGAACCGCTTTGTGATGAAGTTGGAGCACAATTTTATTTATTGATTGTCTTCCTTATGAGTGGCGGTCGGGGACGAGCGATGGTGTTTTCCTACCAATCTATCCCCCTAGGAGCATGCGCGCAGTGCTTTGGTTTTTGATGACTTCTAAATTTTTGCAACAAGTGCATGAGTTCTTATGATTAATGTTGAGTCCATGGATTATACGCACTCTCACCTTTCCACCTTTGCTAGCCTCTCTAATACCGCGCACTTTTCTCCGGTATCATACACCCACCATATACCTTCCTCAAAACAGCCACCATACCTACCTATTATGGCATTTCCATAGCCATTCCGAGATATATTGCCATGCAACTTTCCACCGTTCCATTTATTATGACACGCTCCATCATTGTCATATTGCTTTTTGCATGAACATGTAGTTGACATTGTATTTGCGGCAAGACCACCTTCATAATTTTCATACATGTCGCTCTTGATTCATTGCATATCCCGGTACACCACTGGAGGCATTCATATAGAGTCATATTTTGTTCTAAGTATCGAGTTGTAATTGTTGAGTTGTAAGAAAAATAAAACTGTGATGATCATCATTGTTAGAGCATTGTCCCAGTGAGGAAAGGATGATGGAGACTATGAGTTCCCCCATAAGTCGGGATGAGACTCCGGACGAAAAAAAATGAGAGAAAAAGAGAGAAGGGACAATGCTACTATCCTTTTACCACACTTGTGCTTCAAAGTAGCACCATGATCTTCATAATAAGAGAGTCTCATATGTTGTCACTTTCATATACTAGTGGGAATTTTTCATTATATAACTTGGCTTGTATATTTCAATGATGGGCTTCCTCAAAAGTGCCCTAGGTCTTCGTGAGCAAGCAAGTTGGATGCACACCCACTTAGTTTGTTTCGTTGAGCTTTCATATACTTATAGCTCTAGTGCATCCGTTGCATGGCAATCCCTACTCACTCACATTGATATCTATTGATGGGCATCTCCATAGCCCGTTGATACGCCTAGTTGATGTGAGACTATCTTCTCCTTTTTGTTTTCTCCACAACCACCATTCTATTCCACCTATAGTGCTATGTCCATGGCTCACGCTCATGTATTGCGTGAAAGTTGAAAGAGTTTTGAGATTACTAAAGTATGAAACAATTGCTTGGCTTGTCATCGGGGTTGTGCATGATTAAATACTTTGTGTGATGAAGATAGAGCAACAGCCAAACTATATGATTTTGTAGGGATAACTTTCTTTAGCCATGTTATTTTGAGAAGACATGATTGCTTTGATTAGTATGCTTGAAGTATTATTACTTTTATGTCAATATGAACTTTTGCCTTGAATCTTTCGGATCTGAATATTCATGTCACAATTAAGAAGATTTACATTGAAATTATGCCAAAGTATCACTCTGCATCAAAAATTCTTTTTTATCATTTACCTACTCGAGGACGAGCAGGAATTAAGCTTGGGGATGCCTGATACGTCTCCAACGTATCTATAATTTTTGATTGCTCCATGCTACTTTATCTATTGTTTTGGACTATATTGGGCTTTATTTTACACTTTTATATTATTTTTGGGACTAACCTATTAACCGGAGGCCCAGCCCAGAATTGCTATTTTTTGCCTATTTCAGTGTTTCGAAGAAACATAATATCAAACGGAGTCCAAACGGAATGAAACCTTCGGGAACGTGATTTTCTCACTGAACGTGATCCAGGAGACTTGGACCCTACTCCAAGAAGTGCCACAGGCGGTCACGAGGGTGGAGGGCGCCCCCCTGGGCGCGCCTCCCTACCTCATGGGCCCCCTGTTGCTCCACCGACGCACTCCTTCCTCCTATATATACCTACGTATCCCCGAACGATCAGAACAGGAGCCAAAAACCTAATTCCACCGCCGCAACTTTCTGTATCCACGAGATCCCATCTTGGGGCCTGTTCCGGAGCTCCGCCGGAGGGGGCATCCACCACGGAGGGCTTCTACATCAACACCATAGCCCCTCCGATGAAGTGTGAGTAGTTTACTTCAGACCTTCGGGTCCATAGCTAGTAGCTAGATGGCTTCTTCTCTCCTTTTGGATCTCAATACAATGTTCTCCCCCTCTCTTGTGGAGATCTATTCGATGTAATCTTCTTTTTGCGGTGTGTTTGTTGAGACCGATGAATTGTGGGTTTATGATCCAGTATTATCTATGGAAAATATTTGAATCTTCTCTGAATTCTTTTATGTATGATTGAGTTATCTTTGCAAGTCTCTTCGAATTATCCTTTTTGGTTTGGCCAACTAGATTGGTAGTTCTTGCAATGGGAGAAGTGCTTAGCTTTGGGTTCAATATTGCGGTGTCCTTATCCAGTGACAGAAAGGGTTGCAAGGCACGTATTGTATTGTTGCCATCGAGGATAACAAGATGGGTTTTTTTATCATATTGCATGAATTTATCCCTCTACATCATGTCATCTTGCTTAAGGTGTTACTCTGTTTTAAACTTAATACTCTAGATGCATGCTGGATAGCGGTCGATGAGTGGAGTAATAGTAGTAGATGCAGAATCGTTTCGATCTACTTGTCTCGGACGTGATGCCTATATACATGATCATTACCTAGATATACTCATAACTATGCTCAATTTTGTCAATTGCTCAACAGTAATTTGTTCACCCATCATAGAATACTTATGCTCTTGAGAGAAGCCACTAGTGAAACCTATGGCCCCCGGGTCTATTCTCATCATATCAATCTCTATCACTTTATTATTTGCTTTGTTCTTACTTTGCCTTTTACTTTTCACTTTGCATCTATCTATCAAAAATACCAAAAATATTATGTATCATCTCTATCAGATCTCACCCTCGTAAGTGACCGTGAAGGGATTGACAACCCCTAATCGCGTTGGTTGCGAGTAGCTATCGTTTTGTGTAGGTACGAGGGACTTGTGCGTGGTCTCCTACTGGATTGATACCTTGGTTCTCAAAAACTGAGGGAAATACTTACGCTACTTTGCTGCATCATCCTCTCCTCTTCGGGGAAATCCAATGCAGTGCTCAAGAGGTAGCAGTGTCCGAACATCGTAACTGCACTTTATTGGATATGGTGCGATCTATGATGTCTCTTACCAATTTACCACTATCGTTTTGGGGTTATGCATTAGAGACAGCTGCATTCACTTTAAATAGGGCACCATAAAAATCCGTTGAGACGACGCCTTATGAACTGTGGTTTAGCAAGAAACCAAAGTTGTTGTTTCTTGAAGTTTGGGGCTACGATGCTTATGTGAAAAAACTTCAAACTGATAAGCTCGAACCCAAATCGGAGAAGTGCGTCTTCATAGGATACCCAAAGGAAACTGTTGGGTACACCTTCTATCACAGATCAGAAGGCAAGATATTCGTTGCTAAGAATGAATACTTTCTAGAGAATGAGTTTCTCTTGAAAGAAGTGAGTGGGAGCAAAGTGGAACTTGATGAGGTAATTGTACCTTCTCCCGAATTGGAAAGTAGTTCATCACATAAATCAGTTCCAGTGATTCCTACACCAATTAGTGAGAAAGCTAATGATGATGATCATGAAACTTCAGATCAAGTTACTACAGAACCCGTAGGTCTTCCAGAGTACGGTCCGCACCAGAGTGGTATGGTAATCCTATTCTAGAAGTCATGTTACTAGACCATGATGAACCTACGAACTAAGAGCAAGCGATGATGAGCCCAGATTCCGCAAAATGGCTTGAGGCCATGAAATCTGAGATGGGATCCATGTATGAGAACAAGGTGTGGACTTTGGTGGGCTTGCCCATTGATGAGCAAGCCATAGAAAATAAATGGATCTACAAGAGGAAGCCAGACGCTGATAGTAGTGTTACTATCTACAAAGCTCGACTTGTCGCAAAAGGTTTTTGACAAGTTCAAGGTGTTGAATACAATGAGATTTTCTCAACTGTAGTGATGCTTAAATCCGTCTGAATCATGTTAGCAGTTGCCATATTTTATGAAATATGGCAAATGGATGTCAAAATTGCATTCTTGAATGGATTTCTGGAAGAAGAGTTGTATATGATGCAACCAAAAGGTTTTGTCAATCCAAAGGGTGCTAACAAAGTGTGCAAGCTCCAGTGATCCATTTATGGACTAGTGCAAGCCTCTCGGAGTTGGAATAAATGCTTTGATAGTATGATCAAAACATATGGTTTTATACAGACTTTTAGAGAAACCTGTATTTACAAGACAGTGAGTGGGAGCTCTATAGCATTTCTAATACTATATGTGGATGACATATTGTTGATTGGAAATGATATAGAATTTCTGGATAGCATAAAGGGATACTTGAATAAGAGTTTTTCAATAAAAGACCTCGGTGAAGCTGCTTACATATTGGGCATCAAGATCTATAGAGATAGATCAAGACACTTAATTGGACTTTTACAAACCACATACCTTGATAAAGTTTTTGAAAAAGTTCAAAATGGATCAGTCAAAGAAAGGGTTCTTGCCTGTGTTACAAGGTGTAAAGTTGAGTAAGACTAAAAGCCCGACCACGGTAGAAGATAGAAAGAGAATGAAAGTCATTCCCTATGCCTCGGTCATAGGTTCTATAAAGTATGCCATGCTATGTACCAAACCAGTTGTGTGCCTTGCTATGAGTTTGGCAAGGGGGTACGATAGTGATCCAGGAATGGATCATTGTATAGTGGTCAAATTTATCCTTAGTTATCTAAGAACACCGAGGAAATATCTCTCAGTTATGGAGGTGATAAAAAGAGTTTGTCGTAAAGAGTTACATCGATGCAAGCTTTTACATCGATCCAGATGACTCTGAGTCTCAAATCTGGATGCATATTGAAAGTGGGAGAAATTAGCTAGAGTAGCTCCACGCAGAGCATTGTAGACATAGAATATTTGCAAAATACATACGGCTCTGAATTTGACAGACCCGTTGACTAAACTTCTCTTACGAGCAAAACATGATCACACCTTAGTACTCTTTGGGCGTTAATCACATAGCGATGTGAACTAGATTATTGACTCTAGTATACCCTTTGGGCGTTGGTCACATGGCGATGTGAACTATGGGTGTTAATCACATGCAGATGTGAACTATTGGTGTTAAATCACATGGCGATGTGAACTAGATTATTGACTCTAGTGCAAGTGGGAGACTGAAGGAAATATGCCCTAGAGGCAATAATAAAGTTATGATTTATTTCTTTTTTCATGATAAATGTTTATTATTCATGCTAGAATTATATTAACCGAAAACTTATTACATGTGTGAATACATAGACAAAACATAGTGTCCCTAGTATGCCTCTACTTGACTAGCTCGTTAATTAAAGATGGTTATGTTTCCTAACCATAGACATGTGTTGTCATTTGATGAATGGGATCACATCATTAGGAGAATGATGTGATGGACAAGACCCATCCGTTAGCTTAGCATTATGATCGTTACAGTTTCATTGCTACTGCTTTCTTCATGACTATGAGATTATGCAACTCCCGAATACCGAAGGAACACCTTGTGTGCTATCAAACGTCACAATGTAACTGGGTGATTATAAAGATGCTCTACAGGTGTCTTTGAAGGTGTTTATTGGGTTCACATAGATCGAGATTAGGATTTGTCACTCCGTGTATCGGAGAGGTATCTCTGGGCCCTCTCGGTAATGCTCATCACTATAAGCCTTGCAAGCAATGTGACTAATGAGTTAGTTGCGGGATGAAGTATTACGAAATGAGTAAAGAGACTTGCCGGTAACGAGATTGAACTAGGTATGATGATACCGATGATCGAATCTCGGGCAAGTAACATACCGATGACAAAGGGAACAACGTATGTTGTTATGCGATTTGACCGATAAAGATCTTTGTAGAATACGTAGGAGCCAATATGAGCATCCAGGTTCTGCTATTGGTTATTGATCGGAGATGTGTCTCGGTCATGTCTACATAATTCTCGAATCCATAGGGTCCGCACGCTTAACGTTCGATGACGATTTGTATTATGAGTTATGTGATTTGATGACCGAAGTTTGTTCAGAATCCCGGATGAGATCACGGACATGACGAGGAGTCTCGAAATGGTCGAGAGGTAAAGATCGATATATTGGAAGGCTATATTCGGACATCAGAATGGTTCCGAGTGATTCGAGTATTTTTCGGAGTACCGGAAAGTTACGGGAATTCGTCGGGGGAAGTTAATGGGCCTTATTGGGCTTTAGTGGAGAGAGGGAAGAAGGGCCACGAGGTGGCGCGCGCCTCCCCCTGCCCAAACCGAATTGGACAGGGGGGTGGGGGCGCGGGCCCCCCTTTCCTTCTCCCTCTCCCTCCTTTCCTTCTTTCCTACTCCGAGAAGGAAAGGGAATCCTACTAGGACTTGGGAGTCCTAGTAGGACTCCCTACACTTGGCGCGCCCCTAGGAGGGCCGGCATATCTCCCTCCCTCCTTTATATACGTGGGCAGGGGGCACCCGAAAGGCACACCAAGTCTTCTCTTAGCCGTGTGCGGTGCCCCCTCCACAGTTACACACCTCGGTCATATCGTCGTAGTGCTTAGGCGAAGCCCTGCGCCGGCAACTTCATCATCACTGTCGTCATGCCGTCGTGCTGACGAAACTCTCCCTCGGCCTCAACTGGATCAAGAGTTCGAGGGACATCATCGAGCTGAACGTGTGCTGAACGCGGAGGTGCCATACGTTCGGTACTTGGATCGGTTGGATTGCGAAGACGTTCGACTACATCAACTGTGATACCAAACGCTTCCGTTTTCGGTCTACGAGGGTATGTGGACACACTCTCCCTGCTCGTTGCTATGCATCTCCTAGATAGATCTTGCGTGATCGTAGGTAATTTTTTTGAAATACTGCGTTCCCCAACAATGGGGGGTAGGGGAAGGAGGAGGAGACATGTTTCTGACCCGTGTGCTTGTTGTCGTGTTTTCCATCGATGGGAAGTGTGGGCGCTAGGGATCTGATCTAGTTGCCATGGTAGGGGAAGATCTGCCGATGCAGAGGTTGGAGACGATGAGGGAGGGTGGCAATGTGGTTCGAACGCGGGGTTCGGTCGATGGGTGCGTGAGGTTGTGCGGGCAACGGGGTCACTCGCCGGACGTGCGGGCGATCGCGCCACACACCAGACGTGCGGGCTGTGGATGGGAGCGCCCGGACGCCGTCGTGCAGGCGGGTCCGTGTCTATTTCACACGGAGCGTGCTGCACACATCCTAAATGTCACACGTGTGGTGGATATCGGCGTCCTTGAATAAATCTATACTACCTCCATTTTAAAAGAGTGTCCTGAAAAAACTATGCAATTCACGGGAAAAGGTGTGTCGAGACACCACCGAGTCCATCGCCGAACCCAACAAGGCATGTTCCCCACCACAGAAACAAGAAAGCGGAAACCCCACACCGCTGCCGCTGCGAAGGAGAACCGAGGAGAAAGATCCGGACGATACGAGCTCAGCTCCCGTCGCATCGCACCGCATCGCCCGGCGACACCCGCCCGCTGCCCTCCCTCGTCCCCAGCTCTTCTGAATCGCGTCGCCGGCGGCCGAGAGGTTCGCAGCCCCGATCCACCTCCTCTCTCCTCCCTGCCATCGCCACCGCCACCGCCACCCCCAGGTCCTGTAGCGAGCCACTGTTCCATTCATGGGCGTGCCTGCCTGCCACACCCATCACGCGCGCTCAGTTGGCGCAGTGGTGGTGGTGGAGCACTGGGACTGGGAGACAAGCGCGGGCCGTGTGGTGCCCTGCCACCGGCAGCCAATCTCTCCCGTAGATTCCTTCCCCCCGCACTCACTCCCATAAGAGAAAGGCGCTCCCCTTTCCGCCGCCCAAATCCTCCCCCTTTCTCTTCCCCAGCCCTCTCCCTCGTACGCACGCACGCGCCCGTCGCCTTTATTAACCCCTTTGCTGCCCAGGCCATTGGATTCGTGGCGTTGGCGAGCGTGGTCGCCAGGAGAGGAGGGGTGCCGGCGGCGGCGGCGACTGTTCGCGGGATGAGCTTCGGCGGCGCCAGCTCCGTTGCGGCCGGTACGTATAATGCTTTGTGATAGATTCTGCCCCTCGTTCGGTTGATTCGTCGCCGATGCGCCGGCTTTGATGTGCTTCTGTCGGGATGTGACGGAATGGTGGGTGGGTTGCAGGTGGGAAGCGGCCGTTCGAGTACGGGAGGACGCATGTGGTGAGGCCCAAGGGCGCGCACAAGGCCACCATCGTCTGGCTCCACGGCCTCGGCGACAATGGAGCCAGGTACGCAACAAACCCTTCTTCTGGCCCTTCCGGGTCGCAGCTCCGCTTGTTGGGATTGATGCGTTCACGGATTCAATGATGACGGACGACTTGTCTGTTCGTCCTGCATTCTTGATGAATCATAGTCGTAGGATCTCCTCTATATTTTCCATGTCTCTCAACCAACTGTACTGTAGAACGCTATACGTGAGACATCTCACTCTCGTACTGTTTATATTTGTCGAAATTAATTTCCTGCCCAATAAACATGTGCTGAATCATCTGATTGGGCGAATAGACATTTTTTGCGACATCTTTTATGATCAGTGCTATAATATGTTCAGTACATACGCTTCTTTGCACATAAATCGTTGCATTATTATTGGCAAGAAAGGTATTTCTGTGCTATTATGGTTTTAAGGAAATTGCATTATGCTCAAAATTATTCAAAACTACGTAATGCAAAACTAGAAGTTATTTTTGGAGAGACCAATAGACATAATGGGTTTTATGTTATATGTGCAGCTGGTCTCAACTGTTGGAAACTCTTCCCCTTCCTAATGTAAGTTAGGAACTAGATTTCAACTTTCAAGTATGTGTCCTGTTGGAAGTCTTTCTGATTCTCTGATTTGCTACCGCTTCAGATAAAATGGATCTGCCCAACTGCACCTACGAGGCCTGTGGCAATTTTTGGTGGATTCCCATCTACTGCATGTATGTTCTGAAACATGTGAATTTTCTTATTTATCTCTTGGATGTATTGTGCTAACTCCTTTTGAAATAGCCATTTGTTTTGATAGGTGTGTGCTGATATGGTTTTTCCTTTTTCCGGGATCACAGGGTTTGATGTTGCTGATCTTTCAGAAGATTCTCCTGATGATGTTGAGGGGCTGGATTCCTCAGCTGCACATGTAGCAAATTTATTGTCTACCGAACCTGCAGACAGTATGGTTTCATGCCAGTTTCCGTTTGTCTACTTTCTTCAAACCCATTCTTATCAAGCACACACCAGATATGGAATGGCATTCCTTGTTATTATCTGTTTCTCTATTGTGTTGTGGGCATTTTTCTTTACATTTCTAGCCAAGAACCAAGCTATTTTGATCTCATATATTGACAATCCAATAGAATGGACTCCGCTGGGTCTTGTTCATCACTAAAAGTTTTGACCTTGTTACATTAATCATCGCAGTCAAGCTTGGCGTTGGTGGCTTTAGTATGGGTGCTGCTACTGCGCTTTACTCCGGTACTTGCTTTGCTCATGGAAAATATGGAAATGGCAATCCATACCCTGTGAACCTAAGTGTGGCTGTTGGTCTCAGTGGCTGGCTCCCGTGTGCCAGGTTTGTGCTAGTATGTTTATGTGCACAAGTTTCACTGAAGCTGCTTCCTTGCGGCTGATCCACTTTGTGCTGTGCGGTCACCTCAGGTCATTGAAGAACAAAATTGAGAGCTCACAGGAGGCTGCACAGAAGGCTTCATCATTACCTCTTATGCTTTGTCATGGAAAAGGTGCATGTCTTTAGCATGATTTTCAGTTTTTTGTGTAATACTGAAATAAGCACCTTATCGGTAATGATGACATTCAGCACGCTGTATTTCCCCAAGATGCGCATTTCACAGTCCGTCCTTCTTCTGGAGCTAGTGACCTGTGTGCTTCAAACCAGAAACATCTTTCTTTATGTTTATGGAACATTTAGAACGGTCGTTGGCTTGTAGCTACACACTTGTATTACCTGAAGTTGCTTCTTCGCAGCAGATATAACAGAACTGAGTTGCTTATCAAGTATATGGACAGTTCCTTTCCCCTTTTAACCTGGATTCAAACAATAGCTTCACCAGAAAGTTTTTTGCTCTGTTTTTTCGTTGCCTAAGCAGCTAAGCTTGATAGTGTCTGGCTCTTAGTAACCGAGTTGATGTAATTTCCATGTGGCATTCCTCACAAGGTTAGTTACGATGATCAGCTCTGCTAATTGCAAATTTTGATGGAAAAACTGTGATAAGCAATTTTCTTACATAATAAATTGATTCATGCCTCAAGTTTTTATTATGGGCATGAACAGAACACGAGTTAGCAGAACATGTAGGTCTTTGGACCAGGTGTCTTGATAATGGTCATCTGCTTTCATGATGCATCAGCACTGCATTACTTGTTCTGAGTCCTCTATTTATGTTTAGTTATGCAGAGGCCATCCGTAAATTGTGACTGTTATCATCTTTTTGCAGCTGATGATGTGGTCCTCTACAAACATGGAGAGAGATCTGCTGATGCACTTAAGTCAACCGGGTTTGCAAATGTGGAATTCAAGTCCTACAGCAGGTTTGCTACCTTCTTTACTCCCCTTGAATGTTGTGATTTCCTTGTGCTGATTGATCTCCTCTCCTTGGAAGACTCGGGCACTATACCGTTCCAGAGGAGATGGACGAAGTTGTCAAGTGGCTTACAGCAAGCTTGGAACTCGGCAGTTCATCGTCAACTTGATTGAATGAAGAGATGCCTTGAGAAAGGCTCAGTGTAGCGGCGTCTAAATAATAAGTACCTGTGGTTGTGCCGAATTGAGTGATAAAATGGCTTGGTTGCCAACTTGGGCTTTGGGTATACGGTCATGTCTTAGCTTGGCGTTTCATATGCGGACATGCCTCGCTGAATCTTGGTACTATTGAAATTTCATATATTTGGTATGTGTTTCCATCCAAAGTCAGAGACATTGTGATCAGTTTGGTTTTGGTTACGAATGATATTTTTGTTTCAACGTGTTCTATCCTTTTTTTTCCTACTGAACTGATTATTTTACTTGTGCATGAACCAAAACAGCACCGAGATCTCACACGTGCTTAATGAGACATATATATTTATATTGTTACATTGTTACAATCATTCATAAGATAGACAAGTTACATTGTTGATAGCAAATCCAGGATGGTTACATAGCAGAGTCAAAGTTACAGTGCAACAAGAAACACTACTATTACATTGTTGATAGAGTCAAAGTTACAGTGCAACAAGAAACACTACTATGTCCTTCGAGCTTCAGCATCAGCCACAAAGAGGGCATAAGGAGTTGTTTGTGTTTGTGCCATAGAAAAAGGAATCCTGGTTCAGTTTTCACATTTCAAGTTTCAACTTTTTGTCTAAATATTTTTGTGGATGACATTTGCTGAACAAATTAATTACATTTACAAGCTGTTTTGGTTTTGAAGGTTGAGGGTTGTCTATTAGACCGTTGCGTAGTTCACAGTTGTTTTTTAGACTTCAGTGATAGTTCGAGGTTGTAATATGGACTTATCTCTATTGTTGTTGATCCTTTATAATAGATCTGGGGCATTTTCACAAAAATAAAATTGTTTTCAGAATTTTTAGAAGTTACTCCCTCTGTCTCATAATGTATGACATTTTTTGATACTACGCTAGTGTTAAAAACGTCTTTCATTATGAGACCGGGGGAGTATTACTCATCTGTTTTGATTATTTCAAATAACCCAAAATCTGCCCTCGACGGAATCGCCACTACCTTCTTCGATTTGGGCAGGTTTATGCTGTAAGTTTATACGAGCAAGATGCATTACACAGGTAAGTTCTGAATTCAGATAATGCAACCCCACAAGCCTTGAATCGATGGTGCGCTCGCAGTGGAAACGGATGATTACACAAACAAAATTAACTTCGCAGAATAGAAAAGCAGCATAAATAACTATGTAACAGCCTAACCATTTATTATTGCAACGCAAACGGAGCCCAAAGTATATAGAATCCAAACAAAATCACCTGACTATTACAACGTACAAAAAACAGTATTGAAAAGTGGCATTTATTTGTCATGAAACGGAAACTTGGATGCTCTTGGAACCGAGAGATTTCCATCATGGCTGGCAACACAATGATGAAAATCCCGCACCAAAACGACAGAACACCACATGAAGAGCTTCGAGTTAAAGTGTACTCAGAGAGGAAGCATCCATCTCGATGCAAAAGCTAACATACTGTAGCTTGTTTCACTGGGCACTGTCTTGCTCGCCCTTTTGTGCGGAATCACCAAGTAAACCCTTAAGTTCCCCTTTCTGAAGAAAATTTAGAGAACAAGTCAACCACCAAGTGAAAGATACCAGCTGGATACACATGCTGAACGAAATAGTGATGATCGGTTCACTTGCCTGGTGCATGCTTAATATGATGTCAGAGCCCCCAACGAACTCCCCGTTGATAAATATTTGCGGAAAGGTAGGCCAGTTACTGCACAAACAAACAGTAGCTTTAATAATGATACCATCAGGAGATACATAATTTGTAAATCCCGGCAGCTTAGCAACAGGTGTTAAATTATCCATTTGTCATTTCCGCCATGATACATATGAATGAAACTGAATAAAATTGGAACTCTGAAAGTTGAACATTAAGTAGAACTCTGCAATGTTGTAATCAAGGGCACACAACATGTTTTCGACGAATCTGTTCCAAGTAAAGCCTCCAACTAACTAAATCAAAATCATATTCTGTATGTTTATCATCTGTTGTTGAAGCTAAATCTTAACCCATAGTAAAATATTTTCTTTACCACATCATCTCATACCCTATTCCCATGGCTAGTTCCTTTTTCCTTCTCCTTTTTGAAACAATTGTCCTCCATCTAAAACTGAAAGTACATCATCAGGGAGGTTATGACGAGCCACTTACGAGTAAGCTTTGACACTCTCCTTGAGCTTCATATTACTCAGAATATCTCTGGCAGTGATAGAGACGCCTGCAACAGACAAGATATGATTTAGGGATTTCAGAGGCACAATTTACTGACAGCTGGTTCTGAGATATAGCTTACCATATTGCTGGAGGACCTTAACTGCCAGTGCACTAAATCCACACCTGGGAGCTTCAGGATAACCCTTCATGAAGATAATGACTGGATTCTCCTTGATATCCTGGCAAAGATTTCATCAAGGAAATTAATTAACAGCAGAAGAATATGACACAACATTAAGCTTTACAATTTTCATGCCATGCGTATTTTTGTTATATTTCAAGTGCTTGAATCTAAATGTTCTGAAGCTCATGTGTGCATATAAATACCTGAGCAACGATGTCTTGCAAAGACATGTCAGAACCTTTGCTTGTAGGCTGGAAATCTTGATGTGTATCAGTATCAGCGGTTACTCGTGTTGCACTTGTGCCCCCATTCACGTTAGAATCACCACTGATTCCTGATGAGTAGGTCATGAACTGTTGGAAAGCTGGTCGTGACACGGTCTGCTTTTCCAATTATCATGTAAAAACAAGGTCATTGTGTGAACATGAGATCAAAATCGCAACAGAAACAATCTGCTTTGCTTGACAAAAGCTCATAGTGCAACATTAGTTGGTTCTTTGATAAATTGGAAGCAAAATAAAGCTTGAAAATACATAGTGTAAGCACAGAGCGAAAAGGACAAATGGACAATAGATGCCCAGAAGCTAACGAGAAAACCTCAACTGTGATAACATTGCAAGTCTAAGCTAAAACTAACCATGTAACCTTCTTCAAAGCTCATAGCCACTGTTCCATCTAAAATGAAACCAAAACAACCACCAGTCTATGGCATTATAAGGTTCAGAGCCAGGATGTGGCTCCAGCCTCACCGAACCACTCTCCATGCAGGCGTACAGCATTAAACAGGCTGCATAAACATCCCATTTAAATGGAACACGTTTACAGGAAACCACTTGGTAGAGAACTATAGCATCCATTTAGACATAATAATGGCTGCCTTATAGCACAAATGGTGACAGATGCTGACTCTACACATGTGGATTTTTGGTTAAAATATATGGGGCCACCAGAGTCTCATCTCTAGACATGATATGCTTTTAAAAAAGGTGAAAACCAGGGTCATCATGATAGCTCTTATCAAACAATCTCGTGATAGAATCACTTGGCACAGATGAATGTAACATTAAATTTATGTAACTGTAAACGAGTGAACCGGTTAGCTTACTAGGTCCCAATGAACCTGACAGCAATTTGGGGATTTTAGGGCTCGATCAGAGCTCGGAGCAGTTGAGCGAAAATAAATGGGGAAAATCTCAGAACTATGAACTGATGAAGGTGCCGGCACTTACCGCCGTGCTGGGCGCGCGGCACGACCGCACGAGCCCCCTGACAAGGGAAGACGACACCAGCCTCGCCATGTTCCCCTGCATCGACGGGCAAAACAGCAGGCAACCGCGATTTAGCAACAGGGACGGATCTAGATGCGCCCAGAAATTAGGGAGATCGGTAGGGTTTAACTAATCCGTGGATGAACGAAAGCTCATACCTCGAAACCCAGTGGCGAGAGATTGCGGACGGGGTGGAGACAGCAGGGGCGCGGTGGGCGGCGACGCGCGTGAGAGGCGGAGGGAGTTGGGCGGCGGGGCCGGGGGATTGAGGAGGGGGCGGCGGCGGCGTGCACTGCCTTCTCGGACGGTTCGACTCCAATCTACTAGGATGTGCTGTTCGGTGAATATACCGCACGAACGTGCGGTGCAACTCCTTACGGCGCGACGTGCTCCGCACCGTTCGATCGCCACGCGCGCGCTCTTCATCAGGATGATGATTTTTTTTTTTTTTTTTTTTGCGCGGGATCAGGACGATGACTTGGTGATCCACGACGCGGCCAAGCTCGCACTGAAGCAAACGGAGTACAACCGACCGATATGCGATCCATTATTTGTTTTCAATGCAAACTGATTTGGTAGCTCATATGGTTAGAGTTTTGTGGCGGAACCAACCCAACAGGATCAAGTCCTAGACTTGACACCGATGGTCGCATTTTCTGAATTTATTTGAAGACTTTCGGTGATGTGCATTCAGTGCAAAGAGATGTTTCCGTCGACTACAAAGACGTTTGTGACGACTTCATCATACAGACCGTACACCCCTAAAAAAGAAAGTAAAGATATTGCATAGAGATTCCTTCTTCTTTCTTTCGAATCAACCGTTGCATGTCGCTCCATCATTATTGGAAGATGTAAAAAGGGTAATTGAATTAATCTACCCATAAAAAACATATAAAATTTCAGAAAATAAGATAACCAGTCTAAAAGATAGTCCCTCCGTCTTAAAATGTAAGATCATTTTGATAGCGTCAAAAATGATCTTACATTTTGGGATGGAGGGAGTACATTTTAGTAGTATATGCTTTATATTTACAGTAACACCAATAGCTTCCTTTGGTTCATAGGATTTCAAAAATGCAGAAATTAGTAGGAAGACATATGTAAAACAGAAGATTAGTTAACATATGAATTTTACAAACTTAGATGTTTGTTAGCAGGAATAGAAAAAACACAAAAATTATAGTGTACAAACTCAAATCAAATTCAAACCACTTGGAAAGGTATAATTAGCATGTTATTATGCCATTAAGGATCTTAGTCTCATTATTCATGTGTAGGAATTTGAGAAGGAGATCCAAGTATATTGTAAATTTCATACTTTTTTTCCTCTGAAATTGAGACCAAAAGAAATTTTCTTCCATTTTTTCCTATGCTACATTCCTTTGAACCAAAGTAGTGTCACCATAGAAAATTTATATTCTTATGTGTTTCCTCCATTTTTGTTTTGAATCAAAGAAGGGCTAAGTTGTTGTTACAATGAGAGATGATGCCCCACATGTTGCAACTGGAATTGGATGTGGTTATTTTTATGAGATTTTGTGGTATGAACTTTTAGTATTCTGACTAGCAATAGCACAATTGGAATTAAAGCACATATAATATATTATATTTGATTATTATACAATTGAAGAACATTTATTTAATATAATTAGCATGCATGATGCATGTTAGGTGGCTCTTCATGCATGGTGGCATGGTGAGTTGGCATAGTTGCATGAATAGGGGCATGTATAGTGGCATGATGAGTTGGCATAATTGTTGGGAAACGTTGCAGGGAAAACAAAAAAAATTCTATGCACACGCAAGATCTATCCATGAAGATGCATAGCAACGAGAGGGAGATTGTGTCTACATACCCTCGTAGACCGTAAACGGAAGCATTTAGTAACGCGGTTGATGTAGTTGAACTTCTTCGCGATCCAACCGATCAAGTACCGAACGTACGACACCTCCGCATTCAGCACACGTTCAGCTCGGTGACGTCCTCGCCTTCTTGATCCAGCAAGACAACGAAGTAGTGGATGAGTTCCAGCAACACGACGGCGTGGTGACGATGATGGTGAAGCTATCTCCGCAGGGGCTTCGCCTAAGCACTACGAAAATATGACCGAAGGTGTAAATGGTGGAGGGGGACGCCGCACACGGCTAAGAGATTGTTGTTGTTCTGTGTGGCGCCCCCTCCCACATATATATAGGTGGGGAGAGGGAAGAGTCTAGGGGGCGCCCCAAGTAGGGTCGAATCCTACTTGGGGACTTCCCCAAGCTGCGCCCCCTTCCTTATTTGAGTGCGGGAGGAAGACAGGGGAAGGTGGCGCCTCCTCCCCTTTCCTTTCTCTCACGAGGAGGGAAAGGCAGGAGGGGCCACCCCTCCCCTTTCCTTCCCCTAGGGTTGGCCAGCCAATGAGAGGGGTGTCGGTGTCAAAACTGGCGGATCTCGGGTAGGGGGTCCCGAACTGTGCGTCTAAGGCTAATGGTAACAGGAGGCAGGGGACTTGATGTTTTACCCAGGTTCGGGCCCTCTCGATGGAGGTAATACCCTACTTCCTGCTTGATTGATCTTGATGATATGAGCATTACAAGAGTTGATCTACCACGAGATCGTAGAGGCTAAACCCTAGAAGCTAGCTTATGATTATGATTATTCTTATCCTACGGACTAAACCCTCCGGTTTATATAGACACCGGAGGGGGCTAGGGTTACACAGAGTCGGTTACAGAGAAGGAGATCTACATATCCGAATTGTCAAGCTTGCCTCCCACGCAAAGGAGAGTCCCATCCGGACACGGGACGAAGTCTTCAATCTTGTATCGTCATAGTCCAACAGTCCGGCCAAAGTATATAGTCCGGCTGTCCGAGGACCCCTTAATCCAGGACTCCCTCAGTAGCCCCTGAACCAGGCTTCAATGACGATGAGTCCGGCGCGCAGATTGTCTTCAGCATTGCAAGGTGGGTTCCTTCTCCGAATACTCCATAGAAGATTTCGAACACAAGAATCATGTTCGTCTCTGCAAAACAAATTCCACATACCATCATAGAGAGCACACTATTCCACAAATCTAATCCGCTAACAACTTTTCATAGCATGACGTCACGCCATGGCCCGGTCATTATTCGAACCGTTTTTCATAACCAGCCATCGCACATATTGCAAGGCGGTTTTATCGGAACGTCTTGTTGAAGCAGAGATTGTGTCCCCCTTATCACGGGATTCTCATCAATACAGGTGTGGGTAACCCAACCGTGTTTGTTTAATATGACTCCTCGATTTTAGGCAAGTCCCAAACGATCATGCGGGGGACGCTTGATATTCGTCCTCTTTATAAAGAGGGGGCAAGGCCTGTCCTTTTCTTCCCATGCTCGATCCTTCCCCTCCCGCACCTCGAGTTCCAACACTCAAGGCTCAAGCTTAAGCACTTCGGAGCCTCGACCATGTTCGGATCCAATCTTCAATGCCGGTGGATGGCCTCCTCCGTCATAGAGGAGGACATCAAGAAGCTTAGGGAGGCCAGGTATCTCACCACCGAAATCCTACACAGGCTGCCTGCTCAAGGGCAGGTCATCCCCACTCCCGAACCCAACGAGAGTGTCGTATTTATTTCCCACTTCTTTCGAGGGCTAGGTTTTAGTCTTGATCCCTTCGTGAGGGGGCTCATGTTCTATTACGGGCTAGATTTCCATGATCTAGCTCGAGATTCCATCCTTCACATCTCGTCGTTTATCGTCGTATGTGAAGCCTTTCTCTGCATTACCCCCCACTTCGGCCTGTGGCTCAAAACCTTCAATGTGAGGCCGAGGGTGATTGACGGGCGTCACGCGGAGTGCGGATGCGCTATAATAAGCAAAGGCACTGACGCCCCATGGCCAAAGGGTTCTTTCGCGGAAACTTCTGATTTATGGCAGCAAGAGTGGTTTTACATCACAGCTCCCCGAGGCACAAAGCGGGCGGCCGCTCCAGCGTTCCGCTCGGCCCCCCCGCCGCAACTGGCGTCATGGGTCAACAAGGGGCTGGATTGGGGGCCGATTAACGACGTGCTGACATTGCAAAGCCGCATCCGAGACCTCCTTAAGAGGGATGTCAGTCTTGTCAAGATAATGCAAGTGATGCTGGTTCGTCGAGTCCCGCCCTGCCAGCGTCGTCCTCTCCGTATGTGGGAGTTCAACCCGGAAGGACTGCGAACCATTCAACAATTCTTTGGCATGACGCTCAAAGAGATGTATGGGTCATTCTTTGGATCACGAATAAAGTGTCCGGACACCACCGAGGACGGGGGTCTCAACTGCAACTGTCCGGATACCCAAGTAAGTAATTCCGCTACCGAACACACCATCCTTTATGTTTATTATAACATCATTCCGAGAAATTGCTCTCTGCCAGGACTGGCTAAGGAAGGCGGAGAGGATTAGGTGTTCGGCCCCTCTTCCCGAAGGCTCGCCGGATCCTTTGTTGACTAGGATGCTTGAGCGTGCGCCGTATCAGGTGCCATCAGGAGAAGATGAGGGGAGGAATAGAGAAGCCATAGGTGGGCCTCATATTTTACACATCCAAATTGGTGGAGTAAGTACCTCCACGAAGGAGGATAATCGGGGAGGGGAACCTAAAATCCCCTCTCCTCAAGGTAAGAAAAGGGCCGCCTCTGAAGATTTGTGTAACGCCCCGGATCCGATGCGCCAGGTGTCTGCCAGTTATTCGCCGTTGTTGCCATGTCATTTGCTTGCGTGTTGCATTTTGCCATGTCATCATCTGCATTTCATCTGCATGTTTTTGAAAACTTGCATCCGTTCGGGTCCTCCTGGTTCTCTCCGTTGTCCGTTCTGAGCTCGACACTCTCGCACGCTCCCGCGGCACCTCCGAAATATTATTTTATAAGTGGCATAAAAATGTTCTCGGAATGGGTTGCAACTTGTCGTGCGGTCTTATTATAGTGTAGACAGGCCGCCTGCCAAGTTTCGTCGCATTCGGAGCTCGTTCGATCGCCCAACCGTTAAACATGTAGCGGTACCGTTGCCGATACATTCATCGGATGTTTTCGGTCTCCGAAAACCGTGCGGGCCGCACTTTTTCCCCTCTCTTCTCAGCCTGAGGCCCTCTACACAACCCACTAGCCCACCTTCCTACCCCCCTCCTCTCCGGACTGTCCGATGACGATCGAACGGCTCCGAATCGGAGCTAATCCTCTAACCCTAGCCCCCTTTCCTATTTAATCACACCCTCTTGCCATTTTTGGCCTCCACCTACCTCCCTCCTTGGTTTCCACGCCCCTCCAACCTGCAGTCGCCGCCTCCCACCTCCATTTCCGGGCCACCCCGCTCCAGATCCGCCACTTGGCAAGTTGCCAATGGGCGCGCCGCCACCAGCCGCCGCCTCTACCAACCACCGGGCGCCACTTGGCGTCTCCGCGCCCCAGCCAGCCACTCCTCTGCCGCTGGCCCGCTCCAGCCCATCCGCGGCCCGCCCCGGGCCGATCTGGGCCCGAGGTGCCCGCACCGCGCCGCCTGCTCCAGGGAGGAGCTCCCTCCCGCGCCTCCAGGGGATCCCGAGCGCCCGACCACCTACGCCTCGCGCCTCCCACCGGCGACCCCGGTAGCCGCGCCGGTGAGCGCCAACGCCAGGCCAGAGCCCCGCCTCCTCCTATCTACCTTCTCCTCCTCCACTTCTCCTGCTCACCCCGCCGACCCCTTCCTCCCGCAGGTAGCCACTGCCGCCATGGAGATCGCTGTTGCCGGCCACGTCTTCACCCGAACCCGGTCGGGATCCACTGGATCCGGTTGCCCCCGACCGGATCTGCCCGTTCCCGCCATCCCATGGCCTCCTCCAGCCTCGCCGGCCCTCCCGGACCTCGCCGTCCCCGCCATGGCCGCCGCTTCCCCCTGTTCGTGAGGGAGAATGACGGGGATGCCGAGCGGCCTCCGCTCGCTCGGGTGGGCCGCCTCCCGTCGGCCTGCCTCCTCCCCGCGGCCCAGCTCCGGTGGCCCGACCTCCAGCGCCCGCGTGGGCCTCGTCCAGCCCAAGCCTCCTCGGCCCGCCTCCTCTACTTCTGGGCTTGGCCCATGGTGAGAGGCCAGTAAACCCCGCTCCAGGCGTCTTTTAGTTCACCTGCACCTGTTCTGTTTTTTTCATAAAAACTGCCAAGTCCCGAAATTCTATCATTTTCATGCCCTGTTCAACGCATCATAACTTGCTGCATACTGCTCCATTTCATGCATGTAATATGTCAAAATGTTCGTTGTGAGATGCTTTACATTTCATTCCATTGCATCATGTTCATTTGAGTCCATCTTGATGCCTGAATCATCGTTACAAGAGTGCATGTTGCTGTTAATCTGCTGAAACTGTTATAACTTGAGGTTTTGTCATTTTTGCCATGATTGATGTGTGCATCTTATGAACTTGAGCCCTACATATGTTTTGAACTATGCCATGCCATCTTTACAGGTGTGTATGCCATGTATTTTGGTGATCAATGTGGTGACTAGCACAAGCATGCAAACTAGGCCTCGTGATGTTGCTGATTTCAGTCCCTGTTCTGCTGTTATTTTTATGCCATGTAAACATGATGCTACAAAGAGATCCAGGATTATTTTGAGATACTTCAGTAATGGTTTTTTGAACATATGGTTATGCTCTATCCATTCATGCCCCTGTTTGAAATTATGGAGTAGTCTAGCATGCCATTTTTGTGCTCTACTTTTGCTACAAAATGTTTCCTGGCAGATTGCTTATATGTTATTCAATTTTGCCAAGGTTGTTGTAGTTGATCCTTGCACCCTATGAATTTGCTCTTGCCATGCTTAGCTTCATAAACATGCCTTCTTACTGTTGGTTGCCTTGCCATGCCATGTATTGCTCTGTGGTGAGTGGTTCAAGCTCACCAACATGCCTACTTATTGTTGTTCCTGCCATGTATGAATCTGTCATATAACTTGCTATGTTTACATGGGTGCATCATATTTTCTGTGCCATTTTGGCTCATGGTCAGTAAGAGTCTATTGTTCTATGCATTTAGTAGATTCATACCATGCCTTTGTTTGCTATGATAAGTTCCTGTAACATGTTGTTTGATAGCTCTAAACATTGCAACCTGATGTTATTTTCTGCAAAGTCTGAAACTGTTACTATTTGCAATCTTGCCATGTCCTTTTGAGCATGTTCTAGTGATTTCTGGAGATAGCTCAGTGTTTATGTTTTGTCATGCTTTACCTGTACATCATGTACATGCCTTTTTTATCATGTTGAGCTGCTGTAGCATGTTGTTTTGATGCTTACAATATGCCTAGTTGCTGTTTTGGACAGATTGTTGCTATAACTTGTTTCATGTGTATGTGTTGAACCGTTGCTCCGTTTTGAGTGTGCTCTATATGAAACTTGCTTAGAATTGCATGTAGTTTCATATTATCATGTTGCATCCTTGTTTTGAGGTGTTTGCTTGATGTTTGTATGCATTTTTCATCAATGCCATGTTTAACTTGTTTTGCTCATATCTTCTAGGCCGTAGCTCCGAATTAAATGAACTTTATATGTAACTTGACTAGAATCTCGTGTAGATCATCTTGGTGCATCTTAACTTGCTGTTTACCAACTTGAACATAAGGTTTATTCAGATCTGGACCAACTTCGAAATTTGCATATGAGGACTTACCGGAATTGTTATATGTTGTTCCCGGCCTCAATTAAACTTGCTTTGACGTGTTGCTCTTGTTTGCATCATCTCTTGCCATGAGTAGCTTCATGTAGCCTTGTCATGCATCATGCTTGTTGTGCATCATGCCTTGTTCATGTGTGGGGTGTTTACCATGTTGTGTGCTTCTTTTCGATAGTTCATGTTTCGTTGCGATCGTGAGGATTCGTTCGTCTACGCTTGGTTCGTCTTCGTGGCTTCATCTTCTTCATGGACTCGTTCTTCTTCCTTGCGGGATTTCAGGTAAGATGACCGCTACCCTGGATCTCACTAATATCATTGCTATGCTAGTTGCTTCGTTCTATCGCTTTGATGCGCTACCTATCATTTGCTCTTCAAGCCTTCCCAATTTGCCATGTCAGCCTCTAACCTTTGACACCCTTCCTAGCAAACCATTGCTTGGCTATGTTACCGCTTTGCTCAGCCCCTCTTATAGCGTTGTTAGTTGCAGGTGAAGTTGAAGTTTGCTCCATGGTGGACAGGGTTATGTTGGGATATCACAATATCTCTTATATTATTAATGCATCTATATACTTGGTAAAGGGTGGAAGACTCGGCCTTATGCCTGGTGTTTTGTTCCACTCTTGCCGCCCTAGTTTCGGTTATACCGGTGTTATGTTCCCGGATTTTGCGTTCCTTACGCGGTTGGGTGATTTATGGGACCCCGTTGACAGTTCGCTTTGAATAAAACTCCTCCAGCAAGGCCCAACCTTGGTTTTACCATTTGCCTCACCACCACCTACTTTTCCCTTGGGAGTCGCGCTCTCGAGGGTCATCTTTATTTTAGCCCCCACGGGCCAGTGCTTGTCTAAGTGTTGGTCCGAACTGAGCTGCCTGCGGGGCCACCTCGGGGCAACTTGAGGGTTGGTTTTACTCGTAGCTAGTCTCATCCGGTGTTGCCCTGAGAACGAGATATGTGCAGCTCCTATCGGGATTGTCGGCGCATCGGGCGGCTTTGCTGGTCTTGTTTTACCATTGTCGAAATGTCTTGTAAACCGGGATTCCGAGACTGATCGGGTCTTCCTGGGAGAAGGAATATCCTTCGTTGATCGCGAGAGCTTATCATGGGCTAAGTTGGGACACCCCTGCAGGGCTATTATCTTTCGAAAGTCGTGCCCGCGGTTATGGGCAAATGGGAATTTGTTAATGTCCAGTTGTAGACAACTTGACACCAGATCCGAATTAAAACGCATCCACCGCGTGTGTAGCCGTGATGGTCTCTTCTCGGCGGAGTCCGGGAAGTGAACACGGTCTTTGGGTTATGTTTGACGTAAGTAGGAGTTCAGGATCACCTCTTGATCATTGCTAGCTTCACGAACGTTCTGCCTGTTCTCTTCTCGCTCTTATTTGCGTATGTTAGCCACCATATATGCTTAGTCGCTGCTGCAGCCTCACCACTTTACCCCTTCCTTTCCCATTAAGCTTTGCTAGTCTTGATACCCATGGTAATGGGATTGCTGAGTCCTCGTGGCTCACAGATTACTACAACAACAGTTGCAGGTACAGGTTTCACGATGATCTTGACGCGAGAGCGATGTTTGCTTGTCTTGGAGTTCTTCTGCTGCTTCTTCTTCGATCAGGGGATAGGTTCCAGGTCGGCAGCCTGGGCTAGCAGGGGGGATGTTGTTTGAGTTTCTGTTTATGTTTCATCCGTAGTTGTATGTTGCTCTTATGTATGATGCGATGTTGTATTCGTGTGGCATTGTATGCCTTATGTAGGTATCCCCATCTATTATGTAATGTTGATGTAATGATATCCACCTTGCAAAAGCGTTTCAATATGCAGTCTATCCTTGGTGGGACCTTCGAGTTCCTTTTGGATAGGGTCGCATATTGGGCGTGACAATTTGGAAACGGAGTCTTCCAAACGAGGGAAGAAACCCTCGTCAAGGGGCCTTGCCCCCGAGGGCGTTCTTGCCGCACAGTGCCCGCAAGGGGGCCAGCCCTCCACCGAGTGGTAAGTAAAAGAGTACTTTGGTAAATATATCCTGTTTTGTCTCTGAGGATAATAACCGAAACATATTTGTTGCAGTCCGGCTCGTAGCCCTTCTCCACAGAGTTCATCTTCGAGGGATCTTCCTTCGGAGATGATGGAGAGCGAAATGCCTCCCCCTGCCTCCCCGTCACATGGGGCGGACGACCCCGAGGTGTCATCACGGAGGATTTCTCCTGATCCGCCGAAGCCAGAAGTTGACACTTTGACTGCCCGAAGTTTGGACTATTCGGCTCCCAAGGAGAATGATAGAAAGAGTCTGGGGATGTACGACATACAGCCGGAAACTCTGATGGGTATGCTAGGGCGAGCGGCCATCTCAGACACATCGTACTTTAATGGGTACGGTAATTGAGAGGATTTCACCCACCAAAAGCGGATTGAACGAAGCCTTTACAAGTCTGCTGAGCGGCTTTGAGGTACGCAAAATAATGTATGTATTTCTGACGGTACTGCACATGCTAGGTGTGCTCTGTATAGATAGTATCCCCTGAGACTCTTGTTGCCACCCGGAGGTGGCAAACAGAGGATCATAATCCTAGGTAATAATCGTGCTGCTACGTGTGTGCAGGCGGCTGATTGTCCGACGGCTGACCAGACTGCTGATTTTGCTGAACTGAAGCGGCAGCTGGACATGGCGGATGACGACATCGCGCTTGTTAACAAGCGGCTTGACGAGGCCCAGGGTATGTATGTTGGGCTTGTCCGTAAATTGTAAGAGGAGCATTATGCTAGTATCTTATAATATATGGTGACTGTAGATGGAGCTGCTGCCGTAGAGACCTTTCAGGCGGAGCTTGCCCGAGCCAAGGAACAAGCTCGAATAAGTGATGCGGCCGCCCTGAAGGCGGTCGAATGGTTGAGAGCCGAACAGGCTGCTCATCGCTAGAGCGAGAAAAGGATAGTCGAGATGGATGTTGAGCTGAAAGATGCCGCCGACCGCTATGAGCTCCTTGAAAAGGACAACCAAACGAGAGCGGCCGACCTGAAGAAGGCCTTGGATGCAGCCAAGGACGCCCGCTCTGAAATGAGAGGGGTAAGGGAGGAGCTTCAGGAAGCCGGAGATATCACGGTTGGGAGGCCCTATTTGTTGCGGATGAAGTTTGGAGATCCGAAGTATGCCCCTCTGGATCAGTTGTGGAGTGTTGCAGACGCGTATGCGGACCTGGCAAAGAGTGCTGCTGATGCGACTGAGTTTTACAAAGATCGGAAAGACCATCGGGTAGAGAGGTTATTCTGGTCGCAATTCAGTGCTCCGACGCGTCCATTGCCGTTGAATGAAAGGATGGCTGCATGGGCCGAACTCCACAGGTTGTCCGGGCTAGCTATGAGGTCTATCGTGGATCATCTTTGGCCACATGGACCAAGGTCGGACATCTATTTTGGATTGGTGCAACAATTCCTTGGTGCTGTGTCGCATATCGATGTTGTGAAGAGGTCGGCGTGCATAGAGGGTGCGCGGATGGCTCTTGCCCGTGTTAAAACATACTGGGCTGGGATGGAGACCACCACGATTGCAACCCGGGGTGCGGCGGAAGGCCAGGACCTGGCCGAGCACTATTTTGAAGAAGTCTTAGAAGGCGCCTGTTTAATAGAGGCTCAGTGCTCGAAGAGTGCCATGTTCGAATGACATGTATCTCGATTGTAAAGACAATGCTATTTTAATTATAAAGGCTGTGTTTATACTTTTGCCCGAAAGTATTATAATGCCTCCTGTGCGGCCGTTTATGTATGTATGTAACCTGAAAGTTTGCAGTCGTCGGCTTCAGCCCCCACGCATATGATGCGGGGGTGTTCGAGAAAACACGTAGTCACACTTGATCCAATGTCTTGGTCCATTAAGGAGGTGATAACGCGGCTAACCAGGCAACAGATTATATAGCTTTAACACTTTCACTTAGCCATAGGAGTTTGACGGTGGGGCTACTATATTGCCCCTGGTACTTTCGCGTTCATCCGGATATGGTGCGCGTATGTACGTGGCCGGGAAATCGGTCCTTCGTTAATGCGGAGGAATCGCGAAGATTCCGCTGGGTCATCGAGTGGTTGACCAGTCTCGCGTTGTATCATGACCGTCAGTTTTCGGCTTTCTCTACTGAGGTGCTCATCTAGATGAACCAGGGCACAATCGCAGTAATTCTCCCGTTGCCACCTTAGCCGATAGAGCGAAAAGTAAGGTAGCAAAACATGGGAGTTGGGCAAACCCAACATTTGACCAAAGACATGATTCAGAGATGATGCATATAAGGCCAAACTCGCGACACCGAACACTCCCTAAGGTATTTGGACTTTATAATGTGTACTGGGCTGAATAACGCCCTTGATAATAAGCCCTGAGTTTCCAGGTGTGAGCAATAATCTGGTGTGACAAAAATGCCAAAAATGCCTGTATCCCTCCCGGTTGTATAAAGTTTCCAGAGGGGAAGAAGCAACAAGAGACATTAAAAAGGTTTACGCAGGGTCTTAATCTAAAAAGAAACCTTTGAGCGGGGCCTTGCTGCACGTCTGCGCCTTTATCTCTGTTGTGCCGTATCCTGGAAGGGTGTAGCACGATGATCATCTGTAGAAAGGAAAAACCCAGGTGAAAGACTTCGTGCGAGGAGTTCATTAATCTGAACCATGACAATGCAATATGTTATTGTATTGATAGGGTTGGGCCAAACTATGGGCCTATTTTTTTTGTGAGTAGCCCCTAGCACCATTTATGGGGATATCCCAGTTTGGGTTGCTACATTTGGTGGGGCGCCGAACTCGTCTAACCGTGTTCGTGGTCCCAATGACTGTTTATTCTTGTAGGAGGGGCCGCTTAGTGTTCGGCTGCTAGAGCCGCCATGTATGCTTCCGCGCGTAAGGAACACTCTGTATTTCCGCTAACTGTAATGACGCCACGTGGACCGGGTATCTTAAGTTTAAGGTAGGCGTAGTTCGGTACTGCATTAAAACGAGCAAAGGTCGTTCTTTCGAGTAGTGCGTGATAGCCGCTTCGGAATGGAGCGATGTCGAAGGTTAGTTCTTCGCTTCTGAAGTTGTCGGGAGACCCGAATACAACCTCTAGTACTAGAGAGCCCGTACAGTGGGCCTCGATGCCTGGTATCACTCCTTTAAAGGTAGTGTTGCTTAGGCTGATTCTTGACGGGTCTATCCCCATTTTGCGGACAGTGTCCTGATATATCAGGTTTAGACTACTGCCGCCATCCATAAGGACTCGAGTGAGATGGTATCCATCAATTATTGGGTCGAGCACCAAGGCAGCCGAGCCTTCGTGCTGGATACTAGTCGGATGGTCCCTGCGATCGAAGGTGATCGGGCAGGCCGACCAGGGATTGAATTTGGGGGCAACGGGCTCCACAACGTATATGTCTCGGAGTGCGCGTTTGCGCGTTCTCTTTGGAATGTGAGTTGTGTAAATCATATTCACTATTTTGACTTCTGGTGGGAATTTTTTTCTGTCCCCAGTGTTCGGCTAGCGAGGCTCATCCTCGTCCTCACTTGGTGTTTCCCTCCCCTTGTGTTCGGCATTTAGCTTGCCGACCTGCTTGAAAACCCAGCACTCTCTGTGGGTGTGGTTTGCAGGTTTTTCGGGGGTGCCATGAATCTGACATAATTTGTCCAGAATCTTATTTAGGCTGGACGGTCCATCTCTGCTGCCTTTAAGTGGCTTCTTCCGTTGACCGGGTCGAGAGCCCCTGAATCCGGCGTTTACCATCGTGTTATCTGGGCTGCTTTCATTGTTTCGATGCTTGTTTTTATTGCGTCGAGGCTTCCCATTGCCATCTCTCACTTTTGATGTGCCTGGGTCGCTGGTGCCACTACGGGCCAGCTAACTGTCTTCGCCCACGCAGAAGCGGGTCATGAGGCTTGTTAAGGCTGCCATTGTCCTCGGCTTTTCCTGGTCGAGGTGTCTGGCAAGCCATTCGTCCCGGGCACTGTGCTTGAGGGCTGCTAAGGCTTCGGCGTCCGGGCAGTCGACGATTTGATTATTCTTAGTAAGAAATCTGTTCCAAAGTTTTCGGGCTGACTCTCCGGGCTGTTGAATTATGTGACTTAGGTCGTCTGCGTCCGGAGGTCGAACATAGGTCCCTTGAAAATTGGCCCTAAAAGCATCCTCAAGTTCTTCCCAACTTCTGATTGAGTTTTCAGGAAGGCTTTTCAACCAGTGCCGAGCTGGTCCTTTCAATTTTAGGGGTAGGTATTTAATGGCATGGAGATCACCTCCGCGAGCCATGTGGATATGAAGGATAAAGTCCTCAATCTAGACCCCAGGGTCTGTCGTTCCATCATATGCCTCTATATTCACGGGTTTAAATCCTTCTGGAAATTCATGGTCCAGCACCTCATCGGTGAAGCATAGGGGGTGCACGGCACCCCTGTATTTGGACGTGTCGTGGCATGCTGTCGATGGTTGTTGTGTTCGGTTTTGATTCCTGGCTTGTGTTCGATCAATGTGATCATTTTGGTAGCTCTGATCCTGTGCCGAAGCGCGCTTCCTAGATCCATAAATGGACCTAACCATACCGGAATTTCTGTCCAGGAGCTCATGTAAATCGTGTGCTGACTTGTGTGCGGCATCCTTAGCCGTTCTGTCATGGCCACGGGGAGGTCGATCAGGCTTATCAGCCGTTTTCGGCTAAATGGGCTCTATGGCCTCGTCGTTGAATTCTGGCAGCAGCTTGCGCTTTGGATAGCTCTTTGTGTGACGATCGCCGCCATATTTTTCTTCTGTGTCTGGCACTTTGTTCCACCTGCGGTTGAGCGTATCCTGCGCGGCCTTAAGCCTTTGCTTCTGCTTCTTTAGGCTCCTTGCGGTGGCAATAAGCCTTCTGTGGAGGTTCTCTTGTTGCAAGAGTTTTTCTGGGATGATGAATGCATCCTTGTCCGGACTGTTTTCCTCTCCGGAGACAGGTTGGTGAATTTTACCCTCGGGATCGGCGTCATCTGATGTCGGCTCCGGACTATGTTTACCGTCCCCTGGCTCATCCTGCTCCATCGCAGGGTCCCTGGGGTCGTCGTTTCCTTTGGAGTCAACCAAGATATTATTATTTCTGGCGCTGCTATCGCTGATTTTACTGTGGTGGGATTTAGAGCGGCGCCTACGGCGCTGCTTTGGTGGCTTATCGAGGGGATTATCCTTCGCTGCATCGTCACCATCACATTCTTTTGGTGTGTCCACCATATATATGATGAGGTGGCAGTCCAGCGCCCAGTGGGCAGTGGTTCCTGTTCTTCTCCTGCATCGTCGTAAATACCGTCGACGTCTTCGGAGTCGAAATCGAGCGTGTCGGTTAAGTCATCGACAGTGGCTATGAAGTGGGTGGTGGGTGGGGAACGAATTCCTTCATTGTCCACTTCCCATTCGAGCCGGACAAAGTTCGGTTAAGAATCTCCCGTCGAGGAAAGAGACCTTAAAGAGTTTAGCACATCACCCAAGGGCAAGTGCTGGAAAATATCCACGGCGGTGAACTCCATGACCGGTGCCCAATCAGATTCGATAGGCACGGACGTACGCGGTTCGGATCCTGTAGCCGGAGACGAGTCCGAGGGTCCGATGACACCACCCTCACAGGAGGTGGGATCAGTGTTCGGCTCCAACACCGATGAGTGTGCAGCCTTCGTGGCGGGGTCCATCCACCCATCCTTAGAAGGCACGATCTGCTCCGGATTGATTCCCGGCGCCGCCGCAGGCGCGATCTCCCAAATACTGTCTGATGGTAGATCAAAGTCATGCCCGTCGTGACCGTTCGGCGCACCTGGCATAGGCTCGAATCCGTCAAAGATCAAGTCTCCGCAGATGTCGGCAGTATAGTTTAAGCTTCCAAACCTGACTTGATGGCCAGGGGCATAGCTATCGATCTGCTCCAGATGGCCAAACGAGTTGGCCCGCAGTACGAAGCTGCCGAATACGAAGATTTGTCTGGGAAGGAAACCCTCCCCCTGGACCGCGTCATTGAAGATGATCGAGGGAGCCATCAATCCTTATCACAACGACACAGTGGAACTCTCAATGAAAGCACCAATGTCGGTGTCAAAACCGGCGGATCTCGGGTAGGGGGTCTCGAACTGTGCGTCTAAGGCTAATGGTAACAGGAGGCAGGGGACACGATGTTTTACCCAGGTTTGGTCCCTCTCGATGGAGGTAATACCTTACTTCCTGCTTGATTGATCTTGATGATATGAGTATTACAAGAGTTTATCTACCACGAGATCGTAGAGGCTAAACCCTAGAAGGCAGCCTATGATTATGATTGTTCTTGTCCTACGGACTAAACCCTCCGGTTTATGTAGACACCGGAGGGGGCTAGGGTTACACAGAGTCGGTTACAGAGAAGGAGATCTACATATCCGAATTGCCAAGCTTGCCTCCCACGCAAAGGAGAGTCCCATCCGGACACAGGACAAAGTCTTCAATCTTGTATCTTCATAGTCCAACAGTCCGGCCAAAGTATATAGTCCGACTGTCCGAGGACCCCTTAATCCAGGACTCCCTCAAGGGCCGCGCCAGCCCCCTAGTGGGCTGGTCTGTCCCCTCCCCCTTTGGCCGATTAGGCCCATACACTTCCCAGGGGTGTCTAAAACCCCTTCCGGTGCCCCGATGACTACCCGGTGCACTCCGAAACTCTTACGGTGTCTGAAAACCTGATACGTCCATTTTGCATCATGCTTTTATATCAATATTTATTGCATTATGGGCTGTTATTACACATTATATCTCAATACTTATGGCTATTATCCCTTATTTTACAAGGTTTACCATGAAGAGGGGGAATGCGGGCAGCTGGAATTCTGGCTGGAAAGGGAGCAAACATTGGAAACCTATTCTGCGCTGCTCCAAAAGTCCTGAAACTCAACGAAACATCTTTTTGGAATTAATAAGAATTATTGAGCGAAAGAAATACGTTAGGGGGCCCACACACTGTCCAGGAGAGTGGAGGGCACGCCCCCCTACTGGGCGCCCCCCTATCTCCTGGCCCCCCTGGCGGGCCTCCGGTGTCCATCTTCTGCTATATGAGAGCTTTTACCCTGGAAAAAAATCGTGGGCAAGCTTACGGGATGAAACTCCGCCGCCACGAGGCGGAACCTTGGCGGAACCAATCTAGGGCTCTGGCGGAGCTGTTCTGCCGGGGACACTTCCCTCCGTGAGGGGGAAATCATCACCAACGTCATCACCAACGATCCTCTCATCGGGAGGGGGTCAATCTCCTTCAATATCTTCACTAGCACCATCTCCTCTCAAAACCCTAGTTCATCTTGTGTATCCAATCTTGTATCAAAACCACAAATTGGTACCTGTGGGTTGCTAGTAGTGTTGATTACTCCTTGTAGTTGATGCTAATTGGTTTACTTGGTGGGAGATCATATGTTCAGATCCTTTATGCATACTATTACCCCTCTGATTATGAACATGAATATGCTTTATGAGTAGTTATGTTTGTTCCTGAGGACATGGGTGAAGTCTTGCTATTAGTAGTCATGTGAATTTGGTATTCGTTCGATATTTTGATGAGATGTATGTTGTCTTTTCCTCTAGTGGCGTTATGTGAACGTCGACTACATGACACTTCACCATTATTTGGGCCTAGAGGAAGGTATTGGGAAGTAATAAGTAGATGATGGGTTGCTAGAGTGACAGAAGCTTAAACCCTAGTTTATGCGTTGCTTCGTAAGGGGCTGATTTGGATCCATATGTTTAATGCCGTTGGGTTTGACACTCGTTTTGTAGTTGCGGATGCTTGCAATAGGGGTTAATCATAAGTGGGATGCTTTTCCAAGCAAGGGCAGTACCCAAGCACCGGTCCACCCACATATCAAATTATCAAAGTACCAAACGCGAATCATATGAACATGATGAAAACTAGCTTGACGATAATTCCCATGTGTCCTCGGGAGCTCCTTTCTTATTATTAGAATTTGTCCAGGCTTATCCTTTGCTACATAAAGGATTGGGCCACCTTGCTGCACTTTATTTACTTTTTTACTTGTTGCTTGTTACTATTTATCTTATCACAAAACTACCTATTACCTAAAATTTCAGTGCTTGCAGAGAAAACCTTACTGAAAACCGCTTATCATTTCCTTCAGCTCCTCATTGGGTTTGACACTCTTACTTTTTGAAAGGACTATGATTGATCCCCTACACTTGTGTGTCATCAAGACTATTTTCTGGCGCCATTGCCGGGGAGTGTAGCGCTTTTGGTGAGTGGAACTTGGTAAGGAAACATTTATATAGTGTGCTGAAATTTGCTGTTACTTGTCACTATGGAAACTAATCCTTTGAGGGGCTTGTTCGGGGTATATTCACCTCGACCAGAAGAGCAAAGAGTTGCTCCTCAACCTACTGAACTTTATGAAAATATTTACTTTGAGATTCCTTCAGGTATGATAGAGAAACTGCTAGCTAATCCATTTGCAGGAGATGGAACATTGCATCCCGATTTACACCTTATCTTTGTGGATGAAGTTTGTGGATTATTTAAGCTTGCAGGTATTCCCGATGATGTTGTCAAAAGGAAGGTCTTCCCTTTATCTTTGAAGGGAGATGCATTGACATGGTATAGGCTATGTGATGATACGAGATCTTGGAATTATAAGCGATTGAAGTTGGAATTTCACCAGAAGTTCTATCCTATGCATCTTGTTCATCGTGATCGTAATTACATATATAATTTCTGGCCTCGCAAAGGAGAAAGCATCGCTCAAGCTTGGGGGAGGCTCAAGTCAATGTTATATTCATGCCCCAATCATGAGCTCTCCCGGGAAATGATTATTCAAAACTTTTATGCTCGGCTTTCTCTTGATAATCGCAACCTGCTCGATACATCCTGTGCTGGTTCTTATATGATGAAGACTATTGATTTCAAATGGGACTTATTGGAAAGAATTAAACGCAACTCTGAAGATTGGGGTTTTGATGATGGTAAGGAGTCAGGTATGACACCTAAGTTCGATTGTGTTAAATCTTTTATGGATACCGATGCTTTCTGTGGATTTAGCGCTAAGTATGGACTTGACTCTGAGATAGTAGCTTCTTTCTGTGAATCCTTTTCTACTCACATTGATCTACCTAAAGATAAGTGGTTTAAATATAATCCTCTTGTTTAAGTGAAAGTAGTTGCACCTGTTACAGTCGAAGAAAAGACTATTACCTATAGTGATCCTATTCTTCCTACTACTTATGTTGAGAAACCTCCTTTTCCTGTTAGGATAAAGGATCATGCTAAAGCTTCGACTGTTGTTCGTAAGAGTAATACTAGGACTTATACACCTCCTGAGCAAATCAATGTTGAACCTAGTATTGCTATGGTTAAAGATCTCTTGGATGATGATTTAGATGGGCATGTTATTTATTTCCGCGATGAAACTGCTAATATTGCTAGACCAGATACTAAGATACATAGACCTGTCATAGGCATTCCTGTTATTTCTGTTAAAATAGGAGATCATTGTTATCATGGTTTATGTGATATGGGTGCTAGTGCTAGTGCTATACCTTATGATTTATATAAAGAAATTATGCACGACATTGCACCCATTGAATTAGAAGACATTGATGTTACTATTAAGCTTGCTAATAGGGATACCATTAAACCTTTTGGGATTGTTAGGGATGTTGAAGTTTTGTGTGGGAAAGTTAAATACCCTGCTGATTTTCTTGTTCTTGCTTCCCCACAGATGCCTTCTGTCCAATTATTTTTGGTAGACCCTTCTTGAATACAGCTAGTGCTAAGATTGATTGTGAAAAAGATACTGTCACCGTTGGCATAGATGGTATGTCTCATGAGTTTAATTTTGCTAAGTTTCGTAGACAACCTTGTGATAGGGAACCACCTAATAAGGATGAGATTATTGGTCTTGCTTCCATTGCTGTGCCTCCTACTGATCCATTAGAACAATACTTGCTAGACCATGAAAACGATATGTTTATGAAGGAAAGAAGGGAAATAGATGAAGTGTTCCTCAACCAGGAACCTATGCTGAAACATAACCTTCCCGTTGAAATTCTTGGGGATCCCCCTCCACCCAAGGGTGATCCCGTGTTTGAACTCAAACCTTTACCTGACAATCTTAAGTATGCTTATCTTGATGAAAAGAAAATATATCCTGTTATTATTAGTGCTAACCTTTCAGAGCAAGAAGAAGAAAGATTATTGAAAACTCTGAAGAAGCACCGAGCTGCTATTGGATATACGCTGGATGATCTTAAGGGCGTTAGTCCCACATTATACCAACACAAAATTAAATTGGAGGATGATGCAAAGCCAGTTAGAGATCCTCAACGATGACTTAATCCCAAGACGAAGGAAGTGGTAAGAAAGGAGATACTAAAGCTCCTTGAGGCAGGTATAATTTATCCCGTTGCTGATAGTGAATGGGTAAGCCCTGTACATTGTGTTCCTAAAAAGGGAGGTATTACATTTGTTCCTAATGATAAAGATGAATTGATCCCGCAAAGAATTATTACAGGTTATAGGATGGTAATTGATTTCCGTAAGTTAAATAAAGCTACTAAGAAAGATCATTACCCTTTACCTTTGATTGATCAAATGCTAGAAAGACTATCCAAATACACTCATTTCCGCTTTCTAGATGGTTATTCTGGCTTCTCTCAAATACCTGTGTCAGCAAAGGATCAATCTAAAACTACTTTTACTTGCCCTTTTGGTACTTTTGCTTATAGACATATGCCTTTTGGTTTATGTAATGCACCTGCTACCTTTCAAAGATGCATGATGGCTATATTCTCTGATTTTTGTGAAAAGATTTGTGAGGTATTCATGGATGATTTCTCCGTTTATGGATCCTCTTTTGATGATTGTTTGAGCAACCTTGATCGAGTTTTGCAGAGATGCGAAGACACTAGTCTCGTCCTCAATTGGGAAAAGTGTCACTTTATGGTTAACGAAGGCATTGTTTTGGGGCATAAGATCTCCGAGAGAGGTATTGAAGTTGATAAATCCAAAGTTGATGCTATTGAAAAGATGCCATGCCCCAAGGACATAAAAGGTATAAGAAGTTTCCTTGGTCATGCCGGTTTTTATAGGAGGTTCATTAAGGACTTTTCTAAAATCTCTAGGCCTCTGACTAATTTATTGCAAAAAGATATTCCTTTTGTCTTTGATGATGATTGCGTAGAGGCATTTAAAATACTTAAGAAAGCTTTGATCACTGCACCTATTGTCCAGCCACCTGATTGGAATTTACCTTTTGAAATTATGTGCGATGCTAGTGATTATGCTGTAGGTGTTGTTCTAGGGCAAAGAGTTGATAAGAAATTGAATGTTATCCAGTATGCTAGTAAGACTCTTGATACTGCCCAGAGAAATTATGCTACTACTGAAAAAGAGTTCTTAGCAGTTGTGTTTGCATGTGATAAGTTTAGACCTTATATTGTTGATTCCAAAGTTACTATTCACACTGATCATGCTGCTATTAAATATCTTATGGAAAAGAAAGATGCTAAGCCTAGGCTCATTAGATGGGTTCTCTTTCTCCAAGAATTTGATTTACATATTATTGATAGAAAGGGAGCTGAGAACCCCGTTGCAGATAACTTGTCTAGGCTAGAGAATGTTCTTGATGACCCACTACCTATTGATGATAGCTTTCCTGATTAACAACTAGCGGTCAATAATGCTTCTCGTACTGCTCCTTGGTATGCTGATTATGCTAATTACATTGTTGCTAAATTTATACCGCCTAGTTTCACATACCAGCAAAAGAAAAAGTTCTTTTATGATTTAAGACATTACTTTTGGGATGACCCACACCTTTATAAAGAAGGAGTAGATGGTGTTATTAGACGTTGTGTGCTTGAGCATGAATAGGAACAAATCCTATGCAAGTGTCACTCTGAATCCTATGGAGGACACCACGCTGGAGATAGAACTGCACATACTACAATCTGGTTTTTATTGGCCTACTCTCTTCAAAGATGCTCGTAAGTTTGTCTTATATTGTGATGAATGCCAAAGAGTAGGCAACATTAGTAGACGTCAAGAAATGCCTCTGAATCATTCTCTTGTTATTGAACCGTTTGATGTTTGGGGCTTTGATTATATGGGACCTTTTCCTGCCTCCAATGGTTATACACATATTTTGGTTGCTGTTGATTACGTTACTAAGTGGGTAGAAGCTATTCCAACTAGTAGTGCTGATCATAACACTTCTATTAAAATGCTTAAAGAAGTTATTTTTTTTGAGGTTTGGAGTCCCTAGATATCTTATGACTGATGGTGGTTCACATTTTATTCATGGTGCTTTTCGTAAGATGCTTGCTAAGTATGATGTCAATCATAGAATCGCATCTCCTTATCATCCGCAGTCTAGTGGTCAAGTAGAGTTGAGCAATAGAGAGCTCAAATTAATTTTGCAAAAGACTGTGAGCAGATCTAGAAAGAATTGGTCCAAAAAACTTGATGATGCATTATGGGCCTATAGAACTGCATACAAAAATCCTATGGGTATGTCTCCATATAAGATGGTTTATGGAAAAGCGTGTCATTTACCTCTTGAACTTGAACATAAAGCATATTGGTCTATTAAAGAGCTCAGCTATGACTTCAAACTTGTCAGTGAGAAGAGGTTGTTTGATATTAGCTCACTTGATGAATGGAGAACCCAAGCATACGAAAATGCCAAGCTATTAAAAGAAAAAGTCAAACGCTGGCATGATAAGAGGATACAAAAGCGCGAGTTTAACGTAGGAGACTATGTATTATTATTCAACTCTCGTTTAAGATTTTTTGCAGGAAAACTTCTCTCTAAATGGGAAGGTCCCTACGTTAGCGAGGAGGTCCATCGTTCTGGTGCCATAAAAATCAACAACTTCGAAGGCACAAGTCCAAGGGTGGTAAACGGTCAAAGAATTAAACATTATATTTCAGGTAATCCTATCAATGTTGAAACTAATATTATTGAAACCGTAACCCCCAAGGAATACATAAGGAACACTTTCTGGAACGTTCCAGACTCCGAAAAGGTATAGGTATGTGTTACGGTAAGTAAACCGACTCCAAAACAACTCTAATGGTAATTTTTATCAGTTTTGGAATAAGAATTTTAGGAAGAAAGAAGCAGTCTGAAAGGGACACGAGGCCTCCACGAGAGTGGAGGGCGCCCCCCTACTGGGCATGCCCCCTGTCTCGTGGGCACCTCGTGTGCCTCCCGGACTCCATTTTCTTGCACATTACGTATTTTGGTCGGTAAAAATTCATTATATATACCCCCGAAGGTTTTGACCACCGTATCACGCAAATATCCTCTATTTTTGTTTCGAGCTGTTCCTGTTGCAGAATAAAGCAATATGTCTTCTCAGGAGTCAGTCGGGGAGAGTCGGGTGTCTCACCCAACACCGGGTCCAGGAGCAAATAGCGATGCCTATCACTTTGGACCATCAACGGAGGATGAGATGGAGGCCAATTTGAAAAGGATAGATGCCATGGAGGAGGATCAAGAAGTTACCTCTCGTCTCCAAGCAGAATTCACTATGGGGGAACTACCTAGCCTGGCTATCTCTACTTCGGTCACCCCTTCCAACTTTAGATTTCTCTCTTATGAAAATATGAAAAAGAGTTTTACTTGTTCTCCAAAAGCTATGCAGCATCCTTGGGTAAAAGGAGCTTTGGCCATTACGGGCAAGCTCTGTAAAGAAATTATGGACCTCAAACAACAAGTCAACAAGATCGAGGAGGAGAACCGTATCCTGAAGGGCATCATCGCCAAGAAGATCATAACACCAACCGTGAAGAAGGAGAAATAATCATATGGGTATGGGCACTCCCCTTGGCAACTGCCAAGCTTGGGGGAGGTGCCCCGGTATCGTATCACCATCACACTCCTATCTTTACCGTTTTATTTAGTTCAATCCTTTTAGTAGTATCTTGATCTAGTAGATTGAAGTTTTGATATCAAGCAGTTTTGAGTTTTGCTTTGTGATCTCTTTTTGTATTTGAGTCCGTGAGCTATTTATAATAAAGATTAGTGTTGAGTCAAGGGCTTTGCTATGTTTCCATGATCTTGAGAAAGTAGAAAGAAAAAAGAAAAGAGTTTACATTGATCTTATGGTTAGTGATGACTTCACATATAGAAAGTATGAGGCATAAAAGTTGTTGAGAGTGGATAAACGTAGTCTTGGTCATGGTTGCAATTAATAGGAAGTGATAAGGAAAGAGAGGTTCACATATAAATATATTATCTTGAACACCTTTTATGATTGGGAGCACTCATTAAGTATGACATGCTAAAAGAGTTGACGTTGGACAAGGAAGACAACGTAATGGTTTATGTTTTCTCACATCTCAGTTAAAGTATATTGTCATTGACCTTCCAAACAGGTTGAGCTTGCCTTTCCCCCTCATGCTATCCAAATTCCTTGCACCAAGTAGAGATACTACTTGTGATTCCAAATATCCTTAAACCCAGTTTTGCCATGAGAGTCCACCATACCTACCTATGGATTGATTAAGATCCTTCAAGTAAGTTTTCATGTTGCAATCAATAAAAATTGCTATCTAAATATGTATGACTTTTTAGTGCAGAGAAAATAAGCTTTGTACGATCTTGTTGTGGAAGTAATAAAAGCGACGAACTGCATAATAAAGGTCCACATACAAGGGGCAATATAAAGTGACATTCTTTTGCATTAAGATTTTGTGCATCAACCCTAAACGCACATGACAACCTCTGCTTCCCTCTGCGAAGGGCCTATCTTTTACTTTATGTTTTTACTTTATGCTTGAGTCAAGGTGATCCTCACCTTTCCCTTTTTCATTTTATCCTTTGGCAAGCTCCTCGTGTTTGAAAGATCATGATATATATATATATCCAATTGGATGTAAGTTAGCGTGGGCTATTATTGTTGACATCACCTAAAGGTGAATATGTTGGGAGGCAACACAATAAGCCCCTATCTTTCTCAGTGTCTGGCTGAAACTCCATAACCACAAGTATTGCGTGAGTGTTAGCAATTATAGAAGACTACATGATAGTTGAGTATGTGAATCTGTTGAAAAGCTCTATTGTTGACTCTTTCTGATGTTATGATAAATTGCAATTGCTTCAATGACTGAGATTATAGTTTGTTAGTTCCCAATGAAGTTTTTGAACCATACTTGACATTGTGAATTGATTGTTACTTGAGCATGAGAAATCATATGATAAAATCTATATATGTTGCTGTTATAAGAATGATCATGATGCCCCCATGTCCGTAATTTTTTTGACACCTCTATCTCTAAACATGTGGACATATTTTTCGATATCGGCTTCCGCTTGAGGACAAGCGAGGTCTAAGCTTGGGGGAGTTGATACGTCCATTTTGCATCATGCTTTTATATCAATATTTATTGCATTATGGGCTGTTATTACACATTATATCTCAATACTTATGGCTATTCTACCTTATTTTACAAGGTTTACCATGAAGAGGGGGAATGCCGGCAGCTGGAATTCTGGCTGGAAAGGGAGCAAACATTGGAAACCTATTCTGCACTGCTCCAAAAGTCCTGAAACTCCACGAAACATCTTTTTGGAATTAATAAGAATTATTGAGTGAAAGAAATACGTCAGGGGGCCCACACCCTGTCCAGGAGAGTGGAGGGCGCCCCCCTACTGGGCGCGCCCCCTATCTCCTGGCCCCCCTGGTGGGCCTCCGGTGTCCATCTTCTGCTATATGAGAGCTTTTACCCTGGAAAAAATCGTGGGCAAGCTTACGGGATGAAACTCCGCCGCCACGAGGCGGAACCTTGGCGGAACCAATCTAGGGCTCTGGCGGAGCTGTTCTGTCGGGGACACTTCCCTCCGGGAGGGGGAAATCATCACCAACGTCATCACCAACGATCCTCTCATCGGGAGGGGGTCAATCGCGGTCAACATATTCACCAGCACCATCTTCTCTCAAAACCCCAGTTCATCTCTTGTATCCAATCTTGTATCAAAACCACAAATTGGTACCTGTGGGTTGCTAGTAGTGTTGATTACTCCTTGTAGTTGATGCTAATTGGTTTACTTGGTGGAAGATCATATGTTCATATCCTTTATGCATACTATTACCCCTCTGATTATGAACATGAGTGAGTAGTTACGTTTGTTCCTGAGGACATGGGTGAAGTCTTGCTATTAGTAGTCATGTGAATTTGGTATTCGTTCAATATTTTGATGAGATGTATGTTGTCTTTTCCTCTAGTGGTGTTATGTGAACGTCGACGACATGACACTTCACCATTATTTGGGCCTAGAGGAAGGCATTGGAAAGTAATAAGTAGATGATGGGTTGCTAGAGTGATAGAAGCTTAAACCCTAGTTTATGCGTTGCTTCGTTAGGGGCTGATTTGGACCCATATGTTTAATGCTATGGTTAGGTTTACCTTAATACTTCTTTTGTAGTTGCAGATGCTTGCAATAGGGGTTAATCATAAGTGGGATGCTTGTCCAAGTAAGGGCAGTACCCAAGCACCGGTCCACCCACATATCAAATTATCAAAGTACCGAACGCGAATCACATGAACGTGATGAAAACTAGCTTGACAATAATTCCCATGTGTCCTCGGGAGCTCCTTTCTTATTATTAGAATTTGTCCAGGCTTATCCTTTGCTACATAAAGGATTGGGCCACCTTGCTGCACTTTATTTACTTTATTTACTTGTTACTCATTACTATTTATCTTATCACAAAACTATCTATTACCTAAAATTTCAGTGCTTGCAGAGAAAACCTTACTGAAAACCGCTTATCATTTCCTTCTGCTCCTCGTTGGGTTCGACACTCTTACTTATAGAAAGGACTACGATTGATCCCCTACACTTGTGGGTCATCAATACCATCGCCCTATATATCAATCTTTACCTCCAGACCATTACAGAGCTCCTCGTCATGTCCGTGATCTCATCTGGGACTCCGAACAACATTCATTCACCAAATCATATAACTCATATAACACTATATTGTCAACGAACCTTAACCGTGCGGTCCCTACGGGTTCGAGAACTATGTAGACATGACCGAGACACCTCTCTGGTCAATAACCAATAGCGGAACCTGGATGCCCATATTGACTCCTATATATTCTACGAACATCTCTATCGGTCGAACCATTATGACAACATACGTAATTCCCTTTGTCCATCGGTATGTTACTTGCCCGAGATTCGATCATCGGTATCTTCATACCTAGTTCAATCTCGTTACTGGCAAGTCTCTTTACTCGTTCTGTAATACATCATCTTGTAACTAACTCCTTAGTCACTTTGCTTGCAAGGCTTCTTATTATGTGCTTTACCGAGAGGGCCCAGAGATACCTCTCCAATACTTGGAGTGACAAATCCTAATCTCAATCTAAGCCAACTCAACAAACACCTTCGGAGATACGTGTAGAGCATCTTTATGATCACCCAGTTACGTTGTGACATTTGATAGCACACAAGGTACTACTCCGGTATCCGGGAGTTGCATAATCTCATAGTCAAAGGAATATGTATTTATCATTAAGAAAGCAATAGCAATAAACTGAACGATCAATATGCTAAGCTAACGGATGGGTCTTGTCCATCACATCGTTCTCCTAATGATGTGATCCCGTTATCAAATGACAACACATGTCCATGGTTAGGAAACCTTAACCATCTTTGATCAATGAGCTAGTCCAGTAGAGGCTTAATAGGACACGGTATTTGTTTATGTATTCACACATGTATTTAAGTTTCCGATCAATACAATTCTAGCATGAATAATAAACCTTTATCATGAATAAGGAAATATAAAAATAACAACTTTATTATTGCCTCTAGGGCGTATTTCCTTCAGTCTCCCACTTGCACTAGAGTCAATAATCTAGATTACATTGTAATGAATCTAACACCCATGGAGTCTTGGTGTTGATCATGTTTTGCTCGCGGAAGAGGCTTAGTCAACGGGTCTGCCACATTCAGATCCATATGTACTTTGCAAATTTCTATGTCTCCATCCTTGACCTTGTCACGAATGGAGTTAAAGCGTCTCTTGATGTGTTTGGTTCTCTTGTGAAACCTGGTTTCCTTCGTTAAGGCTATTATGATACGTCCATTTTGCATCATGCTTTTATATTGATATTTATTGCATTATGGGTTGTCATTACACATTATAGCACAATACTTATGCTTTTTTTCTCTTATTTCACAAGGTTTACATGAAAAAGGAGAATGCCGACAGCTAGAATTCTGGCCAGGAAAAGGAGCAAATATTAGAGACTTATTCTGCACAATTCCAAAAGTCCTGAAACTTCACGGAGAGTCATTTTGGAATTAATAAAAAATATTGTGTGAAGAAAGCACCAGAGGGGGGCCACCAGCCATCCACAAGGGTGGAGGGTGCGCCCCCTGCCTTGCCGCCATCTTGGTAGGCCCCCGGTGCCCGTCTTTTCCTATAAAGGGTTTTTACCTGGAAAAAGTGAAGAGGAAGCTTTCAGGATGAAGTGCCGCCGCCTTGAGGAGGAACCTAGGCAGAACCAATCTAGGGCTCCGGCGGAGCTGTTCTACCAGGGAAACTTCCCTCCGGGAGGGAGAAATCATCGCGATCGTCATCATCAACGATCCTCTCATCGAGAGGGGGTCAATATCCATCAACATCTTCACCAACACCATCTCCTCTCAAACCGTAGTTCATCTCTTATATCCGATCTTTGTCTCAAAATCTCAGATTGGTACCTTTGGGTTGCTAGTAGTGTTGATTACTCCTTGTAGTTGATGCTAGTTGGTTTATTCGATGGAAGATCATATGTTCATATCCTTAATGATAATTAATACTCCTTTGCTTATGAAATGAATATGCTTTGTGAGTAGTTACATTTGATCCTGAAGACATGTGAGAAGTCTTGTTATAAGTAATCATGTGAATTTGGTATTCATTTGATATTTTGATGAGATGTATGTTGTCTTTCCTCTAGTGGTGTTATGTGAACATCGACTACATGACACTTCACCATGATTTGGGCCTAGGAGAAGGCATTGGGAAGTACTAAGTAGATGATGGGTTGCTAGAGTGACAGAAGCTTAAACCCTAGTTTATGCGTTGCTTCGCAAGGGGCTGATTTGGATCCATATGTTTCATGCTATGGTTAGATTTATCTTAATTCTTCTTTCGTAGTTGCGGATGCTTGCGAGAGGGGTTAATCATAAGTGGGAGGCTTGTCCAAGGAAGGACATCACCCAAGCACCGGTCCACCCACATATCAAATTATCAATGTAACGAACGCGAATCATATGAGCATGATGAAAACTAGCTTGATAGTAATTCCCATGTGTCCTCGGGAGCACTTTGCTTTATATAAGAGTTCGTCCAGGCTTGTACTTTGATACAAAAAGGATTGGGCCACCTTGCTGCACCTTAGTTACCTTTGTTAATTGTTACATGTTATGAATTATCTTATCACACAACTATCTGTTATCGATAATTTCAGTGCTTGCAGATAATACCTTGCGAAAAACCGCTTGTCATTTCCTTCTGCACCTCGTTGGGTTTGACACTCTTACTTATCGAAAGGGCTACAATAGATCCCCTATACTTGTGGGTCATCAAGACTCTTTTATGTTGCCATTGCCGGGGAGTGAAGCGCCTTTGGTAAGTGAAATTTGGTATGGAAACATTTATATAGTGTGCTGAAATTTATTATCACTTGTTACTATGGAGAATAATCCTTTGAGGGGCTTGTTTGGGGTATCTTCACCCAGGACGGAAGAGCAAAGAGTTGCCCCTCAACCTACTGAATCTACTAAAAGTATTTATTATGAAATTCCTTCGGGTATGATAAAGAAACTGCTAGCTAATCCTTATGCAGGAGATGGAACATTACATCCTGATATGCACCTAATCTGTGTGGATTAATTTTGTGGATTATTTAAGCTTGCAGGTTTGCCCGAGGATGTTGTCAAGAAGAAGGTCTTCCCTTTATCTTTGAAGGGAAAGACATTGACATGGTATAGGCTATGTGATGATATTGGATCATGGAACTACAACTGATTGAAATTGGAATTTCATCAGAAGTTTTATCCTATGCATATGGTCCATCATGATCGGAATTATATATATTATTTTTGTCCTCGTGAAGGAGAAAGTATCGCTCAAGCTTGGGGGAGGCTTAAGTCAATGTTATATTCATGCCCCAATCATGAGCTCTCAAGAGAAATTATTATTAAGAATTTTTATGCTCAGCTTTCTCATAATGATCAATCCATGCTCGATACTTCTTGTACTGGTTCTTTTATTAAGAAGACTACTGAATTCAAATGGGATTTATTGGAAAGAATTAAACGCAACTCTGAAGATTGGGAACTCGACGAAGGTAATGAGTCAGGTATAAACCTTAAGTTTGATTGTGTTAAATATTTTATGGACACCGATGCTTTTCGTGATTTTAGCACTAAATATGTACTTGACTCTAAGATAGTAGCTACTTTTTGTGAATCTTTTGCTACTCATGTTGATCTCCCTAAGGAGAAGTGGTTTAAATATCATCCTCCAATTGAAGTAAAAGTAGTGGAACCTATTAAAGTTGAAGAAGAAACTATTACTTATAATGTTGATCCTATTGTTCCTACTACTTATACTGAGAAACCACCTTTTCCTGTTAGAATAAAGAATCATGCTAAAGCTTCAACTTTGGTTCCTAAGAGTTATACTAGAACACTTACGCCCCCTGAACAAATTAAAGTTGAACCTAGTATTTCTATGGTTAAAGATCTCTTGGTTGATAATATTGATGGGCATGTTATTTATTTCTGTGATGAAGCTGCTAGAATTTATAAACCAGATATTAAAGATAAACATAGACATGATGTTGGCACACCCGTTGTTTCTGTTAAAATAGGAGATCATTGTTATCATGGATTATGTGATGTTGGTGCTAGTGTGAGTGCAATTCCTTTTTCTTTATATAAAGAAATTATGAATGATATTGCACCTGCTGAGATAGAAGATGTTGATGTTACTATTAAGCTTGCCAATAGAAATATTATTTTGCCAATTGGGATTATTAAAGATGTTGAAGTCTTGTGTGGGAAAATAAAATACCCTACTGATTTTCTTGTTCTTGCTTCCCCACAAGATGATTTTTGTCCCATTATATTTGGTAGACCTTTCTTGAACGTTCTTAATGCTAAGATAGACTGCGAGAAAGATGTTGTTACTGTCGGGGTAGGGGATATGTCTCATGATTTTAATTTTTCTAAATTTCGTAGACAACCCCATGATAAAGAACTACCTAGTAAGGATGAAATTATTGGTCTTGCTTCTATTTCCATGCCTCCTATTGATCCTTTAGAACAATATTTGCTAGACCATGAAAATGATATGTTTATGAATGAAAAAAAGGAATTAGATGAAATATTCTTTAATCAAGGGCCTGTTTTGAAGCACAATTTGCCTATTAAAATCTTGGGGATCCTCCTCCACCCAAGGGTGATCCTGTGTTTGAGCTTAAACAATTACCCGATACTTTGAAATATGCTTATCTTGATGAAAGAAGATATATCTTATTATTATTAGTGCTAACCTTTTAGAGCATGAAGAAAAGAAATTATTGAAAACTCTGAAGAAGCACCATGACGCTATTGGATATACTCTTGATGATCTTAAGGGCATTAGTCCCACTCTATGTTAGCAAAAAATTAATTTGGAGCCTGATGCTAAACCAATTGTTTATCATCAACGACGGTTAAATCCTAAGATGGAAGAAGTGGTAAGAAACGAAATACTAAAGCTTCTATAAGAACGTATGATTTATCCTATTTGCTGATAGTAGATGGGTAAGTCCCATTCATTGTGTCCCTAGGGAGGTATTACTGTTGTTCCTAATGATAAGAATGAATATTACTGTTGTTCCTAATGATAAGAATGAATTCATTCCACAAAGAATTGTTACAGGTTATAGAATGGCAATTAATTTTCGAAAATTAAACAAGGCTACTAGAAAAGATCATTACCCTCTACCTTCTATTGATCAAATGCTAGAAAGACTATCCAAACATACACATTTCTGCTTTCTAGATGGTTATTCTGGTTTCTCTCAAATATCTGTGCCAAAAGAGGACCAAGAAAAGAACACTTTTACTTGCCCTTTCGGTACTTTTGCTTATAGACGTATGCCTTTTGGTTTATGCAATGCACCTGCTACCTTTCAAAGATGCATGATTGCTATATTCTCTGACTTTTGTGAAAATATTGTTGAGGTTTTCATGGATGATTTCTCTGTTTACGGAACTTCTTTTGATGATTGTTTAAGCAACCTTGATCGAGTTCTGCAGAGATGTGAAGAAACTAATCTTGTTTTGAATTGGGAGAAGTGCCACTTTATGGTTAATGAAGGTATTTTCCTGGGGCATAAAATTTCTGAAAGAGGTATTGAAGTTGATAAAGCTAAAGTAGATGCTATTGAAAAGATGCCGTGTCCTAAAGATATCAAAGGTATAAGAAGTTTCCTTGGTCATGATGGTTTCTATAGAAGGTTTATTAGAGACTTATCTAAAATTTCTAGGCTTCTCACTAATCTCTTGCAAAAAGATGTTCCTTTTGTTTTTGATGATGATTGTGTAAAAGCATTTGAAATACTTAAGAAGGCCTTGATTTCTGCACCTATTGTTCAACCACCTGATTAGAATTTACCCTTTGAAATTATGTGTGATGCTAGTGATTATACTGTTGGTGCTATTCTAGGACAAAGAGTTGATAAAAAATTGAATATTATTCATTATGCTAGTAAAACTCTAGATAGTGCGCAGAGAAATTATGCTACTACTGAAAAATAATTTTTAGTAGTTGTTTTTGCTTGTGATAATTTCAGATGTTATATTGTTATTCCAAAGTAACTGTTCACACTGATCATGCTGCTATTAAATATCTTATGGAAAAGAAAGATGCTAAACCTAGGCTTATTAGATGGGTTCTCTTGCTACAAGAATTTGATTCACATATTATTGATAGAAAGGGAGCTGAGAACCCCATTGCAGACAACTTATCTAGGTTCGAAAATGTTCTTGATGACCCACTACCTATTGATGATAGTTTTCCTGATGAGCAATTAGCTGTCATAAATGCTTCTCGTAATACTCCATGGTATGCTGATTATGCCAATTACATTGTTGCTAAATTTATACCACCTAGTTTCACATACCAGCAAAAGAAAAAGTTTTTCTATGATTTAAGACATTACTTTTGGGATGACCCACATCTCTATAAAGAAGGAGTAGATGGTGTCATTAGACGTTGTGTACCTAAGCATGAACATGATCAGATCCTACGCAAGTGCCACTCCGAGTCTTACGGAGGACACCACACTAGAGATAGAACTTCACATAAGGTACTGCAATCTGGTTTTTATTGGCCTACTCTCTTCAAGGATGCTCACAAGTTTGTCTTGTCTTGTGATGAATGCCAGAGAATTGGCAATATTAGTAGATGTCAGGAAATGCCTATGAATTATTCACTTGTTATTGAACCATTTGATGTTTGGGGCTTTGATTATATGGGACCTTTTCCTTCCTCTAATGGGTATACACATTTTTAGTTGCTGTTGATTACGTTACTAAGTGGGTAGAAGCTATTCCAACTAGTAGTGTTGATCATAACAATTCTATTAAGATGCTTAAAGAAGTTATTTTTCCAAGGTTTGGAGTCCCTAGCTATTTAATGACTGATGGTGGTTCACACTTTATTCATGGTGCTTACCGTAAATTGCTTGCTATATATGATGTCAACCATAGAATTGCATCTTCATATCATCCTCAGTCTAGTGGTCAAGTAAAATTGAGCAATAGAGAGATTAAATTGATTTTGCAAAAGACTGTTAATAGATCTATAAAGAATTGGTCTAAGAAACTTGATGATGCATTGTGGACTTATAGAACTGCTTATAAAAACCCTATGGGTATGTCTCCAGATAAAATGGTTTATGGGAAAGAATGTCACTTACCTCTTGAACTAGAACATAAAGCTTATTGGGAAATCAAAGAGCCCAACTATGATTTCAAACTTGCCAGTGAGAAGAGGTTATTTGACACTAGCTCACTTGATGAATGGAGAACCCAAGCCTATGATAATGCCAAGTTGTTTAAAGAAAAAGTTAAAAGATGGCATGACGGATACAAAAGCATGAGTTTAATGTATATGATCATGTTTTTCTATACAACTCTCATTTAAGATTTTTTGCAGGAAAGCTTCTCTCTAAATGGGAAGGTCCTTACATTATCGAGGAGGTCTATCGTTCCAGTGCCGTCAAAATCAACAACGCCGAAGGCATAAATCAGAAGGTGGTAAACGGTCAAAGAATCAAACATTATATCTCAGGTACTCCCATAAATGTTGAAATCAATATAATTAATACCATAACACCAGAGGAGTACATAAGGGATACTTTTTAGAACGTTTTGGACTCCGAAAAGGAATAGATATGTGGTACAGTAAGTAAACCGACTCCAAAACTGTTCTAGTAGCAATTTTCTCTATTTTGGAATATTTAAAAAATTAGGAAAATTAATAGCAGTCTGAAAGATGCACGAGGAGACCACAAGGGTGGAGGGCGCGCCCTACCCCCCGGGCGCGCCCCTGCCTTGTGGCCACCTCGTGTGCCCTCCGGACTCCGTTTTCTTGCACAATACTCCTTTTGGTCGGTAAAAATTCATTATATAATATCCCAAAGGTTTTGACCACCACACCATGACAATATCTCTTATTTTTGTCTTGAGATGTTTCTGCAGCAGATTTAGAGAAAGATGTCTTTGCAAGAGTCGGTCAGGGAGAGTCGTTTATCTCACCCGACAACGAAGCTGACCACTTTGGGCAATCAACAGAGAAAGAGATGGAGGCTGACTTGAAAAGGGTTGATGCCATGGAGGAGGATCAAGAAGTTACCTCTCGTCTTCAAACCAGATTCATGCTAGAGGAACTTCAGAGCTCAGCAATACCCAATTCGGTCATTTCTCCCAATGCAAGATTTCTCTCTTATGAAAATATGAAAAACAGTGTTGCTTTTTCTCCCGCAGCTATGAAATATCCAAAGGTGAATTGAGCTCTAGCCGTCACGGGTAAACTTCGCAAGGAAGTAATGGATCTTAAGTAGCAAAATAATAAGCTCGAGGAAGAGAATCACATCCTAAGGGGAATCATCACCAAGAATATCACATCACCACCTCCGAAGAAAGAGACATAACTACATGGGTATGGGCACTCCCCTTGGCAACTACCAAGCTTGGGGGAGGTGCCCCGATATCATATCACCATCACACCTTTACTTTTATCGTTTTTCTTAGTTAGATCCTTTTGGTTATATTTTGATCTAGTAGAATAAAATTTTAGTATCTAGCTTTGAGTTTTGTTTTGAGATCAGTCTATGTAATCAAGTCCGTGAGTTATATATATATAATAAAGAGTAGTTTTGAGTTGGGGGCTTTGCTTTCTTGCTATGATCTTGAGGGTATAAAATAAGAGAAAGAACAAAAAGAAATAAAAAGATCATATAGTGATCTTATGGAGAGTAATGACTTCACATATAAAGAGTATGATGAATAAAAGTTGTTGAGAGTTGAGAAACATAGTTTTGGTCATTGTTGCAATTAATAGGAAGTAATAAACAAAGAGAGGCTTCACATATAAATATACTATCTTGGCCATCTTTTATAATTGTGAGCACTCATTAAAATATGACATGCTAAAAAGTTGATGTTGGACAAGGAAGACAACATAATGGGTTATGTTTTCTTATATCCGAATAGAAGTTATATTGTGATGGATCCTCCAACATGTTGAGCTTGTTTTTATCCCTCATGCTAGCCAAATCCTTTGCACCAAGAGATACTACTTGTGCTTCCAAATATCCCTTAAACTAGTTTTGCCATGAGAGTCCACCATACCTACCTATGGGTTGAGTAAGATCCTTCAAGTAAGTTGTCATCGGTGCAAGCAATAAAAATTTCTCACTAAATATGTATGATCTATTAGTGAGAAGAAAATAATCTTTATACGAACTTGTGACATGGAAGAAATAAAAGTGACAGACTGCATAATACAGTTCTTTATCACAAGCGGCAATATAAAGTGACGTTCTTTTAAAGTTTTGTGCATCCAACCATAAAAGCACATGACAACCTCTACTTCCCTCTGCGAAGGGCCTATCTTTTACTTTTATCTTCTACCCTTATACAAGAGACATGGTGATCTTCACCTTTCCCTTTTACACTTTTTTTCCTTTTGGCAAGCACTATGTGTTGGAGAAAGATCTAGATATATATATCCACTCGGATGTAGGTTATCATAAAGTATTATTGTTGACATTACCCTTGAGGTAAAAGGTTGGGAGGCAAAACTATAAGCCCCTATCTTTCTCTGTGTCCGATTGAAGCTTTGAACCCATAAGTATCGCGTGAGTGTTAGCAATTGTGAAAGACTAAATGATAGTTGAGTATGTGGACTTGCTAAAAAGCTCTTGAATTGACTCTTTCTGATGTTATGATAAATTTCAATTGCTTCAATGACTAGGATCATAGTTTGTTAGTTTTCAATGAAGTTTTTGATTCATACTTTACCTTGTGAATGAAATGTTACGTTGGCATAAGAAATTATATGACATTATATGTTGTTGTTCTAAAGATGATCAGGATGTCCTCATGTTTGTATTTCTTTATCAACACCTCAATCTCTAACCATGTGGACATATTTTCTGATTTTGGCTTTCGCTTGAGGACAAGCGAGGTCTAAGCTTGGGGGAGTTGATACGTCCATTTTGCATCATGCTTTTATATTTTTATTTATTGCATTATGGGCTGTTATTACACATTATAGCACAATACTTATGCCTTTTCTCTCTTATTTCACAAGGTTTACATGAAGAGGGAGAATGCCGGCAGCTGGAATTCTAGGCTGGAAAAGGAGAAAATATTAGAGACCTATTTTGCACAACTCCAAAAGTCCTGAAACTTCACGGAGAGTCATTTTGTTATTAATAAAAAATATTGGGTGAAGAAAGCACCAGAGGGGGGCCACCAGCCATCTACAAGGGTGGAGGGCGCGCCCCCTGCCTTGCCGCCAGCCTAGCAGGCCCCCAATGCCCATATTTTGCTATATGAAGGGTTTTTACCTGGAAAAACTGAAGAGGAAGCTTTCGGGACGAAGCACCACTGTCTCGAGGCGGAACCTGGGCAGAACCAATCTAGGGCTCTAGCGGAGCTGTTCTGCCGGGGAAACTTCCCTCCGGGAGAGGGAAATCGTCGCCATCGTCATCACCAACGATCCTCTCATCGAGAGGGGATCAATCTCCATCAACATCATCACCAGCACCATCTCCTCTCAAACCCTAGTTCATCTCTTGTATCCGATCTTTGTCTCAAAACTCAGATTGGTACCTGTGGGTTGCTAGTAGTGTTGATTACTCCTTGTAGTTGATGCTAGTTGGTTTATTCGGTGGAAGATCATATGTTCAGATCCTTAATGATAATTAATACTCCTCTGATTATGAACATGAATATGAGTTGTGAGTAGTTCTGTTTGTTCCCAAGGACATGGGAGAAGTCTTGTTATAAGTAATCATGTGAATTTGGTATTCATTTGATATTTTGATGAGATGTATGTTGTCTTTTCTCTAGTGGTGTTATGTGAACATCGACTACATGACACTTCACCATGATTTGGGCCTAGGGGAAGGCATTGGGAAGTAATAAGTAGATGATGGGTTGCTAGAGTGATAGAATATTAAACCCTAGTTTATGCGTTGCTTCGTAAGGGGCTGATTTGGATCCATATGTTTCATGCTATGGTTAGATTTATCCTAATTCTTCTTTTGTAGTTGCCAATGCTTGCGAGAGGGGTTAATCATAAGTGGGAGGCTTGTCCAAGGAAGGACGGAACCCAAGCACCGGTCCACCCACATATCAAATTATCAAAGTAACGAACGCGAATCAAATGAGCATGATGAAAACTAGCTTGATAGCAATTCCCATGTGTCCTCAGGAGCGCCTTGCTTTATATAAGAGTTCGTCCAGGCTTGTCCTTCGCTACAAAAAGGATTGGGCCACCCTGCTGCACCTTAGTTACCTTTGTTACTTGTTACCCATTATGAATTATCTTATCACACAACTATTTGTTATCGATAGTTTTAGTGTTTATAGATAATACCTTGCTGAAAACCGCTTGTCATTTCCTTCTGCTCCTCGTTGGTTTCGACACTCTTACTTATCAAAAGGACTACGATAGATCCCCTATACCTGCGGGTCATCATATTGCTCCAGTGTTGTCACAAAAGATTGTCATTGGACTCAATGCACTGGGTATTACACCGAGATCAGATATGAACTCCTTCATCTAGACTCCTTCAAGCGCTGCTTTCGAAGCAGCTATGTACTCCGCTTCACACATAGATCCCACCACGACGTTCTGCTTGGAACTACACCAACTGACCGCTCCACCATTCAATATAAAAACATATCTGGTTTGTGACTTAGAGTCATCCGGATCAGTGTTGAATCTAACATTGATGTAACCCTTTACGACGAGCTCTTCGTCACCTCATAAATGAGAAACATATCCTTGGTCCTTTTCAGATACTTCAGGATGTTCTTGACCAGTGTCCAGTTGTCCACTCCTGGATTACTTTGGTACCTCCCTGCCAAACTTATAGCAAGGCACACATCTGGTTTGGTACACAGCATCGCATACATGATAGAACCTATGGCTGAGGCATAGGGAATGACTTTCATTTTCTCTCTATCTTCTGCAGTGGTCGGGCTTTGAGTCTGACTCAACTTCACACCTTGTAACACAGGCAAGAACCCTTTCTTTGATTGATCCATTTTGAACTTCTACAAAACTTTGTCAAGGTATGTGGTTTGTGAAAGTCCTATTAAGCGTCTCGATCTATCCCTATAGATCTTGATGCCCAATATATAAGCAGCTTCACCGAGGTCTTTCATTGAAAAATTGTTATTCAAATATCCTTTTATGCTATCCAAGAATTCTATATCATTTCCAATCAACAATATGTCATCCACATATAATATCAGAAATGCTACAGAGCTCCCACTCAGTTTCTTGTAAATACAGGCTTCACCATAAGTATGTATAAAACCATATGCTTTGATCACCTCATCAAAGCGTATATTCCAACAACAAGATGCTTGCACCAGTCCATAGATGGATTGTTGGAGCTTGCACACTTTGTTAGCACATTTAGGATCGACAAAACCTTCTTATTGCATCATATACAACTCTTCTTTAAGAAATCTATTAAGGAATGCAGTTTTGACGTCCATTTGCTAGATTTCATAATCATAAAATGCGGCAATTTCTAACATGATCCGGATAGACTTAAGCATCACTATGGGTGAGAAAGTCTCATTGTAGTCAACTCCTCGAACTTGTCAAAAACCTTTTGCGACAAGTTGAGCATTGTAGACGGTAACATTACCATCAGCGTTAGTCTTCTTCATAAAGATACATTATTCTCAATGGCTTGTCGATCATCGGGCAAGTCCACCAAAGTCCATACTTTGTTCTCATACATGGATCCTATCTCAGATTTCATGGCCTCAAGCCATTTATCGGAATCTGGGCTCATCATAGCTTCTTCATAGTTCGTAGGTTCGCCATGGTCTAATAATATAACTTCCAGGACAGGATTACCATACCACTCTGGTGCGGATCGTGCTCTGGTCGACCTACGAGGTTCAGTAGTAACTTGATCTAAAGTTTCATGATCATTATCATTTGCTTCCTCTCTAGTTGGTGTGGGCATCACAAGAACAATTTTCTGTGATGTGTTACTTTCCAATTCGAGATAATGTACAATTACCTCATCAAGTTCTACTTTCCTCCCACTCACTTCTTTAGAGAGAAACTCCTTCTCTATAAAGGACCCATTCTTAGCAACAAAGATCTTGCCTTCGGATTTGTGGTAGAAGGTGTACCCATAGTTTCCTTAGGGTATCCTATGAAGACGTACTTCTCCGATTTAGGTTTGAGCTTATCAGGCTGAAGCCTTCTGACATAAGTGTCGCGTCCGCAAACTTTAAGAAATGACAGCTTAGATTTCTTGCCAAACCATAGTTCATACGGTGTTGTCTCAACGGATTTGGATGGTGCCCTATTTAATGTGAATGCATCTGTCTCTAATGCATAACCCCAAAACAATAGTTGTAAATCGGTAGGAGACATCATATATCGCACCATATCTAATAAAGTATGGTTACGACATTTAGACACACCATTGCGCTGTGGTGTTCCAGGTGGCGTGAGTTGTGAAACAATTCCACATTGTTTTTAATGAAGGCCAAACTCGTAACTCAAATATTCACCTCCGCGATCAGATCATAGATTTTTTTCTTGTTACAATGATTCTCCACTTCACTATGAAATTCTTTGAACTTATCAAATGCTTCAGACTTGTGTTTCATCGAGTAGATATACCAACACCTACTCAAATCATCTTTGAAGGTCAGGAAATAACGATACCTGCTGCTGCTTCAACACTCATCGGACCTATACATCAGTATGTATTATTTCCAATAAGTCGTTAGCTCACTCATTGTTCCGGAGAATGGAGTTTTAGTCATCTTGCCGATGAGGCATTGTTCGCAAGTATCAAATGATTCATAGTCAAGTAATTCCAAAAGTCCATATGCAGGGAGTTTCTTCATGTGCTTTACACCAATGTGACCTAAACAGCAGTGCCACAAGTATGTTGCACTATCATTATCAACTTTGCATCTTTTGGCATCAATATTATGAATATGTGTATCACTATGATCGAGATTCAACAAGAATAGACCATTCATCAAGGGTGCATGACCATAAAAGATATTAATCATACAAAGAACAACCATTATTCTCCAATTTAAATGAATAACCCTCTCGCAATAAACAAGATGCAGATATAATGTTTGTTGGGGAACGTAGTAATTTCAAAATTTTCCTACGCACACGCAAGATCATGGTGATGCATAGCAACGAGAGGGGAGAGTGTGTCCACGTACCCTCGTAGACCGAAAGCGGAAGAGTTATGACAACGTAGTTGATGTAGTCGTACGTCTTCATGATTCGACCAATCTTAGTAACAAACGCACGACACCTCCGCGATCAGCACATGTTCAGCTCAGGGACGTCCCTCGTACTCTTGATCCAGTTGAGGCCAAGGGAGAGTTTCGTCAGCACGACGGCGTGGTGATGGTGATGATGAAGTTACGGCGCAGGGCTTCTGCTAAGCACTATGACGATATGCCCGAGGTGTGTAACTGTGGAGGGGGGCACCACACACGGCTAAACAATGTCAATTTGTGTGTTCTAGGGTGCCCCCTGCCCCCGTATATAAAGGAGCAAGGGGGGGGGGGAGGCCGGCCGACCCTAGTGGCGTGCCAGGAGAGGAGGAGTCCTCCTCCTAGTAGGAGTAGGACCCTTTCCTACTCCTACTAGGAGGGGGAAAGGAAGGAGGAGAGGGAGAAGGAAAGAGGGGCGCCCCCCCTTCCCTAGTCCAATTCGGACCAAAGGAGGAGGGGGCACGTGGCCTTCCCTAGCCGGCCCTCTCTCTCTCTCTCTCCACTAAGGCCCATGTGGCCCATTAGTTCTCCCGGGGGGGTTCCGGTAACCCTCCGGCACTCCAGTTTTCTCCGAAATCACCCGGAACACTTCTGGTGTCCGAATATAGCCGTCCAATATATCAATCTTTATGTCTCGAACATTTCGAGACTCCTTGTCATGTCCGTGATCACATCCGGGACTCCGAACTATCTTCGGTACATCAAAACACATAAACTCATAATACCGATCATCACCGAACTTTAAGCATGCGGACCCTACGGGTTCGAGAACTATGTAGACATGACCGATACACGTCTCTGGTTAATAAACAATAGCAGAACCTGGATGCTCATATTGGTTCCTACATATTCTACGAAGATCTTTATCGGTCAATAATAACATACTTTTTCCCCTTTGTCATCGGTATGTTACTTGCCCGAGATTTGATCTTCGGTATCTCAATACCTAGTTCAATATCGTTAGCGGCAAGTCTCTTTACTCGTTCTGTAATACTTCATCCCGCAACTAACTCATTAGTCACAATGCTTGCAAGGCTTATAGTGATGAGTGTTACCGAGAGGGCCCAGAGATACCTCTTCGAAACATGGAGTGACACATCCTAATCTCGATCTATGCCAACCCAACAAACACCTCCGGAGACACCTGTAGAGCACCTTTATAATCACCCATTTATGTTGGGACGTTTGGTAGCACACAAAGTGTCCCTCCGGTATTTGGGAGTTGCATAATCTCATAGTCTGAGGAACTTGTATAAGTCATGAAGAAAGCAGTAGCAATGAAACTAACACGATCATATATAATGCTAAGCTAACGGATGGGTCATGTCCATCACATCATTCTCCTAATGATGTGATCCCGTTCATCAAATGACAACACATGTCTATGGTTAGGAAACATAACCATCTTTGATTAACGAGCTAGTCAAGTAGAGGCATACTAGGGACTATATGTTTTGTCTATGTATTCACACATGTACTAAGTTTCCGGTTAATACAATTCTAGCATGAATAATAAACATTTATCATGAATTAAGGAAATAAATAATAACTTTATTATTTCCTCTAGGGCATATTTCCTTCAGTCTCCCACTTGCACTAGAGTCAATAATCTAGTTCACATCACCATGTGATTTAACACAAATATTCACATCTGTATGTGATTAACACCCATAGTTCACATCGTCATGTGACCAACACCCAAAGGGTTTACTAGAGTCAATAATCTAGTTCACATTGCTATCTGATTGACACCCAAAGAGTACTAAGATGTGATCATGTTTTGCTCATGAGAGAAGTTTAGTCAACGGGTCTGTCCCATTCAGAGTCGTATGTATTTTGCAGATATTCTATGTCTATAATGCTCTGCATAGAGCTATTCTAGCTAGTTGCTCCCACTTTCAATATGTATCCAGATTGAGACTTAGAGTCATCTGGATCTGTGTAAAAGATTGCATCGACGTAACTCTTTAGGACGAACTCTTTATCACCCCCATCACCGAGAAACATTTCCTTAGTCCTCACTAAGGATAGTTTTGACCGCTGTCCAGTGATCTACTCTTAGATCACTATTATACTCCCTTGCCAAACTCACGGCAAGTTACACAATAGGTTTGGTACACATTACAACATACTTTATAGAACCCATGACTGTGGCATAGGGAATGACTTTCATTCTCTTTCTATCTTCTGCCGTGGTCGGGCTTTGAGTCTTACTCAACTTTACACCTTGTAATACGAACAAGAACTCCTTCTTTGAATGATCCATTTTGAACTCTTTCAAAAACTTGTCAAGGTATTTACTCATTGAAAAATCTTATCAACCGTCTAGATCTATCTCTATAGACCTTAATGCCCAATATGTAAGCAGCTTCACCGAGGTCTTTCTTTGAAAAACTCTTATTCAAGTATCCCTTTATGATATCGAGAAAATCTATATCATTTCCAATCAACAATATGTCATCCACATATAATATTAGAAATGCTACAGAGCTCCCACTCACTTTCTTGTAAATACAGACTTCTCCAAAAGTCTATATAAAACTATATGCTTTGATTGCACTATCAAAGCGTTTATTCCAACTCCGAGAGGCTTGCACTAGTCCATAAATGGATCGTTGGAGCTTGCACACTTTGTTAGCACCCTTTGGATAAACAAAACCTTCTGGTTGCATCATATACAACTCTTCTTCCAGAAATCCATTCAGGAATGCAGTTTTGAGATCCATTTGCCAAATTTCATAATCATAAAATGCAGCAATTACTAACATGATTCGGACAGACTTAAGCATCGCTACGAGTGAGAAAGTCTCATCGTAGTCAACTCCTTGAACTTGTCGAAAACCTTCCGTGACAAGTCGAGATTTGTAGATAGTAACACTACTATCAACGTCTGTCTTACTCTTGAAGATCCATTTATTCTTAATGGCTTGCTGATCATCGGGCAAGTCCACCAAAGTCCAGACTTTGTCCTCATACATGGATCCCATCTCAGATTTCATGGCCTCAAGCCATTTCGCGGAATCTGGGCTCATAATTGCTTCCTCATAGTTCGTAGGATCATCATGGTCTAGTAACATGACTTCCAGAACATGATTACCGTACCACTCTGGTGCGTATCGTACTCTGGTTGACCTACAAGGTTCGATATAGTAACTTGATCTGAAGTTTCATGATCATCATCATTAGCTTCCTCACTAATTGGTGTAGGAATCACTAGAACTGATTTCTGTGATGAACTACATTCCAATTCGGGAGAAGGTAAAATTACCTCATCAAGTTCTACTTTCCTCCCACTCACTTCTTTCGAGAGAAACTCCTTCTCTAGAAAGGATCCATTTTTAGCAACGAATATCTTGCCTTCGGATCTGTGATAGAAGGTATACCCAACAATTTCTTTTGGGTATCCTATGAAGATGCATTTCTCCGATTTGGGTTCGAGCTTATCAGGTTGAAACTTTTTCATATAAGCATCGCAGCCCCAAACTTTAAGAAACGACAACTTTGGTTTCTTGCCAAACCACAATTCATAAGGTGTCGTCTCAACGGATTTTGATGGTGCCCTATTTAACATGAATGTAGATGTCTCTAATGCATAACCCCAAAATGATAGTGGTAAATCGGTAAGAGACATCATAGACCGCACCATATCCAATAAAGTGCGGTTACGATGTTCGGACACACCATTACGCTGTGGTATTCCAGGTGGCGTGAACTGTGAAACTATTCCACATTGTTTTAAATGAAGGCCAAATTCGTAACTCAAATATTCTCCTCTACAATCAGATCATAGAAACTTTATTTTCTTGTTACAATGATTCTCCACTTCACTCTAAAATTCTTTGAACTTTTCAAATGTTCAGACTTGTGTTTCATTAAGTAGATATACTCATATCTACTCAAACCATCTGTGAAGGTCAGAAAATAACGATACCCGCCACGAGCATCAACACTCATTGGACCGCATACATCGGTATCTATTATTTCCAATAAGTTACTAGCTCGTTCCATTGTTCCGGAGAACGGAGTTTTAGTCATCTTGCCCATAAGGCACGGTTCTCAAGCATCAAATGATTCATAATCAAGTGATTCCAAAAGCCCATCTTTATGGAGTTTCTTCATGCACTTTACATTGATATGACCCAAACGTCAGTGCCACAAATATGTTGCACTATCATTATCAACTTTGCATATTTTGGCATCAATACTATGAATATGTGTATTACCATGATCGAGATTCAATAAACCATCAATATTGGGTGTATGACCATAGAAGGTTTTATTCATGTAAACAGAATAACAATTATTCTCTGTCTTAAATGAATAACCGTACTGCAATTAACATGATCTAATCATATTCATGCTCAACGCAAACACCAAATAACATTTATTTAGGTTCAACACTAATCCCGAAAGTATAAGGAGTGTGCGATGATGATCATATCAATATTGGAACCACTTCCAACACACATCATCACTTCATCCTCAACTAGTCTATTTATTCTGCAACTCCTGTTTTGAGTTACTAATCTTAGCAACTGAACAAGTATCAAATACCTAGGGGCTACTATAAACACTAGTAAGGTACACATTAATAACCTGTATATCAAATATACCCTTGTTCACTTTGCCATCCTTCTTATCTACCAAATATTCAGGGCATTTCCGCTTCCAGTGACCACTTCCTTTGCAGTAGAAGCACTCAGTTTCAGGCTTTGGTCTAGCTTTGGGTTTCTTCACAGGAGTGACAACTTGCTTGCCATTATACTTGAAGTTTCCTTTCTTTCCCTTTGCCCTTTTCTTGAAACTAGTGATCTTGTCAATCATCAATACTTGATGCTCTTTCTTGATTTCTACCTTCGTCAATTTCAGCATCACGAAGAGCTCGGGAATCGTTTTCGTCATCCCTTGCATACTATAGTTCATCACGAAGTTCCAGTAACTTGGTGATGGTGACTAGAGAACTCTGTCAATCACTATCTTATCTGGAAGATTAACTCCCACTTGATTCAAGCGATTGTAGTACCCAGACAATATGAGCACATGCTCACTGCTTGAGCTATTCTCCTCCATCTTTTAGCTATAGAACTTGTTGGAGACTTCATGTCGTGGAATTATCACGGCAGATGTCCTTAGTGTCAGGACTTACTCGTGAGGCCAAGGCATCTATGTGGTAGCTTGAGAGGGGTTGATCGGGATGAGAGATGCAACACACAAGACAAGGATTTAGATAGCTTCCGTCCCCGGTAAACATCATCCGGTAATAGCCCTACATGCTGTTTGTGGCTAGGTCTCATTATGATCATGAGAGAGTCGCCGGTAAGCCGACTCTTTGTGTCTAGCACTAGAGATTGTTTTTTTCTCCTCTCTTGGGGTGCCCTGCCCCTCCTTATATAAGTTGAAGGGGCGGGTTACATGACTAGTCCTAGTAGGATTATGATTACTCTATTACAAGTGGAGTCCTAGTCTTGCTTCCTTTGTAGGAGAATATTCCTTATGCCTTTTCTCTTAAGCCGGCCCACCATAGCATGAGCCGGCCTTCTGGGCTTGAGTCTTGTCGATCGTCTGACCTGCCGGCCGGGTCACTAGTAGGTCGTCGAGGATCGGGCGGGTCTCCAGTGAGTCGTCAAATGTCTATCGGGTCTCTGGTGAGCCGCCAAGTCCGGCCGGGTCATACGCGGGGTATATCCCCGACATTAGCCTGTAACACCCCAAAAATTTAACCAGGTTTAAGTTATTAAATTTTTGCCAAGAGTTTAAAATTTTTGCCTGCAAGAATATTTCTGTTGATCTCAGAACCTTTCTTTTTATATTAATGAGTATCTACCCTAGTGGATCCTTCCAAACATATTGAACTTCTATGCCATCTCATTAAAACAATTTCCTAATCAGTAGGTTTATTTATTAAATTATTCCACCCTGAGATTTATTCATTAAAATGACTTGTTTTAAGTTTTGGAGCTCTTTTTGTACTGCAACCAGTTGATAGATTTAACTAAAATCCAACCAAAATTTGGAGATGTCATGTGATGCCCCTAAATCACTTTTGTGCAATAATATATTTCAGTCATTGCATATTTTGAGTGCTACACATGTTTTTCTTCTCTGGTCCAGTGGACAACTTTGCACTACAACCCTTTCAAATATTTGTTTCTAGCTTCCACCAAAATTATGGGATGTCAGTAGGAGCTTATGATTCCATTATATGCAAAAATCTAGGGATGTTCTTTGAAAATTTTGAGTGAATCAACCTCATCTTCATTCTGGTCCAACTTGATGGTTTGTACAACACCCATTTTATTGCTTGCTCTTTGGCCCTTGATTATTTCTCCTACTTGTAGTCCTCCATGCTAAACCCCTAAGTCCAGGAGCATGCAACCATTGGCATAATTTTGGTTCATGAAATAATGCCATTCACCTCCTGTCCAGATTTGAAGTTCTGCAAAACTTGCACTAGCAAGTTTGTGCTTTTCACCAACTAACCTCACCACCCTCTTGTGCATCCAAAGAGACACTGATCTGGAAGAGTTGGCCACTCCAAGAAAAGCCTAAGTGCCTGTGGCATTTTGTCAAACACCTGGAGGGCATGAACTATTTTGGCATGAGTTTTGTTTGCATCATGAACTTGACCACCTGACCAAACCACCTTGTCCCTTGAGTTTCCCTCTATCTCTAACCTAGTCCTGTTGCTTGCCAACCTCACCTGTGACCTGTAGCATGCCACGACATTGTATCGAACACCTTCCGTGCATGCACTGGACGCGCCCAGAGCGCGCGTATTGCACGAACCGCGCCCGAGCCGACACGTTGGCCCCCCTGGTTTTTGGCCCGCTCTGCAGCGCCACGCCACGCACTAACCTCCTCACAGCAACACGCCAAGCCGCCCTGGCAGCCTACAGCGCCGCCGACAGAGCTTTTGGCGGCACGCTGGCGTCCGCAGCGCGCCTCTGCCATGGTCGGCGCCGCCAAAGCCACCCCAGCTCGCCACCTGCCCCTGGGAACAGCGCAAGCTTATCCCCTCGCTCGTCGGCTAGCTCCCGTCATCGCCACGACACCCTGACACTACAGGGAGGCGGTTCGCCGTCGTCCTTATCGCCGGCCACCTCGGAACCGACCTCCACCGCGTATATAAGGACCCCGGAGCTCAAACGAGACCTCGAGCAACCTCAAGTGATACTCCTAGTGTTGCCTTGGCCAGCAGTCGAGCAAGGGAAGGCCATCTTCCCCGAGTCCGGCCGGTTCAGTCGCTGCCAAGTTCTGGCCGATTCTGTCGCCCCCAGTGCCTCTCCCTCTCCACTCTCTCCACCAAGAACTCTCCCTCCCTCTCGCGAGCACAACCCCACGCTCAATTTTGGCCGGAGACCACCGCAACCCCAAACTCACTATCCACCCGAATGCCTTCTCCGCCGCGAAGCTCGTCGCCGGCGACTCCGTTCACATCGGCGACCATGGCGGGTACCCACGGATTCGTCTCGACCCCCTGAGCACACCCGTGCCCTCAGATCTCCAAGGGACGCCCCCGTTTGCCGGCAAATCCTCGCCGGAGCTCCGCCTCTGTTCGGTCGGAGGGGAAACGACGCGCGCGTGGCCGGTCAAACCTGACCAGTGGGCCAGGCGGGCCCACCGTCAGTGACCCAGCGCCTGTCCACGCAAGAGTAAGTGGAAGCGCCTTTCTCGAATACGCCTTCGACGTGTTTTTCTTTTAAAACGTTTTCTTTTCTGTTTTATTTTAAAAAACAGATTTTTACCAGGACTTTGACTGGCTTTATCTTTTAAAATATAACTCCAAATGAATTAATTCTTTTTCCTACCTCTCTCTAATATTGTCTAGTTTATTTTAAGATTTATTTGAAAAATTTTCAAAACAACTTTTTGTGCTGTTTTTGTTTTGTGTGTTAATTCATTTATATTTCTAAAATAGGATTTTTGAAGAGAGGAGAAGTATTTCAAGAGTTTGAAATGCACCCTGCCTTCCCATGACCTGAAGGCAAGCATTCTGAACCCTGACATAATACTTTTGTGTGTTCGTTGACACGTTTATAACACTACCTCATTTTTGGAGAACTTGTTATTTCATGTGAGATGATCATGTGCATGGATGCATATTTGTGATTTCCATGCTGTTGGAAATGATCACACTTGTGATAATAATCATCCTCATGTGCCATGCTTGCATGCCGGAAGGAATCCGGGAAAACCTCTGCCTTGGGTAGGCATGAGTTTGTCGCCGGTCCCCGTTGGGACGGTTATGTCCGGTATGGCATAGTGAGGTATGGTGAGCGGTGATCGTGTTGGTTGGAACATTTTGTTATACATGTCATGCAGGGAAATTTATGAACCTCCTGAGTCGACCATAGATCGAGTCTTGTTCCAGTAACCCCCATACTTGTTTCGTACTACCACTCGTCTCTACAACAAGTAGAGTACGGTTCAGTAAGTTGTCAACCTCTTTCTAGCACACACCGTACAGAGAGGCCAGGGTGGAAGATACCGGTTGTAGCTGGTAGGCAGGCCACCTGGTCCGGGGGCATGGGTGTTTCCGGTTGAGACCGAGAGGGGAGGCCACCCCTTAGAGCGCGCGATATAAATTTGATCCCATGCTACGAGAGGTTGTAGCCTCCCCACTTAGAGTTTGCTTGACAGGCGTCGTGGGTGATTCCAGACACATGTGAGTTAAGCTGGTGTGTGCAAGTTAGATGTGTTTTCAACAAAAAGACCGTAGACGGAATTAGTCCCGATGGACTAAAGAAATCCGTTACTCGTGGGTAAAGAGTACACCCTCTGCAGAGATTAAACATATTCGAATAGCCGTGTCCATGGTTAAGGATTACAGTCTGGGATGGGTCAAGTGTCGGTCTTAGTGTCGGTCTTCGGAGGTGAAACTGTTAAACCAGAACTGGAATTACTACTTGTGACTTGTAATAATTATGATTATTATTATTATTGTTGACTAACCCGTGATATTGTTGTTATCATCGAGTATCTCTGGGATGGTTCTACCTCCGGGATATTCACTATGATTGTTTCTTTTGAAAGCCCTTTATGTGGTGTCGCTCAGACGCCCGACTGTGGCATTTCTTTTAAAGCCCTTTATGTGGTGTCGCTCAGACGCCCGACTGTGGCATTTCTTTTAAAGCCCTTTATGTGGTGTCGCTCAGACGCCCGACTGTGGCATTTCTTTTATAAGCCCTTTATGTGGTATCGCTCAGACGCCCGACTGTGGCA
>NC_041385.1:150408413-150417022 GCF_002162155.2 Triticum dicoccoides
CCGACTGTGGCATTTCTTTTATAAGCCCTTTATGTGGTGTCGCTCAGACGCCCGACTGTGGCATTTCTTTTATAAGCCCTTTATGTGGTGTCGCTCAGATGCCCGACTGTGGCATTTCTTTTATAAGCCCTTTATGTGGTGTCGCTCAGACGCCCGACTGTGGCATGCTTGTTATTTATTTCATAATTTTTAATACTTCTATGACATTGCATATTCATATATAACATGCTTACACACATCAGAGTTATATTTACCTTTTGTGACTAACGTCATGAGTATAGAATATTTTCAACACATCATTGTTATATTATACCCGTGTTCAAAATGTTTGCGAGTACATTCAAAGTACTTACTGGCTTGTCCCTGGCTATTGTCTTGGGCAGATTTCTTGCGCGGAGAGGAGCGACCGTGATGACAGCCCCGAAACCCATGCAATGGTGATAGCAGCCTCGCGAAGATAGGAGTTATCCTGGTCAGCTGTTCCTGTGGGAAATGGAGTCCCATATACACTGATGATTCACAACCCGCTTCCGCCATCAACCACTAGAAACCATTTGTTGTACTCACAGGCCAGAATGGTCTTGTACTACATATTTTGTATTTTGCTTGGAATTTCTGTATCAAGTTGGTGCCTCATCAGCTAACAGTTTTCCTGGGGCTGGTGAGCACAAGGGCCATTTTCTGGGAATTAACACCCGGAGAATCGGTCGCCACATAGCCCCCAGTTTAGCTTGGATTTATCCATGGTAAACTTATCCTGCAAAACAAGACCAACTTTGATAGATAATACATCGGGTTGAAGGTTCTTCTGAGCCGGCATTTGATCATCGTTAAGTCCTTGTCATTTCCTTGTTGATATATACATGTCCATGATCTCATAGCAAATCTTCCTTAAAGATATGTTTCAATTTTATCAATGCAAAAAATCCAGATACTTCTTCTGAAAAAATCTAGGTCAATAGACCAGCTTCATAATCAATTTGCTGACATTAATTTCTCGTAGAGAAATATTATAAGAAATAATCCATTTGAGTCAGTTTCCAAAGCTCCGGCTCAATAAACATATTGGACTAAAGATTCATCTGGAGATCCGCTGGTTTAAGGATATAGAGGCCGGCGAGTTACAATTGCCAAAACTACTGGCTTGTAAATATTGACAGCACCGGGTCACAACTATTGCTCACACCAAGTTTTAAAGTGTACCTCCCTTATATTCATATCACTTGTAGCCCCCAAGTCCCGGGTCATTATGAAATAATGAGCAGGGACTTTGTAAATGTGATCATGTAGACTTGAGTAGCAACATGTAGCCCCCAAGGGCCGGCTTAGCAAGATAATACCGAGCTGGGACTTTGTATATAATTCATTGATAACAACATCATATGATGTAATCTCCACCATGGGGATTGAACCCACGTCCACAAGGTTAAGAGCTTTGTACTCTACCAACTGAGTAGTGGACCTTTCAATATAACTGATTAAGGCTTGTGTACCTTGAATTTGACAGGAGCAATTGGTAGCCCCCAAGGGTCGGCTCATTACAATGTGATGAGTCGGGTCTTCAATAAGTTGAGCAAAAAAGGACTTTGCATTATCCCCCAAGTGTCATGGTGCATGCTGGTAGTGACATGGGACTTGCATATTTGACATAATCTTAATTTGAATAATGTAGCCCCCAAGTGTCGGGTCGTAAGCCTGCAGCAACTCGGGACTATTCCCTCCATTGTAAAATAAATCATGTCCATTGATAAAATAATAGCCATTGCGCTGAAGCGACTTTGAATACCTTATCTGTTGACAAGTAAGTCCGGAGTTTAAATACCCAGTGGCTCTTAGTCGATGGCGATTTAATACGCCTCCATTGTAAGCCAGAATTTTTATAACCCGATGGCTTATAGCCTTTGAGAAAATCCAGAACGGATAATCATTTAGAAGCATCAATTTTAATGATGAGCTTGGACTTAAGCATTTATATAAATCATACTTCTGCAAATCCTGCATAGAGTTTAAACAACATATGCCCTGGCGACTTAACGTCAAAAGCCAGGGCGGGTAACATCCCAAACATAATATAGTCTTGATGCAATTATGGAGAAGACTAGGATTAAGGCCATTCAAGCCTAAGCATACTGGCGACTTAACGTCAAAATCCAGGGCGGGTTATTCAACCTCGCATATTTATATAATCAGGAAAACATACCTGTAGAAATTGGCTCATACTGCCAGCTTATATCATCGTATCCAATAAGGGCAATAATCCAATGATTGACACACGCATGATTCCAATGACGCAATCCAAAATATACCGGCAATTTAAAGTCCATAGCCAGGGCCGGTTTAAACATAATCATGTATAAACAATATCATACCTGTGACATTGAATCGTATTGCCGGTTTATGATACATGTGCAGTAAGGGTGATAACCCAAAACTTAAAAGCCAAACCTTCCAAGTATTTATGATTGTCATATGCTGGCGACTTATCATCCAAAGCCAAGCCGGGTTAAATAGGAACCACATATATGTGCCTCAGATCTGAACAAAAAAAATCTCAAGACAAACCCAAAAGATTGTTTTCAAAAAACTTAAGCCAAACAAAGAAAAGTTGAGGCTTCTGATTCGAACACGATCAGTAAACTGGACCAAAAGGGGCTAAGCTAAGATTCGAATACGATCATGAAGCCCCCTAGTGGTTTTGCCGTTGCGCCAATCAAGAGGGTACCGATAGCTATGTTGTCTTTGGTTCGAATACGACCTATGTTTGAACAGGAAGCCCCCAAATGACCTTGAGAGTTTTTTAACGACTGTGATTCGAATACGATCAAAGTCGAACCCAAAAGGGGTTAAGCTATGATTTGAATATGATCAAGAAGCCCCCTAGTGGGTTTGGCATTGCGCCGATCAAGAGGGTACCGACAACTATGTTCTCTTTGGTTCGAATACAACCTATGTTTGAACAGGAAGCCCCCAAATGACCTCGAGACTTTTTAATGACTCTGATACGAATACGATCAAAGTCGGACCAAAAGGGGTTAAGCTATGATTCGAATACGATCCAGCCCCCTAATTGGACTTTGAAGCAGGGTACCTATGTTTGAGTTGTGCTTTGCAACAGACTCTCTTTGGTCCCTTTAATTTTCTCCGAGAACTCGAACTTGCGAGAGATTAATTCTTTTTGAACCGGAACTTTAAACCGGATTTGAGAGCTTCAGAGCTTTGTGGGAGATAAGTTTCCCTTGAACCGGATTTTGAACCTGAATCCTTCTTTTAAGCCAGAGATTCTCTGTTGGCCTTCAAATTTTCCCCAATAGGGTAGTAGCCTCCGAGACTGGGTTATCTTCCCTCCACTGGCCCAGAGTTCTTGAATCTGCTTTAAACTGGCAATCATTTATCGAGCCGTGTCATCCTAGCCCCCAAGTCTCAAGGCGGGTCGAGGATTCATCTTGAGATTCTCCATAGTTGACCATAGCAGAAGGTGTATATCATTGGCGTTGATAGCGCAATGTGAATCCACAAAATGTTGAGGTGACATCGGCGGGTTATAAATGATCCTGTATGAGCCGTGTCAGCAACTCGGCCAATGGTTCCTTCCAACTGGCTGTTTGAAGTTAACCAAACTGTAGTGGCGGCAACTTGTGCGCCTGTCCATTGAGCCATCCAGTGCAGACGGTGGCTGATAATACATGATAATTTGCCTCTAATTTGTTGGAAGAAAACCAGGCTACGCAAGCAGTGACTTGCTCATACTCAATAATTAGCTCATGCAAATAGGTGTGGTCTGTATGTTGATATAAGCCAGGCCGCGAGAAACGGACTGTAAAGACGACAACAGCATCAGAGGCGGCATAGACAGATGAGTCGGCCGCGACGTTGTCAGCCGACGCGGGCGGCAGAGTCGGTCACAGGCGCGGTAAGACGCGCGGACGGGCGAGTCAACCACGTCGTGTTGATGTAGTGAACAATTGTCTTGCATCAAAAAATACTGTGAGCCAAAGTAATTGTTGCTTGATGAAGACAATGTGTTAATTAAAATAGACTTAGAAGGATATCACCTCACTTGGTTCGGATGACTGATACCCCATATATGATGCCCACAGATAGACTGCCACGGGAGCGGATGAATGAGTCGGACATTTGTAAGGTGGCGCGGACGGGCGCGTCGGCCGTGACAGTGTAGACTGAAAATGCGGAGTGGCGGCTCATGGTCGTGTTCGAGCCATGTGATGCAGACAAACACTGGTGCAGAACGATGCTCGCGCGCGCTCCGTATCCGCGGTATAACCGCACTTTTTTGTCATGAATATTTTTTGTCGGATGAACATGGGTGCTGATTAACCTCTATCTGATCTGATGTGGCCTTTGCCTCATGTAGCCTTCTCTTAACTTTCTTTTTCTTTTCTTTTGATTTCCATATGGGACGGAGAGTAACAGTACTTGGTTTCAATGGCAGCAATTCCGTGGTCACGTTCATCCGCTTCCGGGTCGCGGCCTTCTCTTAACCTTTTTTTCAAACTTGGGCGGGCCATGACCCACTCTTTCTTTGTAGAAACTATGCCAGTAAGGAGGATCACTCTGTTCTTGCCGGAGACTGGCGGGTTAAGATGGCCATCAAACGCCACAGAAGGTGGACTCTGGCGAAAAAATCTTCTTGTCCTATTCCTAGTATTTCCATCTCCAGTAGATTTGACTGACGTACTGAGCTCTTGCCTACATCGCGGCCGGTCATCGAATAAAATAGCAGCCAGTCCCATTTGAAGCAAAGGGCTTCACGTGAGTAGTAATCCTAGTCCGAATAGGGCAGTGCTTCTTTAATTAATACAACCTTGATTCATGTGCTTATCAAGCAGTACTACTAGCAGTACTATGGTCAATTGAATAGTCTCCGGTGGCAATTTTTTCCATCAGGGGTGGCATATATTCGTTTCAATCGCCGCCTGTATCTGGACTTTGATACTGGCAGTTGTCAGTATTGCTTTTTCTTTGATTTCAAGGAGCAGTAGCAGCAACAACATACACTGATATGCCTTGGGACTTGATGCGAGCGCCCGGATGATTGTTTCTCATACCCAACTTGTACTAGTAGCACTTGGTCCATTTAAAAAGTTGGCAGCAAGCCTAGGGTGCCAAGCCACGCAATAGCGATGGAATCTGATGCTCATAATTGGGTCTGGACACGGACGATAGAGCCGTCAAAGTCTTTCGGTCTCGGCGAGTTGCACATCCTATCGATTGATTTCAGATGCAGATGTCGACCCTCAGTGACAACAGAAATTAAATCAGCCTCGATGGATCATCTGGTGGTGTGCGCTGGCGCAAAAACACGACCCTAATTTTCTCCTTTGATCTTTAAACTTGTATATGTCGCTTTGACTGTTTGTTGATGATGTTATCTTCTGCGCCTGCTTCTTTTTCATCCAGCCCATCGCAAACTTCTCGAACCCTAAAGAGCTCCCTCCAAGAACTCAACACCACCGTGCGCAGGCCCGACGGTGGGCGCCAACTGTCATGGAATTTTCACGGCAGATGTCCTTAGTGTCAGGACTTAGTTGCAAGGCCAACGCATCTATGTGGTAGCTTGAGAGGGGTTGATCGGGATGTGAGACACAACACACAAGACAAGGATTTAGACAGCTTCGGGCCCCGGTAAACATCATCCGGTAATAGCCCTACATGCTGTTTGTGGCTAGGTCTCATTAGGATCATGAGAGAGTCGCCGGTAAACCGACTCTTTGTGTCTAGCCCTAGAGATTGTTTTTTTCTCCTCTCTTGGGGTGCCCTGCCCCTCCTTATATAAGTTGAAGGGGCGGGTTACATGACTAGTCCTAGTAGGATTAGGATTACTCTATTACAAGTGGAGTCCCAGTCTTGCTTCCTTTGTAGGAGAATATTCCTTACGCCTTTTCTCTTAAGCCGGCCCACCATAGCATGAGCCGGCCTTCTGGGCTTGAGTCTTGTCGATCGTCTGACCCGCCTGCTGGGTCACTAGTAGGTCGTCGAGGATCGGGCGGGTCTCGAGTGAGTCGTCAAATGTCTGTCGGGTCTCTGGTGAGCCGCCAAGTCCGGTCGGGTCATACCGCAGGGTATATCCCCGACATTAGCCCGCAGTTTAGCTTGGATTTATCCATGGTAAACTTATCCTGCAAAACAAGACCAACTTTGATAGATAATACGCCGGGTCGAATGTTCTTCTGAGCCGACATTTGATCATCGTTAAGTCCTTGTCATTTCCTTGTTGATATATACATGTCCATGATCTCATAGAAAATCTTCCTTAACATATATGTTTCAACTTTATCAATGCAAAAAGGATACGCAACTTATACTTAATAGGTATATCCCCGACACTTCATATCTCTCAACTCGGGATTTGCTTTAAATATTAACTTCAACTCCTGGAACATCTCATATGGTCCATGACATTCAAAACGTCTTTGAAGTCCTGATTTTAAGCCGTTAAGCATGGTGCACTAAACTATCAAGTAGTCATCATATTGAGCTAGCTAAACGTTCATAACGTCTGCATCAGCTCCTGCAATAGGTCTGTCACCTAGCGGTGTATCAAGGACATAATTCTTCTGTGCAGCAATGACGATACACCTCAGATCATGGACCCAGTCCGCATCATTGCTACTATAATCTTTCAAATTAGTTTTCTCTAGGAACACATATAAAAACATAGGGAAGCAACAACGCGAGCTATTGATTTATGACATTATTTGCAAAATACTATCAGGACTAAATTCATGATAAATTAAAGTTCGATTAATCATATTACTTAAGAACTCCCACTTAGATAGACATCCCTCTAATCATCTAAGTGATCACGTGATCTAAATCAACTAAACCATGTCCGATCATCACATGAGATGGAGTAGTTTTCAATGGTGAACATCACTATGTTGATCATATCTACTATATGATTCACGCTCGACCTTTCGGTCTCGAGTGTTCCGAGGCCATATCTGCATATGCTAGGCTCGTCAAGTTTAACCCAATTATTCCGCGTATGCAAAACTGGCTTGCACCCGTTGTATGTGAACGTAGAGCTTATCACACCCGATCATTACGTGGTGTCTCGGCACGACGAACTGTCGCAACAGTGCATACTCAGGGAGAACACTTATACCTTGAAATTTAGTAAGGGATCATCTTATAATGCTACTGGCAAACTAAGCAAAATAAGATGCATAAAGGATAAACATCACATGCAATCAAAATATGTGACATGATATGGCCATCATCATCTTGTGCTCATGATCTTCATCACCGAAGCATCGTCATGATCTCCAATGTCACCGGCGCGACACCTTGATCTCCATCGTAGCATCGTAGTCGTCTCACCATCTATTGTTACTACGACTATCGCTACCACTTAGTGATAAAGTAAAACAATTACATGGCGATTGCATTGCATACAATAAATCGACAACCATATGGCTCCTGCCAGTTGCCGATAACTTTGTTACAAAACATGATCATCTCATACAACAATTTATATCACATCATGCTTGACCATATCACATCACAGCAAGCCCTGCGAAAACAAGTTAGACGTCCTCTACTTTGTTGTTGCAAGTTTTACGTGGCTGCTACGGGCTTCTAGCAAGAACTGTTCTTACCTACGCATCAAAACCACAACGTTTTTTCATCAAGTGTGCTATTTTAACCTTCAACAAGGACCGGGCGTAGCCACACTCGATTCAACTAAAGTTGGAGAAACAGACACTCACCAGCCACCTATGTGCAAAGCACGTCGGTAGAACCAGTCTCGCGTAAGCGTACGCGTAATGTCGGTCTGAGACGCTTAATCCAACAATACCGCCGAATCAAAGTATGACATGCTGGTAAGCATTATGACTATTTTCACCCACAACTCTTTCTGTTCTACTCATGCATATAACATCTACGCATAGACCTGGCTCGGATGCCACTGTTGGGGAATGCAGTAATTTCAAAATTTTCCTACGCACACGCAAGATCATGGTGATGCATAACAACGAGAGGGGAGAGTGTGTCCACGTACCCTCGTAGACCGAAAGCGGAAGCGTTATGACAACATGGTTGATGTAGTCGTACGTCTTCATGATCCGACCGATCTTAGTACCGAACGTACGACACCTCCGCGATCAGCACACGTTCAGCTCGGGGACGTCCCTCGTACTCTTGATCCAGTTGAGGCCGAGGGAGAGTTTCGTCAGCACGATGGTGTGGTGACGGTGATGATGAAGTTACCGGTGCAGGGCTTTGCCTAAGCACTACGATGATATGATCGAGGTGTGTAACTGTGGAGGGGGGCACCGCAGACGGCTAAACAATGTCAACTTGTGTGTTCTAGGTTGCCCCCTTGCCCCCGTATATAAAGGAGCAAGGGGGAGGCCGGCCGGTCCTTGTGGCGCGCCAGGAGAGGAGGAGTCCTCCTCCTAGTAGGAGTAGGACTCCCCTTTCCTACTCCTACTAGTAGGGGGAAAGGAAGGAGGATATGGAGAAGGAAAGGGGGGCGCCGCCCCCCCTTCCCTAGTCTAGTTCAGACCAGAGGGGGAGGGGGCGCGAGGCCTGCCCTAGCCGGCCCTCTCTCTCTCCACTAAGGCCCATGTGGCCCATTAGTTCTC
>NC_041385.1:150417448-150491945 GCF_002162155.2 Triticum dicoccoides
GGGTCCGGTAACCCTCTGGCACTCCAGTTTTCTCCGAAATCACCCGGAACACTTCTGGTGTCCGAATATAGCCGTCCAATATATCAATCTTTATGTCTCAGACATTTTCAGACTCCTCGTCATGTCCGTGATCACATCCGGGACTCCGAACTATCTTAGGTACATCAAAACACATAAACTCATAATACCGATCGTCACCGAACTTTAAGCGTGCGGACCCTACGGGTTCGAGAACTATGTAGACATGACCGAGACACGTCTCCGTTCAATAACCAATAGCGGAACCTGGATGCTCATATTGGTTCCTACATATTCTATGAAGATCTTTATCGGTCAAACCGCATAACAACATACTTTGTTCCCTTTGTCATCGATATGTTACTTGCCCAAGATTTGATCGTCGGTATCTCAATACCTAGTTCAATCTCGTTACCAACAAGTCTATTTACTCATTTCGTAATACTTCATCCCGCTACTAACTTATTAGTCACAATGCTTGCAAGGCTTATAGTGATGAGTATTATCGAGAGGGCCTAGAGATACCTCTCCGAAACACAGAGTGACAAATCCTAATCTCAATCTATGGCAACCCAACAAACACCTCCGGAGACACCTATAGAGCACCTTTATAATCACCCATTTATGTTGTGACGTTTGGTAGCACACAAAGTGTTCCTCTGGTATTCGGGAGTGGCATAATCTCATAGTCCGAGGAACTTGTATAAGTCATGAAGAAAGCAGTAGAAATGTAACTAACATGATCATAATACTAAGCTAACGGATGGGTCATGTCCATCACATCATTCTCCTAATGATGTGATCCTGTTCATCAAATGACAACACATGTCTATGGTTAGGAAACATAACCATCTTTGATTAACGAGCTAGTCAAGTAGAGGCATACTAGGGATTATATGTTTTGTCTATGTATTCACACATGTACTAAGTTTCCGGTTAATACAATTCTAGCATGAATAATAAACATTTATCATGAATCAAGGAAATAAATAATAACTTTATTATTGCCTCTAGGGCATATTTCCTTCAATGTTCATGCTCAACGCTGGCACCAAATAACAATTATTGAGGTCTAAACTAATCCCGAAGGTAGATGTAGAGGTAGTGTGCCGACGGCAATCACATCGACCTTGGAACCATTCCCGACGTGCATCGTCACCTTGTCCTTAGCCAATCTTCTTCTATTCCGCAGCTCCTGTTTTGAGTTACAAATATGAGCAACCAAACCAGTATCAAATACCCAGGCGCTACTACGAGCATTAGTAAGGTAGACATCAATAACATGTATATCAAATATACATTTGTTCACTTTGCCATCCTTCTTATCCGCCAAGTATTTGGGGCAGTTCCGCTTCCAGTGACCATTCTCTTTGCAGTAGAAGCACTTAGTTTCAGGCTTGGGTCCAACTTTGGGCTTCTTCCCAGGAGTGGCAACTTGCTTGCCATTCTTCTTGAAGTTCCCTTTCTTTCCCTTGCCCTTTTTCTTGAAAGTAGTGGTCTTGTTAACCATCAACACTTGATGCTCCTTGATTTCTACCTCCGCGGCCTTAAGCACTGCGAAAAGCTCAGGAATCGTTTTATTCATCCCTTGCATATTATAGTTCATCATGAAGCCTTTGTAGCTTGGTGGTAGTGATTGAAGAACTCTGTCAATAACACTATCAACTGGAAGATCAACTCCCAGCTGAGTCAAGTGGTTATGATACCCAGACATTTTGAGTATGTGTTCACTGACATAACTATTCTCCTTCATCTTACATATATAGAACTTGTTGGAGAATTCATATCTCTCAACTCGGGCATTTGCTTGAAATATTAACTTCAACTCTTGGAACATCTCATATGCTGCATGACATTCAAAACATCATTGAAGTCTTGGTTTTAGGCCGTAAAGCATGGCACATTGAACTATAGAGTAGTCATCAGATCGAGCCTACCAGTCGTTCATAACATCCGCAGTAGCCCCTGCAACAGGTCTGTCACCTAGCAGTGCATCAAGGACATAATTCTTCTGTGCGGCAATGAGGATAATCCTCAAGTTACGGACCCAGTCCGTGTAGTCGCTACCATGATCTTTCAACTTAGCTTTCTCTAGGAACGCATTAAAATTCAAGGGAACGGTAGCTCAGGCCATTGATCTACAACATAGATATGCAAAACTATTAAGACTAAATTCATGATAAATTAAGTTCAATTAATCAAATTACTAATGAACTCCCACTTTAATAAACATCCCTCAAGTTATCTAAGTGATACATGATCCAAATCAACTAACCCATGTCCGATCACCACGTGAGATGGGGTAGTCATCAATGGTGAACATCTCTATGTTGATCATATCTACTATATGACTCACGTTTGACCTTTCGGTCTCATGTGTTCTGAGACCATGTTTGTACATGTTAGGCTTGTCAAGTTTAATCGAAGTATTGTGCATGTGCAAAACTGTCTTACACCTGTTGTATGTGAACATAGAGTCTATCACACCCGATCATCACGAGGTTCTTTGAAACGACAAACTTTGGCAACGGTGCATACTCGGGGAGAACACTTTTACCTTGAAATTTAGTGAAGGGATCATCTATAATGCTACCGCCGTTCTAAGCAAAATAAGATGCATAAAAGATAAACATCACATGCAATCAAAATATGTGACATGATATGGCCATCATCATCTTGTGCTTTTGATCTCCATCTCCAGAGCATCATCATGATCTCCATCTCCAGAGCATCATCATGATCTCCATCGTCACTGTTCGACACCTTGATCTCCATCATTGCATCGGGGTCGTCTCGCCAACTATTGCTTCTACAACTATTGCTACTGCATAGCGATAAAGTGAAGCAATTACATGGTGTTTGCACTTCATACAATAAAGAGACAACCCTAAGGCTCATGCCGGTTGTCGATATTACAAAACATGATCATCTCGTACATCAACATATACCACATCACGTCTTGACCATATCACATCAGAACACACTGGTGCAGAGACATGCTATACAAATGGTTTTTACCCCCTTTCCGTGACGGAGTTTTAAACCATCGCCTAGTGAGTGTGTGCGATAGGGGGATCCTTCCCACATGACCCAAAAACTGTCGGGGATAGGCCCTCTGGCCACACATGCGGGGGCAAAATGAGCTCGTGTGCGATCGCGCGAGGCATCGAAACCCAGTCATTTCTGTTTGTATGTACATCCCACATGGTGAATCCCATAAAAACAATTCCGTTCGTATGTATACCACACACAGTTTTTTGTGTGGAAACGTTTGTGCAAGGTGGCCTAATGCAAACAGTACTCTGTCGGAAGCCGTGTGTGATTGTTAGTTGATCCAACACGCCAACTTTCTAGAAACCATGTGGGTTGTTTGAGTTCATCGCCCACGGTGTTGTCAAAGTAACCGTCTACAATAGAAAATCCCAATAAGCAGGGTAATTAGCCTATTATTTATAATCCATGTAGTAATCAAATTGACATTTCTTATAAAACATACCAGATATTTCATATCCGTATAACGACAACTAGGATTTCGTAATCGAATTACATCAGATAGCTTCAGCACTCAGTTACGCCATTACACAATAGCACCAAGTTTCACATGCAACATCGAAAACCTTTGGAAAGTAGCATCATACATGGTAAATAGACATATGAATCTCATATGGGAAATTGCAGAAGCGAAAGGCAAATATTGAGCCTTCAGTGATGTTGAATGTCCTTGCAACTTTAGGCCAGTGGCTATGGATAATTGCCCACCCAAACTTTGTCCTCTTCAGAAGACTTCAATATTGTACCATGGGTGTTGAATGAAACCTTCTTCGCCTCTTGACCATGCATGTGGTTTGAGAGGTGATCATCAGTGAACTACTTTGAAAAGTAGTGATAACAAAGATATGCATAAATCACTGTTATAAATTTTGAAATGGCGCAAGGGGTAAAAACAAGGTAAAAGAGTTAGTACCATCCTATAGTTGACTGATGTCTTCTTCATTGCGCAAACAAAGATCTTGCTGTTATTCGTTGCAAGTTTCTTCATTCCAACAATCTTTCTGAGTTTCTTGACTTGACTGATATTCATGGACATCTCATTTCCCCATATGCAAAATGGGTCGAACAGTGGGTTAAGCTTCTGACAGCAGGACCTACATGTGCAAGACCAAATTGTAAGAAACCTAAATATTAGAATGATTCCTGCAACTGCACAATAATGTGCTATTAGCAAAAGGACCATGGATGAGCAAACCTCGATGGTAAACCGTAGTGTCTCCCATTATTTCCCTGCAATACATATAAGGAAGATCTTGATCAGGTTAACTGAGAGTTGCCATACTATCAGTAGAATATGTATTGAGTACAACCAAATTTGATTTATTTCTCACATGCATAACAATACAAAATTGTACTCACAGCAAATGAAAATCAAATTGCAGAATCGAACCAAATAGTCAAATGGACAGCAGACCAAATGAACCAAAATAGTTAACTGAGCACGACATTGCATAATAGAGACATGACTAGAAGATAAGACAATTAACAAAACAAAGAATGCTTGAGAATAGTACTACAAAATGTAGCAATTGTTGGACCAAACTGTTAACTAAACATTACATTTCAGAGGACCAAACTGTTAACTGAACATTAGATTGCATATTAACATTACAGAGGACAAATCACTAGAAGGCACTGGCGGTGGCCTTGAGAAAACAACATGAACTATATTTTAATGTAGACAACTGCGTGGCGGTGTCGATGGTGGCCTTGAAGACAAGGTGCACCTCCAAAATCTGGCGGTCGGCATGCATGGCAGCCATAGCGAGCTCGTGCACATGTGCGGCCACGATTTGCTTCTCCGCTGCCATATGCTACTGAGCTCCATGTTATACTGCGTGCAAAATGGCTATGGGTGGCGCTTAATTGGAGGACGGGGCCAGTGATTTCGACGGAAGGTGTCGCACCGTCGATCGGGGCATGTGGGATGGGGAAGGAGGAGGATGGTGTGGGTGGGGTGTGAATTACCTGACCATATCGACGAGGCCGCGTAGCAAGAAGAAGGGTCACCGGCGAGGAGGCAGCGCTGCAAGAAGAAGGGTCACCGGCGAGGAGGCGGCGTTGCAAGAAGATGGGTTGCCGGTGAGGAGGCTGAGCTGACAGTAAGCAGCAGTGGAGGTTTGAACTTGGAAAGCAAGGAGGAATAGTGGAAATGTGGCTTTTGGTGGGAGGGAGGGGGTGGGGAGATAGATATTTCTGCAGTGGCGGAAAATTTCCACTCAGTGCCGCGAGAAACTGGCGTGCAAGTGTGGTTCAAGCGCGGGTAGTGGACTGTAGAAGATGAAGCTTCTTGCGTAAGCCAGACAAGACAGTGCACCAAGATATTTTATATCACATCCCACACAATTCTTGCTAGTAAACTGTTTGTGGTATACCTGATTTTGTCATTATGTTTTGAAAGACAACACGGTGTTACTGAGGGAAAGGATGGTGTTTGAATTGCTAGAACATTTATGTACAATGAACATGCAACTGCATGAGTGTCGTGTTTAAATTTGGAATTATTCCGGGTTCGTTTGGCATTTTTATGCATTAATTGAGTTCCTAGGTGTCGTGGAATTAACACGTCAGATGTCCTCATGAAAGGACTTAGTTGTGGAGCCATCACAACGGGTTAGCTTGAAGGGGTTAAACCGGACAAGGGACACGGGAGTTTATACTAATTCGGCCCCTTCGATGAAGGTAAAAGCCTACATCTAGTTGTGATGGGATTGATTGGGTTTCAATGACCAAAGAGCGAAATACGCTGGCCTGAGTCTCGAGTTGTTGTTTGTTGTCCCTGAACTGCCGCCGGGTCGTCCCTTTATATACGCAGGTTGATGCCCGGCCGGTCTACAGAGCCCCGAGGCCGACTCATACAAAGTGTCCGACTCGGTCTATCCTTTCCTAACTTATATTACAAGTTTACATAGTCATGGCGGTTTACCACTACGGGCCCTAATCCGCCTTTGGGTTGCGGGCTTCTAAGCCTCATTAGTAAAACGCCATCTTCTGGATCTTCCTGGGTTTCAGCATAGTCGAGGGTGAACCGGGCCCTCCTGGCCGGTTTACGCTCAGTAGATATATCCTCAACATTAGGCCCCAGATTGATTTGAATTTGTTCATGTCAATCTTCAATACTTCAAAGATATCTTGTAGGCGTCTTCTTGTATTTTCATAAACCGCCATATTATCTTCTCCTGTAAACTGCCGTGACGTCATCTTCTGAACACAGCAACGGTCCATCATGACATCATCTCTGTATAAAAAGATTAAAAAGATTCCCTTCACTTAATGGTTATCCCGAAAATCGAGGCGACAGGCGCACCCATTCTACCGTTTCAGGCTCCTTGATTCTCGCGCCTGCCATTTCTCTTTCCTCTATAAATAAGGCCCGAGGGCCCTTCTCTTTTTCCCCTTCTGTGCCTTCTTCTTCCTCGCGTCACGCAAGCTCTCAAGCTCCGTCTCCGTCCATGATCCTTGAGAACTGCATCGACAAAGGCAGCTGCATCAACCCGAAACAGACCAGAAACTCGTCGCACCCCTCCGCAGCAAATCTGCAGTGGTAAGCTTCCTCTTACCTTCATCTTTAGATCTGTTTTTAGGGTTTGCGAGCTTCCCTGTACAGTTCTTCATTCCTCTCCGTTCTTCCTTCTGCCGCAGTAGTTTTGATCCAATAGCAGTATAGATCTCATGCAGTAGTTACTCCGCATCCGTTTTTAATGCTAGCAGATCGTCCTTTTTCTTCTGTAGAGTACATGATCTTCCCTGTTCTGCTTAGCCCCTTTAGAAATCACAGAAAAAATTGCTTTACAGATGTGCGGTAGATCCAAATAAATTTGATCATTGTGTGAAACCTGTTTCTGTCAACACTTAGCAGAAATTTTGAATCCTGTCCCTTCTGCCTATGGGCGGTTTAACCTTTTGATAGCCAATCCGCCATATATCATTAACCCTCTCTTAAACCGCCAACTGAACCTTGCATAGTATTTTCCCCTGGTTTAACACTGGATTGTACACCTTAAATCGTAAATTGTAAACCAACACTTGTTTTTTTCCTTTCAGTTCCCCCCTTCGGTAATGACGAAACAATTTGCTGCTTGCAATTGGGTTCCATCCCGGATCACGGAAACACAAATCAACGGCTATGTCACCACTGGTGCTTTAGCCTCAAAAAGAGTTCTCCACTGGCGAGTTCCGGAATCGGAATGTCCACCTGAACCTCAAGAAGGAGAGGTCAATGTTTTTATGCAACACTTAGACCAGGGATTCAGTCCGCCCGGATCAAAAAATTTCTGGGATGTCCTCGCAAGCTTCCAACTCCATCTGCAAGATATTGGTCCAAACTCCGTGTCCAATATATGCAACTTTCAAGTTTTCTGCGAAGTTTATCTTCAAGAAGAGCCAACCGTGGAGCTGATCCGAGATTTCTTTCATCTGAACCGCCGCACCGAATTCTCAGATGGTCCCAACACAGAGCTTGGCGGCGTTTCAATTCAAAAAAGGAAAGAAGTCGACTTCCCTCATGCAAAACATCATAGCCATCCTAAAGATTGGAATCAGACCTGGTTTTACTGTCGGAACACTGCCCCTGACGGAGAAACTCCTTTGCCGGGTTATCGCCCTCACCGGCTTAGCAACGGCCACCCATTACCTTCACACTTGACCGCCGCAGAATGGAAGAATTTTGCACCTCAACTCGTCAAGCTCCGGGCTCTGATGGCCAATGGTTTAGCGGGCATTGATCTTGTCCGCTGCTGGGTTTCTTGGGGCGTTTTACCTTTAAGCCGCCGCCCCGGATTGATGCATGAATATACTGGTGATGTCAAAGACCCTCAATGATTTCATGAAATAGCAATGACCGATCTTGAAGTTACTGAATCGGTGAAGAAAATGCCTGATGAACCGATGTCTGCATGTAGCCAAACCGGGTTGGCTCCGTTTTGCGTCTCCAATAAACTGCCAGCGGTAAAGTTCATCTAAATACTTTACTGATTTGCTTCCGTATTGACTGTATACTAACCTTGTCTTAATTTCAGGCTAACAGCTCCTTTTGGAAACGGACTAAACCGGCCCGGGCTCCTCGTGCAAAGACCAAGGCCACCAAGAAAGCTGGCAAGAAAAAAACCGCCTAGTCTTATGATCCGCCAGAAGATGAAGAATCAGACGCCGAGGTAGAACTTGACTCACTTGGTTCCTTTTTCGTTCATCTTATTGACAATAACTATTCCCAGGATGATGCCGAGGCCAGCCGTGCAGAACATGTTGAGGTAATCCTTCTTTCTTCCGATTCAGATCTTGTACCGGTTCAAAGAATTCGCCGCATAGTCCGGAAAGTAAAACAATCTCACCCCCTTGCTCATTTGGATCCAAAATTTTCTTTGAAGACACAACAAGCTGAAGAACGTCGCACAACCCGGCATAGCGGTCAACAAATCACGTCGTCCGGTTTACCTGATATGCCAACCCGGGAACGTCGTCCAGAGGTGACTTGTTCTCCTGAAAAACATTATCCTTTGAAAGGTTTCTTCCGATGCCCTCTCAATCCGTCTGACCCGAATTACCAGGCTTCTTCCAACTCGTCTGGCGGTTCTTCAACCACTCACCTGCCTCCTCTCAAAGTCGTCGCTGGGTAAGTATATTACTCCTTAATTTGTTTGTTTCATTTATCGGTTTACCATATTCTAACCTTTGATGTTGCAGTGCCAAGGCTCGATTAAGTAAGAAAACCAAGACCGGCGACCTTACTATTGATGTTAATCCGGAGAAGACTCCAGAGCCTCATGGCGAAGACCCTGAAGTTGCCATAGACAGCTCTGCTAGGCAAAACCAGGATGCTGATGCTAACCGGCCAGAGGTTGAACCGAATGTAGAGGTTGATACTTCACATCCTCCTGCTCCTCCAAGTCCAACAGTGGAACAACGGGGCTCAACTGCTGATCCGCCAAGCCCGGTTAACAAACCGCCAAGCCCTGCTACCAAGGCACCAAGCCCTATTAAGAATGTCAATTCATCCAGTCCGGCCAAAGATGACGACGTTATTGTTACTGGCACTACATATACCACCCCTGGTAATCTGGTTGCTCTATCAAAGCACACTGCAAAGGATGAATTTGCTGCTATGAGCAAGGGGAAGGGGAAGACTGATTTGTCAGCTTATGTCGATCTCTCTGCTCAAGACCTTCACTCTGGCTTCTTGAACCGGCTTTTCACAAGCCGTGATTATGAAGCCGGTTTAGTAAATCTGATGAAGGAGCGCTATGAGGTAAACAGTTTTGCTCTTTGCTCTGTACTTTCCTTGCATTGTAGCCCCCAAGGGCCGGTTTGTCTTTTAGAAAGTCAAACCGGGACTTTGTATATTCCATACTATATTTTATGAAATTTCCTTGTGTATTTATGATCAAACACACATTAGCCCCCAAGTGCCATGATTAAAACTTGTATTAATCCTTGGGACTTCAATAATCAGCAGAAAAATGATCCGCATTAGCCCCCAAGTGCCAGGTGTATAACTGGTTATATGCTTGGGACTTTAACAAAGATATTGACATGCTCTCTTATTGTTGCAGAGTGAGATAAACCAACAAGTCTCGCAAATTGCTGAACTTCAAGAAAATCTGAAATCCCAACAAGCAGAAACCACCAAGGCCAAGGATGAGTTGAAAACTGCCTTAACCACCATGGAGTAGCTCAAAGAATGGTTCAAGTCTGAGCAGGCCAACTGGGATACCGAAAAGGCTGGATTGCTGAAGCGGGCGGAAAACGCTGAGTCAGCTCTTAAACCGGTGATAGAAGAACTTACTGGATTAAAGCGCCAAATCAATGCCATGAGCTCTGCAATATTTGGTAAGCATTGTTTACCAAGGCTTGATGAATACTCCGCTTTGAAATTTTCTCTGGTTTAACATGAACTTCTTTAAACCGCTATAGGTAGTCGCATTGCTCATCTGGGTTCTGATATGCGGAAGAAACTCAAGGCCGTGTATACGCTGATTGAACAGCTGTATACCAGCGTCCAACGGGTTATCTGCGCTACTTCTTATGACAATGCGGCTCCAACACTGATCAAAGACACGCTGGACCGGCTATCTATGACGCCAGCGCAGATAGAAGAATTGAAGCGATCCGCTGCCCGGGCTGGCACCTTACTAGCACCGACTCGAGCCAAGGCATGGATAGCTAATCTTGATCCGGATGATATAGCCAAGGGCTTCCCCAGTGCAAAGGAAAACGGCAAAGTATTTGACAACGACGCCCTCAAACGGGTAACAAGGGAGATGCGTCCTCTGGCGAGTCAGTTGGCAGAAGAGGCTAACCTGACAGTTCACCAGTCCTTCTATGACGCAAACAATAAACGGGTTGAAGCTGTCATTCTTGAAGTGCAGAACCTTATTCCACCAATCCGTAAGCACACTTACGCCTCTGACATTGATCCGGCTGAGTTCATAAGTGAAGAGGCTGTCTTTCAGGCTTTAACCCGGATTGATTGGACCAACAATGACTTCCAGCGATTGGATGGGGAGGAGGAGGCTGAACCGACGCCAGATGACCCATCTACTTCACATCAACCCGGCGATGAAGCTTAATCCGTCAATCCGGTTGATATGCTAGAAACTGTCCGTTGTGAAACAATTCCATATTTTGGGCCTCTGTGCCTTGTAATAGGGTAGCAAAAACTATTTTGATCTGCTGCCATCGTGCAGGAAGATACTTTATTTGATCCGCCATGTCAATGTCAATTTTGGTTCAGGTATCAGAATATGCAACCCCTGTGTGTGCATTAAAAAGAAAAGGGTCCTGGCGATTTACCGCCGGACGGGTCATAATGCCCAAGAAAAGGCCTGATTGAGAATCAAACCGTAAAAAATATGAAATGATTCATACCTGTGATATAATATCTCTGTTGAATTGGTTGATCAACTTTGATTGTGATAAGGGTGAAACCCCAAATCTGAAATTCGTGTATAACTCCGTCATGTACTGATGTCGTGTATAACTCCATCATGTACCATATGACCAAAGTCAGGCCGGGTTAACAAACGCCGGTTTAAGAATAAGGTCTGTCAACGTGTAGTTGCAAACCAAGCCGGTTTAAAGAATACCAGGCTAATAAGATGACTGACCAGGCTAAGAAAATTGGTTTAACATAAAGTTTAACAAAATGCAAATAAAACTGTGTAGTCGAGGCTTTTTGAGGGCTGCCAGGCCCAAATTCGAGGCTTTTTGTGGGCTGCCAGGCCGCTGAGTTGAACCATTTAACAAAGCCTTTTAAGATGTACCTCCAACTAACCAATCACCGTTTTAACTTTGACAAGTGTAGGGTCTCAATGAGAGTAACTGTCAAACGTTTGGAGGGTCGTGCCAGGATGACCTGGATAGGAGTGTCTTACTTGATGAAGGCAGGTTAACCCAGGGTTTTTGGTAAATATACCGGGCTTCCAAGCCATGGGTCGATACCCAGCTACAAGGGTCCATTCAAACTCCTTGGTATTTGACACAAGGAGCCCCCAAGTAACGTGATGAGCTGTGCTCATTGGGTGCCCATGTTTGAGTTCTGCATTGCATCCAGACTCTCTTTGGCCCCTTGGGTGTGAAGCTGCCAAGCTTTGTGGTGTGATAGCCAGTTTAACAGGTAGTACTCCGCTTTGTCAGCTAAAGCCCTCATGTAACTCAAAGGATACTTGAGAAAAAATAGCAGAAGCCCCGCTTAGAGCAAGGATGCTGATTTATTTATTGATCATAATATATACATAGTCGAAATATGTACAAAAGAAGAGCCTATGGCTCAAGTGTAATAAGGCTGGAGGAGAGCTATGTTCCACGGTCGCCGGGTCTCCTCCTCAGAATTGCGTGAGTTGTCTCGACCGTCAATGAGGTAGTATGATCCGTTGTGCAGATTCTTGCTAACCACAAAGGGTCCTTGAAGGAAATATGCCCTAGAGGCAATAATAAAGTTATTATTTATTTCCTCATATCATGATAAATGTTTATTATTCATGCTAGAATTGTATTAACCGGAAACAATGATACATGTGTGAATACATAGACAAACATATAGTCACTAGTATGCCTCTACTTGACTAGCTCGGTTATCAAAGATGGTTATGTTTCCTAGCCATGGACAAAAGAGTTGTCATTTGATTAACGAGATCACATCATTAGGAGAATGATGTGATTGACATGACCCATTCCGTTAGCCTAGCACTTGATCGTTTAGTATGTTGCTATTGCTTTCTTCATGACTTATACATGTTCCTGTAACTATGAGATTATGCAACTCCCATTTACCGGAGGAACACTTTGTGTGCTACCAAACGTCACAACGTAACTGGGTGATTATAAAGGTGCTCTACAGGTGTCTCCAAAGGTACATGTTGAGTTGGCATAATTCAAGATTAGGTTTTGTCACTCCGATTGTCGGAGAGGTATCTCTAGGCCTTCTCGGTAATACACATCACTTAAGCCTTGCAAGCATTGTAACTAATGAGCTAGTTATGAAATGATGTATTACGGAACGAGTAAAGAGACTTGCCGGTAACGAGATTGAACTAGGTATTGGATACCGACGATTGAATCTCGGGCAAGTAACATACCGATGACAAAGGGAACAACGTATGTTGTTATGCGCTTGGACCGATAAAGATCTTCGTAGAATATGTAAGAACCAATATGGACATCCAGGTTCCGCTATTGGTTATTGACCGAGAATAGTTCTAGGTCATGTCTACATAGTTATCGAATCCGTAGGGTCCGCACACTTAACGTTACGATGACAATTTTATTATGAGTTTATAAGTTTTGATGTACCGAAGTTTGTTCGAAGTCCCAGATGTGATCACGGACATGACGAGGAGTCTCGAAATGGTCGAGACATAAAGATTGATATATTGGGCGGATATATTTGGATACCGGAAAGGTTCCGGATGAGATTGGGAATATACCGGAGCTCCGGGAGGTTACCGGACCCCCCCCGGTAAGTATATGGTCCTTATTGGGCCTTAGTGGAAAGGAGGGAGAAGGAGCAACGGAGGGGGCGCCCCCCCAAGCCCAATCCGAATTGGGAGGGGGGCCGGCCCCCCTTTCCTTCTTCCCTCCCCTCTCTTTCTTCCCTCTCCTACTCCTAATAGGAAAGGGGGGGGGGGGGGCAAACCTACTTGCAGTAGGATTGCCCCCCCTAGGGCGCGCCTCTCCCCTTGGCCGCCCCCTCCTCCTCTCCCCTTTATATACGGGGGAGGGGGGCACCCCTAGAACACAGAAGTTGATCTACGGATCGTTCCTTAGCCGTGTGCGGTGCCCCCCTCCACCATATTCCACCTTGGTCATATCGTCGCGGAGTTTAGGCGAAGCCCTGCGCCGGTAGAACATCATCATCATCACCACGCCGTCGTGCTGACAGAACTCATCCCCGACACTTTGCTGGATTGGATCCCGGGGAACGTCATCGAGCTGAACGTGTGCTGAACACGGAGGTGCCATACGTTCGGTGCTTGGATCGGTCGAATCATGAAGACGTATGACTACATCAACCGCGTTGTCATAACGCTTCCGCTTACGGTCTACGAGGGTACGTAGACACACTCTCCCCTCTCGTTGCTATGCATCACCATGATCTTGCGTGTGTGTAGGATTTTTTTTGAAATTACTACGTTCCCCAACAGTGGTATCAGAGCCTAGGTTTTATGCGTTGATGTTATATGCACGAGTAGAACACAAGTGAGTTGTGGGCGATACAAGTCATACTGCTTACCAGCATGTCATACTTTGGTTCAGCGGTATTGTTGGATGAAGCGGCCTGGACCGACATTACGCGTACGCTTACGCGAGACTGGTTTTACCGCTGTGCTTTGCACACAAGTGACTAGCGGGTGTCTGTTTCTCCAACTTTAGTTGAACCGAGTGTGGCTACGCCCGGTCCTTGCGAAGGTTAAAACAACACTAACTTGACAAACTATCGTTGTGGTTTTTTGATGCGTAGGTAAGAACGGTTCTTGCTCAGCCCGTAGCAGCCACGTAAAACTTGCAACAACAAAGTAGAGGACGTCTAACTTGTTTTTGCAGGGCATGTTGTGATGTGATATGGTCAAGACGTGATGCTATATTTTATTGTATGAGATGATCATGTTTTGTAACCGAAGTTATCGGCAACTGGCAGGAGCCATATGGTTGTCGCTTTATTGTATGAAATGCAAACAGCCTGTAATTGCTCTACTTTATCACTAAGCGGTAGCGATAGTCGTAGAAGCAATAGATGGTGTAAACGACAACGATGCTACGATGGAGATCAAGGTGTCGCGCCGGTGACGATGGTGATCACGATGGTGCTTCGGAGATGGAGATCACAAGCACAAGATGATGATGGCCATATCATATCACTTATATTGATTGCATGTGATGTTTATCCTTTATGCATCTTATCTTGCTTTGATTGACGGTGGCATTTTAAGATGATCTCTCACTAATTATCAAGAAGTGTTCTCCCTGAGTATGCACTGTTGCGAAAGTTCTTCGTGCTGAGACACCACGTGATGATCGGGTGTGATAGGCTCTACGTTCAAATACAACGGGTGCAAAACAGTTGCACACGCGGAATACTCAGGTTAAACTTGACGAGCCTAGCATATACAGATATGGCCTCGGAACACGGAGACCGAAAGGTCGAGCATGAATCATATAGTAGATATGATCAACATAGTGATGTTCACCATTGAAAACTACTCCATCTCACGTGATGATCGGACATGGTTTAGTTGATTTGGATCACATAATCACTTAGACGACTAGAGAGATGTCTGTCTAAGTGGGAGTTCTTAAGTAATATGATTAATTTTATCATGAACTTAGTACCTGATAGTATTTTGCTTGTCTATGTTTGTTGTAGATAGATGGCTCGTGCTGTTGTTCCGTTGAATTTTAATGCATTCCTTGAGAAAGCAAAGTTTAAAGATGATGGTAGCAATTACACAGACTGGGTCCATAACCTGAGGATTATCCTCATTGCTGCACAGAAGAATTACGTCCTGGAAGCACCGCTGGGTGCCAGGCCTGCTGCTGATGCAACTGACGACGTTAAGAACGTCTGGCAGAGCAAAGCTGATGACTACTCGATAGTTCAGTGTGCCATGCTTTACGGATTAGAACCGTGTCTTCAACGACGTTTTGAACGTCATGGAGCATATGAGATGTTCCAGGAGTTGAAGTTAATATTTCAAGCAAATGCCCGGATTGAGATATATGAAGTCTCCAATAAGTTCTATAGCTGCAAGATGGAGGAGAATAGTTCTGTCAGTGAACACATACTCAAAATGTCTGGGTATAATAATCACTTGATTCAGCTGGGAGTTAATCTTCCTGATGATAGTGTCATTGACAGAATTCTTCAATCACTGCCACCAAGCTACAAGAGCTTCGTGATGAACTATAATATGCAAGGGATGGACAAGACTATTCCCGAGCTCTTCGCAATGCTAAAATCCGCAGAGGTAGAAATCAAGAAGGAGCATCAAGTGTTGATGGTTAACAAGACCACCAGTTTCAAGAAAAAGGGCAAAGGGAAGAAGAAGGGGAACTTCAAGAAAAACAGGAAACAAGTTGCTGCTCAAGAGAAGAAACCCAAGTCTGGACCTAAGCCTGAGACTGAGTGCTTCTACTGCAAGCAGACTGGACACTGGAAGCGGAACTGCCCCAAGTATTTGGCGGATAAGAAGGATGGCAAAGTGAACAAAGGTATATGTGATATACATGTTATTGATGTGTACCTTACTAATGCTCGCAGTAGTACCTGGGTATTTGATACTGGTTCTGTTGCTAATATTTGCAACCCGAAACAGGGACTATGGATTAAGCGAAGATTAGCTAAGGATGAGGTGACGATGCGCGTGGGAAATGGTTCCAAAGTCGATGTGATCGCGGTCGGCACGCTACCTCTACATCTACCATTGGGATTAGTTTTAGACCTAAATAATTGTTATTTGGTGCCAGCGTTGAGCATGAACGTTATATCTGGATCTTGTTTGATGCGAGATGGTTATTCATTTAAATCAGAGAATAATGGTTGTTCTATTTATATGAGTCATATCTTTTATGGTCATGCACCCTTGAAGAGTGGTCTATTTTTATTGAATCTCGATAGTAGTGATACACATATTCATAGTGTTGAAACCAAAAGATGCAGAGTTGATAATGATAGTGCAACTTATTTGTGGCACTGCCGTTTAGGTCATATCGGTATAAAGCGCATGAAGAAACTCCATAATGATGGGCTTTTGGAATCACTTGGTACTTGCGAACCGTGCCTCATGGGCAAGATGACTAAAACGCCGTTCTCCGGAACTATGGAGCGAGCAACTGATTTGTTGGAAATCATACATACTGATGTTTGTGGTCCAATGAATGTTGAAGCTCGCGGCGGGTATCGTTTTTTTCTCACCTTCACAGATGATTTGAGCAGATATGGGTATATCTACTTAATGAAACACAAGTCTGAAACATTTGAAAAGTTCAAAGAATTTCAGAGTGAAGTGGAAAAACATCGTAACAAGAAAATAAAGTTTCTACGATCTGATCATGGAGGAGAATATTTGAGTTACGAGTTTGGTTTACATTTGAAACAATGTGGAATAGTTTCGCAACTCACGCCACCCGGAACACCACAACGTAATGGTGTGTCCGAATGTTGTAATCGTACTTTACTAGATATGGTACGATCTATGATGTCTCTTACTGATTTACCGCTATCATTCTGGGGTTATGCTTTAGAGACGGCCGCATTCACGTTGAATAGGGCACCATCAAAATCCGTTGAGACAACGCCTTATGAACTGTGGTTTGGCAAGAAACCAAAGTTGTCGTTTCTTAAAGTTTGGGGCTGCGATGCTTATGTGAAGAAACTTCAACCAGATAAGCTCGAACCTAAATCGGAGAAATGTGTCTTCATAGGATACCCAAAAGAAAATATTGGGTACACCTTCTATCACAGATTTGAGGGCAAGATTTTCGTTGCTAAAATCGGATCCTTTCTAGAGAAGGAGTTTCTCTCAAAGGAAGTGAGTGGGAGGAAAGTAGAACTTGATGAGGTAACTGTACCTGCTCCCTTATTGGAAGGTAGTTCATCACAAGAACCGGTTCCTGTGACAACTACACCAATTGGTGAGGAAACTAATGATATTGATCATGAAACTTCAGATCAAGTTTCTACTGAACCTCGTAGGTCTACCAGAGTAAGATCCGCACCAGAGTGGTACGGTAATCCTATTCTGGAAGTCATGTTACTTGATCATGATGAACCTACGAACTATGAGGAAGCGGTGATGAGCCCAGATTCCACAAAATGGCTAGAGGCCATGAAATCTGAGATGGGATCCATGTATGAGAACAAAGTATGGAGTTTGGTTGACTTGCCCGATGATCGGCAAACCATTGAGAATAAATGGATCTTTAAGAAGAAGACTGACGCTGACGGTAATGTAACTGTCTATAAAGCTTGATTTGTTGCGAAAGGTTTTTGACAAGTTCAAGGGGTTGACTATGATGAGACCTTCTCACCAGTAGCGATGCTTAAGTCTGTCCGAATCATGTTAGCAATTGCCGCATTTTATGATTATGAAATATGGCAAATGGATGTCAAAACTGCATTCCTGAATGGATTTCTGAAGAAGAGTTGTATATGATGCAACCGGAAGGTTTTGTCGATCCTAAAGGAGCTAACAAAGTGTGCAAGCTCCAACGATCAATCTATGGTCTGGTGCAAGCCTCTCGGAGTTGGAATAAACGCTTTGATAGTGTGATCAAAGCATATGGTTTTATACAGACTTTTGGAGAAGCCTGTAGTCACAAGAAAGTGAGTGGGAGCTCTGTAGCATTTCTTATATTATATGTGGACGACATATTGTTGATTGGAAATGATATAGAATTTCTGGATAGCATAAAAGGATACTTGAATACAAGTTTTTCAATGAAAGACCTCGGTGAAGCTGCTTACATATTGGGCATCAAGATCTATAGATATAGATCAAGACGCTTGATTGGACTTTCACAATGCACATACCTTGATAAAGTGTTGAAAAGGTTCAATATGGATCAGGCAAAGAAAGGGTTCTTGCCTGTATTACAAGGTATAAAATTGAGTCAGACTCAATGCCCGACCACTGCAAAAGATAGAGAGAAAATAAAGGGAGTTCCCTATGCTTCAGCCATAGGCTCTATCATGTATGCAATGCTGTGTACCAGACCTGATGTGTGCCTTGCTATTAGTTTGGCAGGGAGGTACCAAAGTAATCTAGGAGTGGATCACTGGACAGCAGTCAAGAACATCCTGAAATACCTGAAAAGGACTAAGGATATGTTTCTCGTATATGGAGGTGACAAAGAGCTAGTCGTAAATGGTTATGTCGATGCAAGCTTTGACACTGATCCGGACGATTCTAAATCGCAAACCGGATACGTATTTTTATTAAACGGTGGAGCTGTAAGTTGGTGCAGTTCTAAAAAAAGCGTCGTGGCGGGATCTACATGTGAAGCGGAGTACATAGCTGCTTCGGAAGCAGCAAATGAAGGAGTCTGGATGAAGGAGTTCATTACCAATATAGGTGTTATACCTAGTGCATCGGGACCAATGAAGATCTTCTGTGACAATACTGGTGCAATTGCCTTGGCAAAGGAATCCAGATTTCACAAGAGCACCAAGCACATCAAGAGACGCTTCAATTCCATCCGGGACCAAGTCCAAGTGGGAGACATAGAGATTTGCAAGATACATATGGATCTGAATGTTGCAGACCCGTTGACTAAGCCTCTCTCACGAGCAAAACATGATCAGCACCAAGACTCCATGGGTGTTAGAGTCATTACTATGTAATCTAGATTATTGACTCTAGTGCAAGTGGGAGACTGAAGGAAATATGCCCTAGAGGCAATAATAAAGTTATTATTTATTTCCTCATATCATGATAAATGTTTATTATTCATGCTAGAATTGTATTAACCGGAAACAATGATACATGTGTGAATACATAGACAAACATATAGTCACTATTATGCCTCTACTTGACTAGCTCGTTTATCAAAGATGGTTGTGTTTCCTAGCCATGGACAAAAGAGTTGTCATTTGATTAACGGGATCACATCATTAGGAGAATGATGTGATTGACATGACCCATTCCGTTAGCCTAGCACTTGATCGTTTAGTATGTAGCTATTGCTTTCTTCATGACTTATACATGTTCCTGTAACTATGAGATTATGCAACTCCCGTTTACCGGAGGAACACTTTGTGTGCTACCAAACGTCACAACGTAACTGGGTGATTATAAAGGTGCTCTACAGGTGTCTCCAAAGGTACATGTTGAGTTGGCATAATTCGAGATTAGGTTTTGTCACTCCGATTGTCGGAGAGGTATCTCTGGGCCCTCTCGGTAATACACATCACTTAAGCCTTGCAAGCATTGTAACTAATGAGCTAGTTATGAAATGATGTATTACGGAACGAGTAAAGAGACTTGCCGGTAACGAGATTGAACTAGGTATTGGATACCGACGATCGAATTTCGGGCAAGTAACATACCGATGACAAAGGGAACAACGTATGTTGTTATGCGGTTTGACCGATAAAGATCTTCGTAGAATATGTAGGAACCAATATGGACATCCAGGTTCCGCTATTGGTTATTGACCGAGAATAGTTCTAGGTCATGTCTACATAGTTCTTGAACCCATAGGGTCCGCACGCTTAACGTTACGATGACAGTTTTATTATGAGTTTATAAGTTTTGATGTACCGAAGTTTGTTCGGAGTCCCGGATGTGATCACGGACATGACGAGGAGTCTCGAAATGGTCGAGACATAAAGATTGATATTTGGACGGATATATTTGGATACCGGAAAGGTTCCGAATGAGATTGGGAATATACCGGAGCTCCGGGAGGTTACCGGAACCCCCCGGTAAGTATATGGGCCTTATTGGGCCTTAGTGGAAAGGAGGGAGAAGGAGCAAAGGAGGGGGCGCGCCCCCAAGCCCAATCCGAATTGGGAGGGGGGCCGGCCCACCCTTTCCTTCTTCCCTCCCCTCTCTTCCTTCCCTCTCCTACTCCTAATAGGAAAGGTGGGTGAGGGAGTCCCGGACTAGGGGGTGTCCGGATAGCCGAACTATCATGGTCGGCCGGACTCCAAGATTATGAAGATACAAGATTGAAGACTTCGTCCCGTGTTCGGATGGGAATTTCCTTGGCGTGGAAGGCAAGCTTGGCGATATGGATATGTAGATCTCCTACCATTGTAACCGACTTTGTGTAACCCTAGCCCTCTCCGGTGTCTATATAAACCGGATGGCTTTAGTCCATAGGACGAACAACAATCATACCATAGGCTAGCTTCTAGGGTTTAGCCTCCTTGATCTCGTGGTAGATCCACTCTTGTAACACACATCATCAATATTAATCAAGCATGACGTAGGGTTTTACCTCCATCAAGAGGGCCCGAACCTGGGTAAAACATCGTGTCCCTTGTCTCCTGTTACCATCCGCCTAGACGCACAGTTCGGGACCCCCTACCCGAGATCCGCCGGTTTTGACACCGACATTGGTGCTTTCATTGAGAGTTCCTCTGTGCCGTCACCATCAGGACGGATGCCTTTTCCCGTCTTTAAAGACGGCACCATCGTCAAGGGAGCTTTGGCCACCGGCCAGACTATCCGGCTAGGCGGTGTTCTTATGACCGCCTGTTCGGCCACCGCTCAGACAATGACCTCTCAGGTCATTAAAAGCGATCTTCACGTCAGCCCGGAATTCGCCGAGCAGCTAGATCCGATTGAGCTCTCCTCCGTAAACGAGCTCTTGGATTGCATCGCCGCCCTGGGAGTCGCTACCGACTACGATCAGATTGGGTTTAAAACCGATCTGAGAGAAATTAACTCTCCCCAGGTTACCCACCACATGGTTGTGGTAGAGGAACAATGCAACGACTCTTCTTCTATGTTAAAAACCAACCATGTCCGGAGTCCCGATCCTTCCATGCCGGATCCCCGCGGAGGGTCGGACGCTAATCAAATACTGAACCTAAAGTCAGGCATCGGACCAGATTTGTTGGAAAGCGTCCAGCAAACCAAGCTTCTGAATCCGGAAGCTTCTTGGCCTTTGAGCCTCAGATCGGGCGGGGTTCCGAACTTAATTCCACCCGCCCACCCAAACATAAGCGATCTATCTCAAATACGGCAAGAGCCCGATGAAACAGTACATCATTACTGGGCCAGATTCCTCCTGGTTATGAACAGGATAAAGGACTGCCGTGAAGAAAGCGCGATTTCAATCTTCTGCAACAATTGCACGGACAAGGGAATCATAAACGCCATCAGTCTTCGCGAAGTTACATGCTTCGCCGACCTAGCGACCATTGTACAAAAATACTGCGCGATGGAGAGTGCCTGGAAAACCGAAACTAGGTTTTGGGACAATCCGGCCCTGAATACAACCCCAGTCCGAAATAAAAGGGTGCGTCATACTCAAGCACCTGGGTTAAAAACCAAAAAGCAAAATCCCCCTAAAGGGTACGGAACCGTACTGGAGGGATGGCTCAATGGACCCTGCAAAATCCACAGTACGGAGGGCGCCACTCCAACACATAGCCTTCGAGCATGTTGGATATTACGGCAGGTGGCCAAAAGTGGGGAAGGCTTTTTAGCCCCGGGCAACCAGCCCAGCAGCACCAGTACGGTATTAACAGTCTTCGAGACTTTCGCATCAAATAACATGCGGAAACAAACAATCCGCAGCTTTGCCGAAGTCTACCAAGTAGCAACAACAAATCCATGGAGCGACACGGCTATCACCTTCAATGCCAGCGATGAACCTAAATTCCGAACAGCTAGAGCACCAGCCGCATTGGTCCTCAGTCCGATAGTGGACGGCTTTCGTCTTACCAAGGTACTCATGGATGGCGGCAGCGGATTAAACCTCATCTACGAGGAAACCCTTCAAAAAATGGAAATTGACTAGAGCCGCATTGAGCGAAGCAACACAACCTTCAGGGGAATAATCCCTAGTCGAGAAGTACGCTGCACAGGAAAAATCACACTAGACGTAGTGTTCGGCTCGCCGGACAATTTTAGGTCCGAAGAGGTCACGTTCCAAGTGGCCCCATTCGGCAGCGGATATCACACTTTGTTAGGGCGAGAGGCATTCACAATCTTCCAAGCTATACCCCATTACGGGCACATGAAGCTCAAAATGCCCGGACCCAATGGAATAATCACTCTCGCCAGTGATCCAGATACAGCACTCCGCGCTGAAAATAAGACAGCCGCACTGGACCTAAGGCATTATCCGAAGCCCTAGCGGCAGAGGAACTAACTGCGCTGCGCTCCACGGTGGATAGGGACGATGTGATACTTGATAAGAGGTCCAAGTCCACCTCTTTTAAACCAGCAGACGAAATAGTCAAATTTCAGGTCCATCCAACGGACCCAACAAAGACGACATCCATTGGGGCACAATTAAATCCTGATGTAGAAGCCACACTACGAGAATTCCTTCGGGAAAATTGGGACATTTTTGCCTGGCACCCTTCAGACATGCCAGGAATCCCACGTAGGCTGGCAGAGCACAGCCTAAATATCCTAAAAGGATTCAAGCCAGTCAAACAAGCTCTTCGGCGATTTTCCGAACCAAAAAGACAGGCAATGGGAGAGGAGCTAGCCAAACTCTTAGAAGCCGGATTCATCAGAGATATAAAACATCCGGACTGGCTAGCCAACCTAGTAATGGTACCCAAAAAGGACAAATCCTGGCGCCTTTGCGTCGATTTCAAAGACCTTAACAAGGCCTGTCCAAAGGACCCTTTCCCTCTCCCTCGCATCGACCAAATCATCGATGCTACCGTAGGGCACGATTCATTGTGCTTCCTCGACGCATACTCCGGATACCATCAAATCAAGATGGCAGAAAAAGACCAGGCCGCAACGGCATTCATTACTCCATATGGGCCATTCTGCTTCAACACAATGCCCTTCGGACTCAAAAACACCGGCGCAACATATCAGCGCATGATTCAGACATGTCTGGCTACCCAGATAGGCAAAACAGTAGAGGCATACGTAGACGATGTGGTCGTCAAGACCAAACACGTGAAACTCTAGTAGACGACTTGAGGGTGACATTTGACAACCTCCGAGCATATGACATTAAGCTCAACCCGGAAAAATGTGTCTTCGGAGTACTAGCTGGAAAGCTTTTGGGCTTCATTGTATCCGGTAGAGGAATTGAAGCAAACCCAGCCAAGATTCGAGCTCTGTCACAATTGGATATCCCAAAAGACCTCAAGCAAATACAAAAACTAACTGGGTGTGTAGCGGCTCTAAGCCGCTTCATCTCCCGTTTGGGAGAAAAGGCTCTGCCCCTCTATCGCCTCCTTCGGCGCACCGAACACTTCGAATGGATGGATGCTGCCACGGCCGGACTCGAAGAAATCAAGGCCATACTGGCAACAAATCCGGTCCTAGCCGCGCCCAACCTGGGCGAACCTATGTTATTATATATCGCAGCGACACATCAAGTTGTCAGCGCGGTACTCGTCGTCGAACGAGAAACAGAAGGGCACAGATTCCCTCTTCAAAAACCAGTGTACTGTGTATCCACTGTCTTAACTCCATGCAAGTCCTGGTACCCACATTATCAAAAGATAGCGTATGCGGTGTTCATGGCATCCCGGAAGCTGCGACACTACTTTCAAGAGCGCTCCATAACGGTGGCCTCCGAAGTACATCTCAAGGATATTATAAACAATCGCGACGAAACGGGCAGGATTGCAAAATGGGCCATTGAGCTCTTACCATTTGACATAACCTACAAACCACGGCGAGCTATAAAGTCGCAAGTCCTGGCTGACTTCGTCGCCGAATGGACCGAAGCCGAACTCCCTAAAGAGTACGGCACATACTCCAATTGGATCATGCATTTTGAAGGATCCAAAATGTTGGCTGGCTTGGGGGCTGGCATCGTCTTGACGTCCCCAACTGGAGACATAGTCCAATACGTACTTCAAATAATGTACATGGACTCCAACAACGCAGCCGAATATGAGGCCCTTCTACACGGCCTCCGGATGGCAGTCTCCATGGACATTCAACGCCTAGAGGTGCGTGGGGATTCAAACCTCGCAATATCCCAAGTAAATGGAGACTTTGACACCAAAGATCCGAAAATGGCAGCTTACCGCAACGCCGTCCTAAAAATGTCAGCTCGGTTCGAAGGACTCGAATTCCACCATGTAGCCCGGGATAATAACCAGGCAGCAGACGTGTTAGCACGCATCGGCGCAAAATGCGACGCCGTCCCTCCAAACATCTTCCTGGAACGGCTCTTCAAGACATCCGTATTATGGGAAGAGGAGTCCGGAAATAACAATCCGGAGCCAGCTACAGCACCTAACTCAGACAATTCTGACACAATCAGCGACTCAGCCAATGAAATAACACCTTCAGCCCACGAAATAATGGAAGTAATTGCCCCGTGGACGGAACCATTCCTAGCCTACTTAATTAGGCAGGAACTTCCCGAAGACCAAAATGAGGCCCGCTGCATAGTTCGGCGATCTAAAGCCTACAAGGTCCATGAGGGAGAACTTTATAAGAAAAGCACAACCGGAGTCCTTCAAAGGTGTATCTCCGAAGAGGAAGGGCGAAATCTCCTGGCTGAAATTCACGCCGGACTCGGCGGGCACCACGCTGCAGCCCGGGCCCTTGTAGGCAAGGCCTTCCGTACAGGATTTTATTGGCCGACAGCCCGGGCAGATGCTCAGGACTTAGTCCAACGATGCGTCGGTTGTCAGCTCTTTGCTAATCAGAGCCACATGCCACCCACCGCCCTCAAAACTATACCCATCACCTGGCCGTTCGCGGTCTGGGGGCTTGACATGGTTGGACCCCTTAAAGGGGGAACCCACAAGCACAAATACTTATTGGTCATGGTGGACAAATTCACCAAATGGATTGAAGCCAAGCCGGTTAAAATGGCAGAATCCGGACCTGTGATAGATTTCATATCCGGGGTAGTCCACCGTTTTGGTGTCCCCCACAGCATCATCACTGATAATGGCATGAATTTCACTGCCGATGAGGTTAAACTCTGGTGCAAAAATATGGGCATCAAGCTTGACTACGCTTCAGTCTACCACCCCCAAACTAACGGTCAAGTCGAGTGAGAAAATGGTCTAATCATGAGCGGCATCAAACCCAGACTAGAGCAGTCCCTCAAGGAATCTAACACACACTGGGTAGAGGAGCTCGACTCCGTACTCTGGGGGCTACAGACCACGCCAAACCGAACTGCCGGATTCACACCATTTTTTATGGTGTACGGCGCAGAGGCAGTTCTGCCCTGCGATATAATTCATGACTCACCTCGCGTGTGCATGTACGAAGAAAGAGAAGCCGAGCTGGATCGGTAGGACAGTTTGGACGCCTTAGAGGAGGAGCGGGACGTGGCAAAAGCTCGTTCCGCATTTTATCAACAGCAGGCTCGAAGATATCAAAGCAGAGAAGTACGGGCCAAAGCTTACAATGTTGGCGAACTTGTTCTACGCCTGCCGGACAAGAAAAAGGACAAACTTAAGCCCAAGTGGGAAGGTCCCTTCATCATCGACCAAGTCCTGACCGGCGGAGCATACCGTCTACGTAACGCATCTGACAACCGACTCGAGCCGAACCCATGGAACGCAGCCCGTCTCCGAAGATTCTACGCCTAACGCCGGACTCAGAGTTCGTCTCACTCCTCCGTCCACCTTTTTACATTTTCACTGTCTCTTGTCCCCCTCCTTCTTCCCACTTTTTTTTCAATACCTTTGATAGGCTGATTTGCGCATTTTTCGCACACACTTGATGTGCTCCTAGCACTCATTATACCTGGGGGCTTCTTTAACAAAAGCTTATTTATACGGGCTTCTTGCCCAACACATGTGTCATACTTCCGCATGTACCTTTTATTCACCATTATATGCATCGATATGACTTAAGTTTTGGCCAAGCTGGGTTGCCTGGCTCCTATGCTTACCCCTACGTTCCCGATTGTTCGGCTAGGAGGTAAAGGGAGCACCTCTGCGATTGTTACTGCTGGGTCAGCCGGATGTGTACCTCAGACTGGGTGAAGCCGAAAGCTAGCGTTCTTAACAGAATATTCGGTCGGTGACTTGAAAGATGATTTATTACTTACTTATCTATTTGCCCCCAGATGCTTTTTCTGCTATTTTTGCAGTCCAGACATGCACTTTAGGGCATGCCTCCCAGGGAAAGGAACCCTTAACGGAACTATTCTCCCTGGAAGATGTTTCTTACTAACCATGTAATATAACATAGCTAGTTGGGCACTTTTCTTATAAAGCAATTATGACCCCGACGCCTTGTCTCCACGCATGCCCCGGTTCTTCTATAACCGTAAGGGTATTCGGAGACACTCCGGACTGTTGGGTCTCGAGGTTGAAGCGAAAAGGTCCGCAAAGACAAACGATCTACAATCCGGCTAGAAGGCATTTTACATGTCATTTCAAATTACATCGTCAAACCGACTGATTGTACTCCTCTTCAATCCCATCTAACAGGCTGTCTAATTTACAGTCCTGTTGGGAATATTTCGCGGCCAGTTCTACTTGGCCGTACATCAAGCTCACAGGGATCTCCTTCCCATCAGGCCCCATAGGTCCGACCTCGGCCATGTGGTTTGGGTCAGCCTTCGGGTACCGCGTCTTCACCATGGCCCAGGCCTCCCTGGCGCCTTGACGGTAGGCCGATATCTTCCACAGACGGAGGCGTCGCCGTGCTCCCTGAAGCTTCTCAGCAAGCCCTCCAAGGCCCTCGGGTAGGGAGACGGAAGGCCATAAAGCCTGAACGACTCCACTCATCGCCTGCCGAACACGTTCGAGCAGTTGCACTAGCTCGGGAAGTTGGTCACCCGTTGAACCAGGCATTTCCTCCGCAGGGCGACCTGTGAGCACACCTAAAGACACATTTCTGTCAATCGACTTCCTCGCTGAATTCTTCTTTTCAAAGGAATTTGCTCAAGCATTTACTATAAATGCCGCGACGAAGCCGCTGATTCTCCTTCATGGAGCCAGACAGCTGGGCCCGAACACCTTTCAGCTCTTCTCCTAGCTGGGTGTGGGCATCTTGGAGCTTGTTTCTCTCCTGCTGAACCTTCATAAGCACCCTCTCGCTGGCCTTTAGCTGCCGCAGTAGCTGTTGCTTGTCCGAATCTCGTCCGGCGCCCTCTGCAATATTATTGTCAGATTTACGCACACGCCGGACTTTGTTAACTACTTATCTTTTCGAAGTACGTATTACCAGCGGGGGTCTCTGTGGCTCCCCCTGTGGTGGCTAGTGCGGCCTCAAGTTGGGCCTTGCACTCTTGGAGCTCCTGGGACAGGTGGGTATTCTTCTCCGTAAGATCCTGCATAATAAATGATCCTTAAATCAGTTATTTTAACTATTTTAAGTCTCGGGGGTTACTAGCATATATAACTATTAAAATTACTTACCCGTATGTCCTTCACATACTGCTCCGTGGCTCTGGTTAAACCATCTTGAGCAGCACGGAGGTGCGCGTTTCCCGCATCAAAGGCATTCAACGCCTCCGAGGAGAAACACGCGTCACGAAGAACTATCCGGCGACGCCAGTGATTCATGGTGCTCTCCACCTCAGACCGGGTGGCGGACAGCCTGTCGGCATCCTCCGTCGGAGGAGCATCCGGCTCTTGCCTTGTGTTCGCCTCCACTTCCGGACCACGCGATGGAGCATGGCTGGCGGAGGCTTGATTGGCAACCTCTCCAGACACTGTCCGGCGAGCGCTCTTTCTCCTGGAAAAAGTTATAAGCATTAATATACCTCCTAGGGATCCTTCCCTTAAAAACAACGGTGCGCCATACCATTGCGGCGACGTTTCGATTCGCGTCGCACTCCTCTTCCGCCTGCTGGGCCGAACTGACCCTTGCTGGTCAGCCGCCGCAGGTTCGGCTTCCCGCCTTAAAGGCAGCTCCTGCGATGCACCATCAGTATAGGATGGTCAGAGTTGAGCACGGATCAAATGATGGTGTCAAGACCTCGGTCGTAGTCACCTGGGAGGCCGAAAATAAACTGGGGTAGTCAGCCGTAATGGCGACTAGGGCATTGTCCATGCCAAGTTGGTGGAACACCCCGTCAATCAGCTCCTCCTTTATGTCCGGATCCTCTGCGGAGGTTGGATGAAGGGATCGTTCCGGATCCTCGGGCTGTGGAGTTAGGCTTCGTATGCCCTCCACGTCCCGGCGCAACTCCTGCGTCGAAATCACAAAGTAAGATACTTGACTTTGGAAGTATGGATCGGGTAGATAAACGTCCGCTTACCCAGCTCCGAGGGTTGTTCATGGAAAATCTGTTCAATGGATTCGTGCGAAGGAAGTCCTCCTCCTCCCCCTTCTACAAGACGGACATGATCTTTGCCAGATCGGCTGCCGAGCTCGGCCCTCTGCGGCCATGACGGGTGGCGTCGTCTTCCCCGTTGAAATCCCACATAGGGTGGCCCCTATATTGGAGTGGCTGCACCCCTCGCATAATGCACGGGGCCATGATTCCGATCATGGTCAATCCAGAGTGGGCCAGTAACCTAATCCGGCCCATCAGATAATGGACGCTCCATCATCCTCCCGTTGAGGGCTCCGCAGGCGCCAACTCAGGCGTTTCTTCAAAGGAGCATTGCTGAACTCCGGCAGGCCGATCCGAACTGGATCCGGCAGAGGGGCGTCCTCCATGTAGAACCATTCCGAAGGCCAGTCTTCGGACGCCTTCTTCGGGGGACAGATAGATATCCGGTCCCGGTGATGCGCCATATTTCGGCTCCGCCCACTTGATATATCGACCCCTCATAAGAACGGGGTACAAGGCAAAACAATCTCTTCCACAGCGCAAAATGGGGCTCGATGCCCAGGAACAGCTCACAAAGAGCTACAAAGCCCGCGATGTGCAAAATGGAGGCAGGTGTGAGGTGGTGAAGCTGGAGTCCGTAGAACTCCAGGAGCCCCCGGAGAAACGGATGTATGGGAAATCCGAGTCCCCTTATTAGATAAGGGACGAAGCATACCCGCTCTCCTTTGGAAGGGTTGGGGACGCTCTCCGCCTGCTTTCCACCCTTGAAGGTGGCTAGTCCGGCTCTAACCGGAACCATAAAAGCTGGGGGAAGATATCCCTCGGTTTGGAGCGCCACTAGCTCGCTGTGTGGAACTGAGCATCTCCCCCAATCTCCTGGCTTAGGGCTGGGAGCGCGAGAGGAGGAGCCGCGTCGACTATCCATGATAGAATGGATTTTTGTCAGAGGCGCTTCGATGAGAACTTGCGGATGGAGGATGGTGTGAGCTGGATCTAGATCCTCGCCTCTCTTATAGGCGGCTCGTTCGCATGGCTAGGGGGTAAAATGTAAAAATACCCTAGCTTTTCGCATTCATACGACACGTGGAAGAAGGCCATTATTGGGCGTAGAAGCCAAGGAGCGCAACATTTATAAGGAAGCCAGACACTATTCAACAGGAACATGAAGTTTGAAGGAGAACCCGCCTTGCAATGCCGAAGACAATATACGCGCCGGACTCGTCGTCGCTGAAGCCCGGTTCGGGGGCTACTGAGGGAGTCCCGGACTAGGGGGTGTCCGGATAGTCGAACTATCATGGTCGGCCGGACTCCAAGATTATGAAGATACAAGATTGAAGACTTCGTCCCGTGTCCGGATGGGACTTTCCTTGGCGTGGAAGGCAAGCTTGGCGATACGGATATGTAGATCTCCTACCATTGTAACCGACTTTGTGTAACCCTAGCCCTCTCCGGTGTCTATATAAACCGGATGGCTTTAGTCCATATGACAAACAACAATCATACCATAGGCTAGCTTCTAGGGTTTAGCCTCCTTGATCTCGTGGTAGATCCACTCTTGTAACACACATCATCAATATTAATCAAGCAGGACGTAGGGTTTTACCTCCATCAAGAGGGCCCGAACCTGGGTAAAACATCATGTCCCTTGTCTCATGTTACCATCCGCCTAGACGCACAGTTCGGGACCCCCTACCCGAGATCCGCCGGTTTTGACACCGACAGGGGGGCCAAACCTACTTGGAGTAGGATTGCCCCCCCTAGGGCGCGCCTCTCCCCTTGGCCGGCCCCTTCCTCCTCTCCCCCTTTATATACGGGGGAGGGGGGCACCCCTAGAACACAGAAGTTGATCTACGGATCGTTCCTTAGCCGTGTGCGGTGCCCCCTCCACCATATTCCACCTCGGTCATATCGTCGCGGAGTTTAGGCGAAGCCCTGCGCCGGTAGAACATCATCATCGTCACCACGCCGTCGAGCTGACAGAACTCATCCCCGACGCTTTGCTGGATTGGAGCCCGGGGAACGTCATCGAGCTGAACGTGTGCTGAACACGGAGGTGCCGTACGTTCGGTGCTTGGATCGGTCGAATCGTGAAGACGTACGACTACATCAACGCGTTGTCATAATGCTTCCGCTTACGGTCTACGAGGGTACGTAGACACACTCTCCCCTCTCGTTGCTATGCATCACCATGATCTTGCGTGTGGGTATGTTTTTTTTGAAATTACTACGTTCCCCAACAGTCCTTCCCAAGGCAGGGATAACTTGTGCATGTCGGTCTGATCCAGGATGAGCCGGAGCACCAAGTCACCTTCTTGAAAGGTTCTTGTCCTAACCCGGCGGCTGTGATAACGCCGTAGGTCTTGTTGATAAACCGCCGATCGAGCCAAAGCCATATCCCGTTTCTCATCTAACAGGTCCAGTGCCTCTTGGCGAGCTTGCTCGTTGTCCACTTCAACATAATTAGCAACCCGGGGCGAGTCATGATGTATATCACTTGGGAGAACTGCCTTTGCTCCGTACACCATAAAGAAAGGCGTGTAACCTGTTGATCGATTGAGGGTGGTATTGATACTCCACAACACAGAAGGTAATTCTTCCACCCAACAACCCGGCGTCCGCTTCAAGGGAATCATGAGCCGGGGTTTAAGACCCTTTAAAATTTCTTGATTAGCTCGCTCTGCTTGACCGTTGGATTGAGGGTGTGCCACAGATGCTAGGTCAAGCCGGATGTGCTCTTTCTAGCAGAAATCCTCCATCTCACCTTTGGAAAGGTTGGTACCATTATCCGTGATGATACTGTGTGGAAAGCCAAAGCGGAAGATGATCTTTTTAAGAAATTGAACCGTCGTAGCTGCATCACACTTGCTAACAGGCTCTGCTTCAACCCACTTGGTGAATTTATCAACTGCCACCAACAGGTGCGTCTTCTTGTCCTGGGAACGTTTAAAGGGTCCCACCATATCAAGCCCCCAAGTAGCAAAAGGCCAAGTGATAGAAATCATCCGTAGTACCTAAGCCGGAACATGAGCTCTGCGTGAATTTTTTTGACAAGCATCACATCGCTTTACCAGATCCTCCGCATCAGCATGAGCTGTCAACCAGTAAAACCCATGACGAAAAGCTTTTGCAACCAGGGACTTTGAACCGGCATGACGACCACAATCCCCTTCATGAATTTCCCGTAAGATCTCTTGGCCTTCTTCCAGAGAAACACAACGCTGAAATACGCCTGAAACGCTACAACTGTGTAACTCACCATTGTGAATAACCATGGACTTGGACCGCCGGACTATCTGTCGAGCCAGAACTTCATCATTTGGTAGCTCGCCCCGGCTCATGTATGCCATATATGGAACCGTCCAATCTGGCACAACGTGTAAAGCGGCCACTAACAGAGCCTCCGGATCAGGAACAGCCAAATCCTCTTCTGTCGGCAACTTAATAGACGGGTTATGCAAGATATCAAAAAATGTGTTAGGAGGTACCGGTTTACGCTGAGATCCAAGCCGGCTCAAAGCATCTGCTGCTTCATTTTTGCGCCGATCGATATGCTCAACCTGATACCCTTTGAAATGACCCGCCACAATATCCACCTCACGCCTATAAGCCGCCATGAGTGGATCCTTAGAATCCAAAGTACCAGAAACTTGCTAAGCCACCAGATCAGAATCTCCGAAACAACGAACTCGACTTAAGTTCATCTCTTTGACCACACGGAGACCATGGAGTAAAGCTTCATACTCAGTTGCATTGTTAGTACAAGGAAACATCAAGCGGAGGACATAGCAAATTTTATCACCTCGAGGGGAAGTAAGGACAACTCCAGCCCCCGATCCTTCTAACTGCCTGGATCCATCAAAATGAATAGTCCAGTACATATTATCCGGTTTATCTTCCAGTGCTTGCAGCTCGGTCCAGTCGTTGATAAAATCCACAAGAGCCTGAGACTTGATGGCTGTTCGAGGTACATATTTTAAACCGTGTGGACCAAGCTCGATTGCCCACTTTGCAACCCGACCAGTTGCTTCCCTGTTTTGAATTATATCGCCCAAAGGAGCAGAGCTAACCACTATGATTGGATGACCTTGAAAATACTGCTTGAGTTTTTGACTGGCCATAAAAACCCCGTACACCAACTTCTGCCAATGTAGATAGCGTTGTTTGGACTCGATCAGGACTTCAGTGATGTAGTATACAGGTTGTTGAACCGGATATTCCTTCCCAGCTTCTTTACGCTCAACCACAATTGCCACACTGACCGCTCGGGCATTGGCAGCCACATATAACAGCAAAGGCTCATGATCAACTGGGGTTGCAAGAACCGACGGTTCAACCAACTGCCGCTTTAGCTCCTCAAAAGCCGCATTGGCTGCGTCACTCCAGACGAAATCATCTATCTTCTTCAACATCTGATACAAAGGAATTGCCTTCTCTCCCAAACGACTGATAAACCGGCTAAGGCCTGCAATCCAACCTGCGAGACGCTGAACATCATTGATACACTTCGGTTTAGCCAAGGATGTGATTGCCTTAATTTTTTCTGGGTTAGCTTCAATGCCCCTGTTGGATACAAGAAACCCGAGAAGCTTGCCTGCCGGAACACCAAAAACACATTTATCCGGATTAAGCATCATCTTGTAAACCCGAAGATTGTCAAACGTCTCCTTGAGATCATCTATCAGTGTTTCTTTCTTCCTGGATTTTACCACAATGTCATCCACATAGGCATGAACATTACGCCCAATCTGTGTGTGAAGACAATTTTGCACACAACGCTGATAAGTTGCCTGAGCACTCTTGAGCCCAAAGGGCATCGAAACATAGCAGAAGGCTCCAAAGGGAGTGATGAAGGTTGTCTTCTCCTGGTCCTTAACTGCCATCTTGATTTGATGATATCTTGAATAAGCATCCAAAAAACTCAGGTGCTCACAACCCGCCGTCGCATCGATGATCTGGTCAATACGCGGGAGAGCAAAGGGATCGGCTGGGCAAGCCTTATTCAAGTCCGTGTAGTCCACACACATACGCCAAGTGCCATTTTTCTTAAGAACCAGCACCGGATTAGCCAACCATTCAGGATGAAATACTTCGACGATAAACCCAGCAGCCAACAGCCGGGCTACCTCTTCACCAATTGCCTTGCGTCTTTCTTCATTAAAGCAACGAAGATATTGCTTGACCAGTTTAAATTTTGGATCAATATTAAGAGTGTGCTCAGCGAGTTCCCTCGGTACACCTGGCATGTCAGAAGGCTTCCATGCAAAAATGTCCCGGTTCTCACGGATGAACTCGATGAGCGCGCTTTCCTATTTTGGATCCAGATTGGTGCTGATGCTGAACTGCTTGGATGAATCGCCAGGTACGAAGTCAACAAGCTTAGTCTCATCAGCCGGTTTGAAATGCAGGGTTGGGTCATGCTCAGTGGTGGGCTTCTTCGGAGGGGTCATATCTACGGGATCAACATTCTTCTTATAAAACTTTAGCTCCTCTGTAGCACAAACCACCTCAGCATAAGCCGCATCACCTTCCTCGCAATCCAACGCGATTTTCCGACTTCCATGAACCGTAATAGTCCCTTTATGACCCGGCATCTTGAGCTGCAAATAAATATAACAAGGCCTTGCCATGAATTTTGCATAAGGCAGCCGCCCAAACAACGCATGATATGGGCTCTGGATTCTTACTACCTCAAAGGTCAATGTTTCGGACCTAGAGTCATGCTCATCACCAAACACCACTTCCAAAGCGATCTTACCCACGGGATACACCGATTTACCTGGTACCACCCCATGAAAAATAGTGTTGGACAGTTTAAGATTCTTATCTGTCAACCCCATGCGACGGAATGTCTCATAATACAGAATATTGATACTGCTTCCTCCATGCATGAGTACTTTGGTGAACTTATAACCTCCCACCTGAGGCGCCACCACCAGAGCTAGTTGACCTGGATTGTCAACCCGGGGCGGATGATCCTCCCTACTCCACACAATAGGCTGTTCCGACCACCGCAGATAACGTGGAACTGCCGGTTCAACAGCATTGACTACCCTCTTGTGAAGCTTCTGATCACGCTTGCACAGACTAGTGGTGAACACATGATATTGCCCACCATTCAACTGCTTTGGGTGACTCTGGTAACCCGACTGCTGCTGATTCCCTTGATTATTCTGCTGGTTATTACCACCTTGGTTGTTCTGGTTGCCATGATTATTTTGAAACCCAGAGTTTGAACCGCCGCCACCATGGAAACCTGGACCTGAACCGCCAGACGGACCCTGATCATACCGAAAAGATCAGAGTTTTTGAATTCCTTCATAATGTTACAATCCTTCCAAAGATGCATTGCAGGAACCTCCTTGGTCCCATGCTTTGGACATGGCTGATTCAACAAACGCTCCAGATTCATCGCCCCGCCGCGCTGGGGCTTTTTACCTTTTTGGCGCTGCACATTAGCGTTAGCCACAAAATCTGAATCCGCTTTACGCTTACCATTATTCCCATGGCCTCGTTGGTTGTGCTGCTGTCCCTTTGCACCGCCGTTCTTCTTTCCCTTCTCCGGTTTCTCATTATCAGAATCGGGATCCTTGGTATTATCAGAATCGGCATACTTTACCAAGGATGCCATGAGGGTTCCCATGTCGTTGGCGCTTGAGCCGTCCCAACTTCATCTTCAGTGACTTAAGCCGGCAATTGCGCTCCAGTGTGATAATCGCTTGACAAGCGTTAATCCGGTTGGACGAGTGCAACACTTCTGAGACTCGGCGTACCCAATGAGTTGTGGACTCGTTCTCTCCTGGAACACAAGCATCTAGATCCACAATGGACATGGACTGTTTGCACGTGTCTTTGAAATTGGCTATAAACCGGGCCTTCAACTGATCCCATGACTCGATTGAATTAGCTGGTAGATTCTTCAACCAAGTATGGGCTGTTCCCTCCAACATCATCGTGAAGTACTTTGCACAAGCTGCTTCATCTACATCCAGCATCTCCATTGCCATCTCATAACTCTCGACCCACGCCTCAGGTGGCTGATCCGCCGTGTAATTAGGCACTTTGCATGGACCCTTGAAATCTTTGGGCAGATGCACTTTACAGAGAGCCGGAATAAGGCACGGTACTCCCCAGGAACTGAAGGCAAGCCCGATGCCTCGGTCAACTGACGCCGTTGGCTGAACCGGGGCGGGTTGATAACGACCTAAAGCGGCATCCCTTTGGGCCCTGCCATGATCCACCACATCTTGAGCATTGTGATGCCGCGTGCTGCTAGACACCTCCAGTTCATCCATACGCCTGCTATAACTTGGGCTCGGACGAGGGGTTGAATGAATTCTATCCCGACTATATGAATAAGCCTGCTGCTGCACCACGGCGGTTTGAAGAAGGTCTCTTGCCCGCCGCATCTCGACTGCTGCTATTGAATCACCCTCCATCGGAATGGCTGCCAGGCGTGAGGCTGCGGTGATCATGTTATCCAGAGGGCTCGAGAAGTAACCCGATAGTGTAGACACGTATTGCAGCGGGCTATCTGTTTGCCGGGGCGGCGCCGTCATCCGTAGTTGATCCGGAGCTGTCCTAGGCGCCTCAGTCCGGTTTGCAGCTGCCGGATTGCTCGGCCTAGCGCCTGGCGTCTGAAAGAGATTTAACCCTTCGTAAACTGGCGGCAGACGTGACCGGTACTTCCTCCACATTACATCCACCGATGCGGTCCGATCCAGCATAAGCTGGTAATTCTGGGCCTGTATCCGCTATGATTGGGCATCCAAAGCGGCCCGTTCTTCAGCCATCGTAGTATCCTCAGCTGTCAGGTCCTCCTTAGCCTGTGCTATTTGATTCTTCAGTTTCGCAACGTCCGCGTTGTGCTGATCCTGCGTCGGTTAACAAGGTCGCCCAGGCGTCCATCAAACCGGAGAGGACTTGCGCCGGACGGCGCGCCGGGACTCCTGCTGCGGCTGCTGATCCGGTATTCATTGCTACGGTAGATGAAGACTGCAACGTGGGCTGTGTTCCGGCCATATAAACAGCAACCCGACTTGGCGGTTCAAGGAGGTCCGGAATACTGTTGCCATCGGAATATCCTTCGAACACACCGCTATGGATCTGGTACAAGGACTCAGTTTCGCTAGTGGATGACTCGCCGTCGGAATATACAACTGTCTCGCCGTCAAACACTGGTTCAGATCTGATCCCATGGACACATCCTACGAACGCATGCTTCACGGCGGGCTTGACCCAGGCTGGACTCGCACGCTGAGCCGTCTCGACAAGGTTGGTGCAGATGTCCGGCTCAGGGCCCGGTTCGCCGATCTTGCCGATGAAGACATGAATTCCGCCGAAGGGAACCCGATACCCGTACTCGATCGAGCCGGCCTCGGGGCCCCATCCTTCGTCGTCGATGTAGAGCTTGCCACGATGACTTTTGGTCATCCGGCTGATCACATACCCCTTAAGTCCTTCAGAGCAGCCCTTCAAGAACTCGACACCATCGTGCGATAGCCCCACGGTGGGCGCCAACTATCATGGAATTAACACGTCAGATGTCCTCATGAAAGGACTTAGTCGTGGAGCCATCGCAACGGGTTAGCTAGAAGGGGTTAAACCGGACAAGGGACACGGGAGTTTATACTAGTTCGGCCCCTTTGATGAAGGTAAAAGCCTATGTCTAGTTGTGATGGGATTGATTGAGTTTCGATGACCAGGGAGCGAAATACGCTGGCCTGAGTCTTGAGTTGTTGTCTGTTGTCCCTGAACCGCCGCCGGGTCGTCCCTTTATATACGCAGGTTGACGCCCGGCCGGTCTACAGAGCCCCGAGGCTGACTCATACAAAGTGTCTGGCTCGGTCTCTCCTTTCCTAACTTATATTACAAGTTTCATAGTCATGGCAGTTTACCACTGTGGGCCCTAATCCGCCTTTGGGCTGCGGGCTTCTAAGCCTCATTAGTAAAATGCCATCTTCTGGATCTTCCTGGGCTTCAGCATAGTCGAGGGTGAACCGGGCCCTCCTGGCCGGTTTACGCTCAGTAGCTATATCCTCAACACTAGGCATTTAATGTGCATAATTCAAATTTGAACTACAAGAACATGCTCCCGTGTACCAAAGTTTGTTGAAAAATCACATGTGTGTCTTTGGGTGAATTTATAGGTCCCATGCAAGAATGGGAATGAAATTCAAACATGTGGGCGTCATGGCTCGGCCGGGAACATTGAGAAACTTGGTCTTCAACTTCCTGTAAATTCAAAACTCGCCTAAAAATCATGAAACTTGGCAAGAAGACTCATAGTTCCCGAGGGGGGACGTGTCACCTTTATGTGCGAAACGATATACGCTGCCTTCCCCCTTGATTTTTTAAAGAGGCAACATAGAACTATATGAGTGCCGTGTTAAAATTTGGAATTATTCCGGATCGTTTGGCCTTTTTTATACATTAATTGAATTTCTGGGCATTTAATGTGCATAATTCAAATTTGAACTACAAGCACATGCTCTAGTGCACCAAAGTTGGTTGAAAAATCACATGTGTGTCCTTCAGTGAATTTCAAGGTCCCATGCAAGAAATCGGAATGGAATTCAGACATCTGGGCATTGTGGTTCGCCTGGAAATATTAAGAAACTTGTTTTTTTAATTCTTGTAAATCCAAAACATGCCTAAAAATCAGGAAACTTGGCATGGCGTCATGACATGGCACCAACATGATGTGGTCATTTTTTTGCCGAACTGGGACAAGCTTCGGTATAAGCTTCTTGCAAACCGGAGCTTCTCTCAAGAAGGCTCGTGGTTCCGAGAGGGAACGTGTCACCTCCGTGTGCGAAATGACATACACTGCCTTCTCCCGCCTTGATTTTTTACACAGGCAGCTTAGACCAAACAAGAGTTTTGTGCTAAAATTTGGAATTATTCCGGGTTCGTTTGGCCTTTTTTATACATTAATTGATTTTCCAGGCATTTAATGCACATAATTCAAATTTGAAGTACAAGCGCACACTCCAGTGTGCAAAAGTTAGTTGGAAAATCATTTATGTGTACTTGGGCGAATTTCTAGGTCCCATGCAAGAAGTGGGAATGGAATTCAAACATCTGAGCATCTTGGCTTGGCTGGAAACATCGAGAAACTTGGTTTTAAAATCCCCTTATATCCAAAACTTGCCTGAAAATCATGAAACTTGGCATGGTGTCATGACATGGCACCAACATGCTATGATAATTTTTTTGTCCGATTTGCGAAGGCGCACACATTAACAATCAACAAAGTAATTTTGGAACAAGTGTTGTCACGTTACAAATCGGAAACGCAAGTATTATTGAAACCGTGTGCGTTCTACTTACCACTTACACGCCACCACACGTTCCCTTTTTTATTGGCTAGGAGGTGACGTGTGGGGTAGCTATTGGAGTACGGGAGGCGTGCGATTAGACCCCTTACGCGTGCTCATTGGGAGGAGAGCCCTTTGACATCTATCTTCCGCCCAACTCCCTCACAACGTCTCCATTAATGGCGCGCAAGCCCCTATTTTATGGCGTGACTATGTCTCACTTGACTGGGATTTAAGAGAGAAAAAAGAAAATCTAAAAAGATAGTTTTGCACAAATCTTGATGTAAGATCCGACGAACCTATATAGCATCAACTGCGACTTATAGCAAGACCGATGAATATAAGGACGATGACAGTGCATAATAATTGTCTTACATATTTAGGAAGATAGTTAAAAAAGCCACATGAGGCAACGCCCGAAATACACAAGGGTAAAATAAGAAGGAAGACAACGATCTGGCTCGCTGATCTCTACTTTCTTGATGCGTTGCTGCAGGCCGCGGGAACTAGTCTCTGCGGCGAGCAAAGATGAGCTCTTTCGTGTCCTCAAGACTCTGCTTGAGAGCATCCACGGATTCCTCCACCAGCCTTTGGCGCTCGATGCAGAGCATGTCATTCTCGCCCATAAGTTTCTTGACGATGATGCTCCTCCTCTTCAACAAGGTAGTGGTCTCCTCCTGCTGCGCTGCACCTCCCACGATCTTCGCCCTCAGCAGGCCGCACTCGGCCCAGAGCTTCACATTGCCCTCCCTTAGTTGTCGGATGACTCCGGTAGCCTGTTCGAACGAGGCTTTCATGTCATCCTGCAACCTCGCCCAGCCGAAGATCTGATCCATCTGGCTATGGACGATCGCATGCATGTGCCTGTAAGAGTCCCCGCCCACCGGCGAGACATTTTCCCAGGCTGCTGCATCGCGGGAAGACATCTCTGCTGCATTCACGGTGCGGAGGGACACCTCTGCTACTTCCGCAGCATGGCCGGACCAGTCTGATGCATCAACGGCGCGGCGGGACCTCCGTGCTGCTTCGGCAGCATGGCGGGACCTCTGTGCTGCTACGACCACGCGACGGGACATGTCGGCTGCTTTCACGGCGAGGAGGGATGAAAGGATCGATATGGTTGACTAGAGGGGGGGGGTGAATAGGCAACTAACAATTTTTAGACTTTTCTTTAACAATTTAAACCTTGCAATGAAATAGGTTGTCTAGATGTGCAACTATGTGGACAACCTATATGATGCAAAGACAATGAGCACACAAGCAAGCAATGGATATAGCACAAGTAAGCTTGCAAAAGTAAAGGGATAAGATAACCAAGAGTGGAGCCGGTGGAGACGAGGATGTGTTACCGAAGTTCCTTCCTTTTAAGGGGAAGTACGTCTCCTTTAGAGTGGTGTGGAGGCACAATCCTCCCCAAGAAGCTACTAGGGCCACCGCAATCTCCTCACGCCCTCGCACAATGCGAGATGCCGTGATTCCACTATTGGAGCCCTTGAAGGCGGCAACCGGACCTTTACAAACAAGATTGGGGATATCTCCACAACACTTGGAGGCTCCCAATAATCCCGCGAAGCTTCACCACAATGGAGTATGGCTTCGAGGTGACCTCAACCGTCTAGGGTGCTCAACACCCAAGAGTAACAAGATCCGCAAGGGATAAGTGGGGGGAATCAAATATCCTGTGGTGGAAGTGTAGATCGGGCACTTGTCAACAAGTTTGATTGGCTAGGGAGAGAGATCGAGTGAAAATGGAGCTTGGAGCAATAATGGAGCTTAGAGATGGAAGAGGTGGTCAACTAGAAGTAGAAGACACCCCTAATATAGTCGTGGACAAAATCCAACTGTTATCCACATGTTCAGCCCGCGACACACGGTACTACCGCTCCAGGGGCACGGTACTACCGCGAGGTTGTGCGGTACTACCGTGGCTAACCATGGTACTACCGCGACAGCAACACAGGCCGGAACTAGCCTGATAAGGGGGCAGTACTACCGCTTGCGCGGTACTACCGCACCCACCTGCGGTACTACCGCAAGGCAGGAAAGTCACGGCCTGGGAAGGGCACGGATGAAATAAATTACATCCGTGCCTACTTCTGCTGAACCGGAGGAGGTACAAAAATCCGACGCGGTACTACCGCCTGCGAGGCGCGGTACTACCGTGCGGGCGCGGATGTAAAAAATTACATCCGCGCCTACTACCGCGACACTGCGGTACTAGGTAGGAGGGCCACGGTACTACGACTCCTAGGGAGCGGTACTACCGTGGGCCTCCGCGGTACTACCGCGCTGGACGAGCGGTACTACTGTGGAGGGCGCGGATGTAAAAAATTACATCCGCCCCTACTACCGCACTGGAGCGGCACAAGGCCAGTGAGCCGCGGTACTACCGCTCCAGATGAGCGGTACTACCGTGACACACAGCGGTACTACCGCTTGTACTTGCGGTACTACCGCAAGCACAGCAGTAGTCGTCAGATTTCCGCACAACCAAGATAACAAAGGGAAGATCCAAAATGCAGGGAAAGGAGGAACAAGTGTACGTGTTGATTCCACCCAAACCTTTCTGACGCGGACCCCCTCTTAATAGTACGGCTCTCCTACGACTCAAATCCACCAAAGAGAAACGTAGAACAACGCCGACTTCAATAGTCTCCGAGGGGCACCGAATCGTCTCGTGCCTAGATATGAATAACCTGAGAAACTCAAGGCACATGATTAGTCCGCAAATGCATTGTCATCAATCACCAAAACACCTGAGGGAAAAATATGCCCTTACACGGGACATCTCTCGTACTTCCGCTTTCATGCTCGCCTCTCCCTGGTGGTAATCTCTCAACCTAGAACTCATGCTGGCCATGGCAGACGCAAGGGAACGATGATGAATGACTTGTTTGTTTTCGTGGATGAGGAGTTGAGGAGGAATGTGCAGTCATCTTGGAGTAGTAGTATTTATAACCGAGTACTAATATGCTCCTAAGTGGGATACCATTTAGGTTTTGATCGTTGTGAACAGGTTTGCAATTAAATATAGCATGGTAGTAATTTGGAATGTGATGGGACACAGGCTCAAAATTTATTAACGGTTCTATAATTTCTAAGTGCGACACTATTCCCGGACAACGTAATGTGGGCACGCTTTCTCGGCCGCGTACGTGGCGTTTGCACCATAGGGTATACCACAATAGGCAATGTCAACACACATCTTGTTCCAACAATCGTGTGCACTCGTTATTACCATTGTGCACACTTCTTTTAATTAGAATGTGTGCCCATCTAGCGCACACACGTTGATCTATCTAACTGTTTCTGTTTGTTGTGTCTAATCGCAAATAGTTCACCCGTGTGAAGGGTATGCCGTCAATCGTAGACACACGTTGGTCTGGCTGGCCGTTTCTATTGTGTTGCCTAATCGCAAACAGTTAAACCGTCTGAATCGTATGCCCTAAATTGCATACACCTTCATCTGGCTACCCATTCTGTTGTTCCGCCTCATCACAAACAGTTAATGTGACTGAACTGTACATCATATATCGCACACGCCTTCATTTGGATGCCCGTTTCTGTTCTTCTTCCTCATCGCAAACAGTCCATTGAACTGATTCGTATGCCCCGCATCACACACGCAACTAAAATATGAACCGTGTTTGATGTATCCACCATCACAAATGTTTTGCATCTTTTTTTGACGGTTTTTTACATCACCTTTTGTGATTAATGCATCGCACACAGTTTTGTCGAAGGGTCTCAGGTCATAGTGTCGCATTAGGAGCATCCTACAGTAGTGATATGCCCTGCAAAAATAAGTTAGACGCCCTCTACTTTGTTGTTGCTAGTTTTACGTGGCTGCTACAGGCTTCTAGCAAGAACCATTCTTACCTACGCAAAACCACAACGGTGATTCATCAAGTTTGTAGATTTAACCTTCTTCAAGGACCGACAGTAGTCAAATTCGATTCAACTAAAGTAGGAGAAATAGACACCCGCCAACCTCCTTTAGGCAAAACTAGTTGCATGTCAGTTGGTGGAATCGGTCTCATGTGCGTGGACATGTAAGGTTGGTCTGGGCCACTTCATCCCAAAATACCGTCGAATCAAAATAAGACGTTGGTGGTAAGCAGTATGACTATTACCGCCCACAACTCTTTGTGTTCTAATCGTGCATATCATCTATGCATAGACCTGGCTCGGATGCCACTGTTGGGAAATGTTGCATGGAAAACAAAAAAAATCTATGCACAAGCAAGATCTATCCATAGAGATGCATAGCAAAGAGTGGGAGAGTGTGTCTACATACCCTTGTAGACTATAAGCAGAAGCGTTTAGTAACGCGGTTGATGTAGTCGAACTTCTTCGTGATCCAACTGATCAAGTACCGAACATATGACACCTCCGTGTTCAGCCCATGTTCAACTCGGTGATGTCCTCGCCTTCTTGATCCAGCAAGACAACAAAGTAGTGGATGAGTTCCAGCAGCACGACGACATGGTGACGGTGATGGTGAAGCTATCTCCGAAGGGCTTCGCCTAAGCACTACAAAAATATGACCGAGGGTGTAAATGGTGGAGGGGGGCGCCGCACACGGCTAAGAGATTGTTGTTGTTCTGTGTGGCGCCCCCCCCACATATATATGGGGGGGGAGAGGGGAGAGTCCAGGGGGCACCCCAAGTAGGGCCGAATCCTACTTGGGGACTTCCCCAAGCCGCCCCCTTCCTTAGTTGAGTGCGGGAGGAAGGCATGGGGAGGTGGCCCCCCCCTTTCCTTTCTCTCGCGAGGAGGGAAAGGCAGGAGGGTCTCCCCTCCCCTTTCCTTCCCCTAGGGTCGTCCAGCCAAGGAGAGGGGCACGCCAGCCCCCTAGTGGGCTGGTCTATCCCCCTTTGGCCCATTAGGCCCATACACTTATCGAGGGTGTCCGGAACCCCTTCCGCTGCCCCGATGAATACCGGTGCACTCCAAAACTATTCCAGTGTCTGAATACCATCATGCTATATATCAATCTTTACCTTCGGACCATTCTATAGCTCCTCGTCATGTCCGTGATCTCATCCAGGACTCCGAACAACATTTGGTCACCAAATCATATAACTCATATAACACTATATCATCAACGAACGTTAAGCGTGTGGACCCTACGGGTTTAAGAACTATGTAGACATGACCGAGAGACTTCTCCGGTTATTAACCAATAGCGGAACCTGGATGCCCATATTGACTCCCACATATTCTACGAACATCTCTATCGGTCGAACCGTTATGACAACATACGTAATTCCCTTTGTCCATCGGTATGTTACTTGCCCGAGATTCGATCGTTGGTATCTTCATACCTAGTTCAATCTCGTTACCGGCAAGTCTCTTTACTCGTTCCGTAATACATCATCTTGTAACTAAATCCTTAGTCACTTTGCTTGCAAGGCTTCTTATGATGTGTATGAAGGAAATATGCCCTAGAGGCAATAATAAAGTTGTTATTTCATATTTCCTTATTTCATGATAAATGTTTATTATTCATGCTAGAATTGTATTAACTAGAAACTTGATACATTAGTGGATACTGTCGGATATCATGTTCCGAAAAAACCCTTAATGTTCGAACTCTGGGGTGCGCGCGAAGATCTTCCCCCTACCGATCCACGTCCCAACACCTCGCTGAGAATCTAAGCTTAAACGATGAACAACTCAAGGGACACAAGGTTTATACTGGTTCGGGCCACCGTTGTGGTGTAATACCCTAATCCAGTGTGTGGTGTGGTGGATTGCCTCAGTGCTGATGATGAACAGTACAAAGGAAGAACAACCTCGCGAGAGGTGTTCTTGGGCTGGTGCGGTGAACTACTTGGGTGAGTTCGATCGCCTCTGGATCTGATGAGAACTCTCCCTCTCTACTGTGGTGGCTATCTCTATATATAGAGGCCCTGGTCCTCTTCCCGAATATTGAGCGGGAAGGGCGCCAACAACGGCCATTTTGAAGGGGAACATCTAGTACAAGTTATCCTGACTAAAGTTGGTCTTCGGCTGCCAAAGGCACTAGTGATGATGCCGTCTTGGGCTCCACGGTGACCTCCACCCTGCCGCTCTGCTGGTCTTGGTCTCGTTGCACTGAAATGGTAACCTTTGCTTGATGCCTCGGTACTCCATGCCTGCGCTTGCCCCCTTTGCACCAAAGAGGAAACAAGGACACTGCACAGGCCGGCGCCCACCTAGCGCTCGCCTGGCCTCGATCGTCATGGCTTGCTTCATGAGCACCTCGCGAGGTACTCTTGCCTTGATCTCTCCGCTTCCTCGCGAGCCGCCCTGGTGAGTTCGTGCCTGAGGAAGCCTTGCATCGTCCGCCCCGCGAGGCTTGGCCCCTCACGAGGGTCTTGAGCTTGAGTTGATGAAGATGGGCCATACTGGGCCACCGCTTGAGCCACACCACAGGCTGCAGGCAGGCAAGTCCGGGGACCCCCGTTCCCAGAATGACGACAGTAGCCCCGGGGCCTAAGGCGCGCTCGGACTTGGCTTACCAGCAAAGCGAAGGGGCAAGTGCGGGGCGCCGCATGCCCCAATTACCTGCGGCCTTGGTCACCGTGTGGTGGTTGATTGGACGTGGGCGTCTCTGCTTCCCCACGCTGCCTCGGCAACTGCCCGATTTGACGAGTCCCTACTGCATGCAAAAAGAGTCATGATTACCTGCGATCGTGGAGGCTGACGGTTGGCCTCCCTTGGGTTATAAATGCGGGAGGGCGCAGGCCCCCGTTGCACATCTCCCTTCCCCGCTTGCTTCTTCTTCCTCCCTGCTCCAGTTGCCCGCCATGTCCCATGGCGCCGACGAAGGGGTCGCGGAGAAGGGAAAGGCTCGTCGGGAAGGGCCTAGCTCCCTTCCGCCCAAGCGCAGCCGTGGTCGCCCCCGCAAGCACCCCGCGACTCCTGTGGTGGCTCCTCGTGGTCGCGGCAGTGAGCCTTCACACGGTGACGACCGCCCGGTGGGTGAGGGAAGGCGCGTTGTGGCCGTGCTTCCACTTGGCAGAGGTGCTACCGGAGTTTGTCGTGTGGTCGGCGGACCCAACCGGTAGCTGGCTCCAGCTTCCCCGCTTCTTCGCCAGCGAACTCCTGGCTGGCGCTCCTGGCGGCTTCTAGCTCCAGGCGGATGGCTGCTGCAGCAGGGCTTCCTGGGTCTCGGTGGAGATCTCCGTCACCGGGAACATGGCCTTGGCCCGCGGCTGGCAGACGTTTGCTTGCGCGCGCGACCTGGGCCGGCGGTGCACCCTGCACTTCAAGTTTGACGGCGACGTGACCCTCTACGTGAGGGTGTTTGGAGAAGATGGCCGCCGTGCTGGGTGGTGTCCTGAAGATGATGATGGCGACCAAGTGCTGGGACTTGGCGACGGACGCCATGAGGACGAAGGCGAGCCTACTGCCAGCGGTGCTCGCAGCTCGCCAAGCTTCAGTGGCTCCCCTTCTGGTGACAACTCCTCCAACAGTGGCCGTGATCAACCACCGCGTCACTGCGCTTGCTTCGAGGGTGGTAGCAGGTCATCCTGCCGTCGCGCCTCGGTGAAGCGTGAGGAGGAGTATGATTGAGCTCAGGAGGGCGGTGTGAATCCCTCCTCACGAGCCGTCGCCAGGCATGCCGCATTTATTTTGTTTATCTCCTTTTCTTTCTTAGAGAGAGAGAGAGAAGTATGGAGCCCCATGGGGGCGTGCTGGACTATTGCCCTGAATTACAATGCTATTTCTATTATTCCCATGCCGTGTTGTGGTGTTGCGGCTGCGTGCGTGTGCGTAGGAACAACTTAGCTCGAGGGGCTCGATGCTGATTTCGCCTCGCGAGGTACCTGCCTGAGGCCTCGCCGGGCGTCTTGAAGTCTATAAAATTCAGCCGAGAGGATAGCTTTCGAACCTTAGTCGTGAGGGTGTCCGGCTCAAGTCCTGTGTTCGTGTCACGATGCCCGTGGGGCACGGACAAGGAGGGGTGCTCCCGCTGTGAACTTGAGTGAGGTAGCCTCACAAAATTAGGCAAGAAAGTACTCGCGAGGGCTCCCGCGCAGCCACCTCGGGAGGCTTGCGAAAGAGAGGGCGACCAGGCAAAAAAAGCAAGACAAAGAATCACGGGCTAGTGACGGCAAACAACACTAAAAGCAACTCCAATAAAGTCTTGAACGAGGGTGAACAAGCCAACTGCGGAAAGCAAATGAAAAGCCGCGTCCGGCACCTAATCTAGTCTTCGACATCTTCTCACCAGCGCGGAGCTAAGTGATGCCACTGGGCATGGGCGGGAGCCCCCGAGGCCCAAGGGCGGCACTCCGAAGACTCCGGGGCATGTACAGCCCCAACTCATTATTACGTGAGAGTGTCACGGGCGGCGAGCTTCACAGGCATTGGCCTTCTTCACAGGCACCGGGCCTTTCTTGTGGCGACGAGCTTCACAGGCACTGGGCCTTCTTTGTAGGCACTAGGCCCTTCTTCACAGGCACTAGGCCTTCTTTACAGGCATTGGGCCTTACTTCAAGGGTAGAATCTCCGGGATGGGCGCCCCCTCCTGGGTTTCCAAGCATGCGGCGCCAAGTCTGGAAACATGAACAAGCTTGAACGGGCCCTCCCACATGGGCGAGAGCTTCTGCAGTCCTTCCTTGGAGAGCACCCGCCCGAGCACGAGGTCACCTACCTCGAGAGTCCTAGGGCGGATGTTGCGGTAGTGGTACCGCCGCAGCGCCTGCTGGTATCTTGCTGCTCGAAGCGTGTCCTCCCGACGGTGTTCCTCCCCCAGCACGAGATCCATCCCCCGCATGGCATCCTACTGCAGTTTATCAAACGCCAGGACCCGTGCAGAGCGACACGTGACCTCGTGAGGGAGGACCACTTCCACTCCATAGACGAGGAAGAATGGGGTTTCGCCGGCCGACTTGGTGGAGGTAGTGCGGATAAACCATAGCACGGACTGGAGCTCGTCATACCAGCCCGTGCCGCAGGCTTCCAGCTTCTTCTTGAAGGTCCTGGTTTTGAGGCCTATCAGGACCTCTGCATTGGCGCATTCAGCCTGGCCGTTGCTCCGAGGGTGTGCCACTGAGGCGTAGCATATCTGCATTCCAAGGTTAGCACAATATGTTTTGATGAGATTGCTGGTGAACTGCGAACCGTTGTCGGTGATGATGCGATTAGGCACCCCGAATCGGCTCACGAGGCCCTTGATGAACTTGACTACAGAGCCAGCTGGGATGGTGCGAACAACTTCCACCTCAGCCCACTTGGTGAACTTGTCAATGGCGACGTAGAGGTAGCGATAGCCCCCTGGGCCCAGGGAAACGAGCCCAAAATGTCCAGCCCCCAAACCACGAACGACCACAAGAGTGGAATGGTCTGCAGGCCCTGACCTTGCTGATGAATCTGCTTGGCGTGGAATTGACAGGCTTCGCAAGCCTTCACCAGCTCGATTGCGTCGTTGAGTGCTGTAGGCCAATAGAACCCACTGCGAAACGCCTTGCCGGCGAGGGACCGTGATGACAAGTGCTGCCTGATAAACCACAAGTATAGGGGATCGCAACAGCTTTTGAGGGTAGAGTATTCAACCTAAATTTATTGATTCGACACAAGGGGAGCCAAAGAATATTCTTGAGTATTAGCAGTTGAGTTGTCAATTCAACCACACCTGGATAACTTAGTATCTGCAGCAATGTGTTTAGTAGCAGAAGTGGTATGATAATAATAGTAATGGTAGCAAAAGTAAAGATAAATGTTTTTGGGTTTTTGTAGTAGTTGTAACAGTAGCAACGGAAAAGTAAATAAGCGAAGAACAATATATGAAAAGCTCGTAGGCAATGGATCAGTGATGGATAATTATGCCGGATGCGATTCCTCATGCAATAGTTATAACATAGGGTGATATAGAACTAGCTCCAATTTCATCAATGTAATGTAGGCACGTATTCCGTAAATAGTCATACGTGCTTATGTAAAAGAACTTGCATGACATCTTTTGTCCTACCCTCCAGTGTTTAGCGGGGTCCTTACGGAAACTAGGGGATATTAAGGCCTCCTTTTAATAGAGAACCGGAACAAAGCATTAACACATAGTGAATACATGAACTCCTCGAACTACGGTCATCACTGAGAAGTATCCTGATTATTGTCACTCCGGGGTTGTCAGATCATAACACATAATAGGTGACTATAGACTTGCAAGATAGGATCAAGAACACACATATATTCATGAAAACATAATAGGTTCAGATCTGAAATCATGGCACTCGGGCCCTAGTGACAAGCATTAAGCATATCAAAGTCATAGCAACATCAATCTCAGAACATAGTGGATACTAGGGATCAAACCCTAACAAAACTAACTTGATTACATGGTAAATCTCATCCAACCCATCACCATCCAGCAAGCCTACGATGGAATTACTCACGCACGGCGGTGGGCATCATGAAATTGGTGATGGAGGATGGTTGATGATGACGACGGCAATGAACCCCCCTCTCTGGAGCCCCAAACGGACTCCAGATCAGCCCTCCCGAGAGAGATTAGGGCTTGGCGGCGGCTCCATGTCGTAAAACGTGATGAAACTTTCTCCTCGATTTTTTTCTCCCCGAGACGGTATATATGGAGTTGGAGTTGAGGTCGGAGGAGGTCCAGGGGGCCCATGAGATAGGTGGGCGCGCCCTAGGGGGGGGCACCCCCCCTGTCTTGTGGACAGCCCGTGGGCCCCCTGGCCTTGACTCTTTCGCCAAAAATTCTTATTAATTCTGAAAAGTGCCTCCTTGGATTTCCAGGACATTCCGAGAACTTTTCTTTTCTACACGTAAAACAACATCATGGCAGTTCTGCTGAAAACAGCATTAGTCCGGGTTAGTTTCATTCAAATCATGCAAGTTAGAGTCCAAAACAAGGGCAAAAGTGTTTGGAAAAGTAGATACGTTGGAGACGTATCAACTCCCCCAAGCTTAAACCTTTGCTTGTCCTCAAGCAATTCAGTTGATAAACTGAAAGTGATAAACAAAAACTTTTACAAACTCTGTTGCTCTTGTGGTTGTAAACATGAAAAGCCAGCATTCAAGTTTCAGCAAATATTGTGAATTAACCATACTCACAATAATAAACAGGTCTCACAATTACTCATATCAATAACATAATCAACTAGCGAGCCATAATAATAAAACTCGGATGACAACACTTTCTCAAAATAACCATAACATGATATAACAAAATGGTATCTCGCTAGCCCTTTCTGAGACCGCAAAACATAAATGCAGAGCACCTTTAAAGATCAAGGACTGACTAAACATTGTAATTCATGGTAAAAGAGATCCAGTCAAGTCATACCCAATATAATCCAATAATAATGAATGCAAATGACAGTGTGCTCTCCAGCGGGTGCTTTTTAATAAGAAGGATGATGACTCAACATAAAAGTAAATAGATAGGCCCTTCACAGAGGGAAGTAGGGATTTGTAGAGGTGCCAGAGCTTGATTTTAAAATAGAGATTGAATAACATTTTGAGCGGCATACTTTCGCTGTCAACTCAACAACTAAGAGATGGCTGTATCTTCCATACTACATGCATTAAAGGCAGTTCCCAAATAGAATGGTAAAGGTTTATATTCCCCCAACCACCAACAAGCATCAATCCATGGCTTGCTTGAAACAACGAGTGCCTCCAACATACAACAACCCTGGGGGAGTTTTGTTTAATTATTTTGATTTGCTTTGATCTTTTTGGATCATGGGACTGGGCATCCCGGGTACCGGCCCTTTCTCGTGAATGAGGAGCGGAGTCCACTCGTCGTGAGAATAACCCACCTAGCATGGAAGATATAGGCAGCCCTAGTTGAAACATGAGCTGCTCAAGCATACAAAACATAATTTCATTTGAAGGTTTGGAGTTTGGCACATACAAATTTACTTGGAACGGCAGGTAAATACCGCATATAGGAAGGTATAGTGGACTCATATGGTACAACTTTGGGGTTTAAGGAGTTTGGATGCACAAGCAGTATTCCCGCTTAGTACAGGTGAAGGCTAGCAAAAGACTGTGAGGCGACCAACTAAGAGAGCAACAACAGTCGTAAGCATGCATTAAAATTAATTCACACCGAATACAAGCATGAGTAGGATATAATCCACCATGAACATAAATATCGTGAAGGCTATGTTGATTTGATTCAACTACATGCGTGAACATGTGCCAAGTCGAGTCACTTAATACATTCAAAGGAGGATACCATCCCATCATACCACATCATAATCATTCTAATAGCATGTTGGCACGCAAGGTAAACCATTATAACTCATAGCTAATCAAGCATTGCACAAGCAACTATAATCTCTAAATGTCATTGCAAATATGTTTACTTCATAATAGCTATCTCAGGAACGATGAATCATCATATTTACAAAAACAAGAGAGGTCGAGTTCATAGCAGCTTTTCTCATCCCAATAAGTCCATCATATATCGTCATTATTGCCTTTCACTTGCACGACCGAACGATGTGTATAATAATAAGAGTGCACGTGCATTGGACTAAGCTGGAATCTGCAAGCATTCAACTCAAGAGAGAAGACAGGGTAATACGGGCTCTAAATTAAATAAACAATCATGCATATAAGAGCCACTAAGCATTTTCAATATGGTCTTCTCGACCCCCAAAAAGAAAGAAAATAAAATAAAACTATTTACACGGGAAAGCTCCCAACAAGTAAAAGAAGAATGAGAAATCTTTTTGGGTTTTCATTTTAATTTCTACTACAAGCAAGGAAATTAAACTAACTATTTTTTTTTGTTTTTTCTTAAGTTTATCAAACACACAAGAAGAAAGCTACAAAAAGAAATTTAAACTAACATGGATAATACAATGAAAGAGTATGAGCACCGACGACTAGTGTGTGAACATGAATGTAAAGTCAGTGAGAAATACGTACTCCCCCAAGCTTAGGCTTTTGGCCTAACTTGGTCTAATACCAAGGACCGCCGCTACTCTCCCCGGTGTAGTGGGAGGTGTAATCAGGATACCACTGGCTAGTCATCTCCGGATCCCACTGGACAGATGATGCACGATAAGGGTCCAGCTCAAGTTCAGGTTCTAGAGTAAAAGCTTGGGCTAGATGGTTGTTCACCGCCTCCGGCGTGACAAGATGACTTTCTGCAAGCAAATCAAATTACAGAGGTGCAGGCAAAATAATGAACTCAAAGTGTTTCTTATTGAATCTAAGTCTATACAGGAGCATCTTTTCTTCGTTGTCAACAATAAACTTGTGTGCTACCATGCTCTTGTAATCTAAAATGTGAGGAAGTAATTTTGTCTCCTCCTCCTGAAGGTGCCTAATGGGTATCTAAAAATGTTTAGCAAGACATGCATCATAGATACCTCCAAATATGGGGCATTTTGTACGATTCAGGGATAGCTGTTTAGCAACGACGACACCCATACAAAAAGTATTGTCTCCCAGCAAAGCATGTTGAAGAATAATAATATCTGGAACGCTCAAATTTCCACTATTCCCACGACCAATCAAGCATCTACTAGAAAATATGGCAAAGTAGCGTAAAACAGGAAAGTGTATGCTAGAGACTTTTGCTTCAGAGCCCTTCTTTGGCTCTTCTACATCAATAGTTTTAACGAAGCCATCCACATCTTCACGATGGGGTTCCTCTAATTCTCCCTCATAAGGTATCCTACATACCGCGCAAAAATGACGTAAAGACATTTCTTTGAATTCATCATATAAATGAAATGATACTGCAGGTGGTGACTTCTTAGGATAATAATAAAAGTTTTGCATGAAAGTATTGGTAAGTAAGAGATACCGATCGATTCGGTCGTTCATGAAACCGGTGAGGCCTATAGTCTCGATTAAAGCATAAAAGTCTTCATGAATTCTGGCTTCTTTCAAGAAATCCTCACATGGCCATTCGCACGACCGTACTTCCGCTAAGCGAGGAAGATTATACTTGGGTTTTTCCTTCTCTTTGTCTTGTTTTTCCTTAGAGCTTTGGCTAGAAGAGCCTTTAAAGAACCTCCTTAACATTTTCTAAAATTTCTGAAATTTTAGTAACTTCAAAATAAAAGTGAATAAAACTAAACAAGATTGATAGCAACTACTCCTACAAGTGCCTAGAGCCTATATCATGCATTGGAATTGCTTGGGACCTCAAAAATTTAACATGCAAGCTCAAGAACATGGTCACCTATGCAGCAAAAATTTGCAATGAATAAAGCACTAGAACAAAAACTAATTGGACCAATGGAGGAGTCACATACCAAGCAACAATCTCCCAAAGCAGTTTTGCGAATGGAGCTTTGAGCTAAGAGATCGAAAATCGCAGCAAAACGAGCTAGAACTCGGGCTTGAGCTGGATGGGGATTTTTTTGGGTAGAAGATGAAGTGTGTGGGTGCTGGCATAAGTGGAGGGGAGCCACCAGGGGCCCACGAGACAGGGGGGCACGCCCTACAGGGGGGGGGGGCGCCCTCCTCTCCCGTGGCATGGTGCTTGGCCCTCCTGAAGTGTTTTTAGTGCCTAAAATCCTCAAATATTCCAGAAAAAATCATACTAAATTTGCAGGGCATTTGGAGCACTTTTATTTTCGGACTATTTTTTAATGCATGGATAATTCAGAAAACAGACAGATAATACTATTTTTGCTTTATTTATTCTAAATGATAGAAAAGTAAAAAGAGGGTACAGAAGGTTGTGCCTTCTAGTTTCATCCATCTCGTGATCATCAAAAATGAACCCACTAACAAGGTTGATCAAGTCTTGTTAACAAACTCATTCCGAATAACACGGAACCGGAGAAATTTCGAATAACACTAAGTTACCTCAACGGGGATATGGAAATCCCTAACAATAAGAATATCATACTTTTTCTTGACAGTAGGGAGAGGAAATTCAAAACCTCCAAAAATGATAGTTGGAACTTTTTCAATAGAATTGATGCTATGAACTTGAGATTGTTTCCTCGGAGAGTGTACCGTATGCTCATTACCATTAACATGAAAAGTGACATTGACTTTGTTGCAATCAATAACAGCCCCTGCAGTATTAAGAAAAGGTCTACCAAGGATAATAGACATACTATCGTCCTCGGGAATATCAAGAATAACAAAGTCCGTTAAGATAGTGACATTTGCAACCACAACAGGCACATCCTCACAAATACCGACAGGTATAGCAGTTGATTTATCAGCCATTTGCAAAGATATTTCAGTAGGTGTCAACTTATTCAATTCAAGTCTATGATATAAAGAGAGAGGCATAACACTAACACCGGCTCCAAGATCACATAAAGCGGTTCTAACATAATTTCTTTTAATGGAGCATGGTATAGTTGGAACACCCAGATCTCCAAGTTTCTTTGGTATTCCACCCTTAAAAGTGTAATTAGCAAGCATGGTGGAAATTTCAGCTTCCGGTATCTTTCTTTTATTTGTGATGATATCCTTCATATACTTAGCATAAGGATTTACTTTCAGCATATCAGTTAAGCGCATACGTAAGAAAATAGGTCTAATCATTTCAGCAAAGCGCTCAAAATCCTCATCATCCTTTGACTTGGATGGTTTAGGAGGAAAGGGCATGGGTATCTGAACCCATGGTTCTCTTTCTTTACCGTGCTTCCTAGCAACAAAATCTCTCTTATCATAACGTTGATTCTTTGATTGCGGGTTATCAAGATCAACAGCAGGTTCAATCTCTACATCATTGTCTTTGCTAGGTTGAGCATCAACATGAACATTATCATTAACATTATCACTAGGTTCATGTTCATCACCTGATTGAGTTTCAGCATCAGAAATATAAATATCATTGGGATTCTCGGGTGTGTCTACAGTAGGTTCACTAGAAGCATGCAAAGTTCTATCATTTTTCTTTTTCTTCTTTTTAGAAGAACTAGGTGCCTCTAAATTATTTCTCTGAGAATCTTGCTCGATTCTCTTAGAGTGGCCTTCAGGATACAAAGGTTCCTGAGTCATTCTACCAGTTCTAGTAGCCACTCTAACAGCAAAGTCATTTTTATCATTCAATTCCTCAAGCAAACCATTTTGAGCTTTAAGTACTTGCTCAGCTTGGGTAGCAACCATAGAAGTATATTTGCTAACGCGGTGAAGTTCATCTTTAACTCTAGCCAGATTATCACCTACGCATCCTATCTCGAAAGCATTATTCTTTAACTCTCTACCAAGATAAGCATTAAAACTTTCTTGTCTAGCCATAAAGTCATCAAATTCATCTAAGCATGGGCTATGAAATTTAGTAGAGGTTATTTCAACTTTATCATATCTATAGAGAGAATTTACCTTCACTACCTGTGTCGGGTTATCAAGACAATGTAGTTCTTTAGGTGATAAATTAAGACCATGTATTTCTTCAATAGGAGGTAAATTCTTAACATCTTCAGCTTTAATACCTTTTTCTTTCATTGATTTCTTTGCCTCTTGCATATCTTCAGGACTGAGAAATAAAACACCTCTCTTATTCGGAGTGGGTTTAGGAATAGGCTCAGGAGTTGGCTCAATTGGTTCAGGAATTACTTCCGGAACTGGCTCGGGAAGAGTTCAATTATTTTCATTAGTCAACATATTATTCAATAATATTTCAGCTTCGTCGACTGTTCTTTCCCTGAAAACACAACCAGCACAACTATCCAAGTAGTCCTTGGAAGCATCGGTTAGTCCATTATAAAAGATATCAAGTATTTCATTTTTCTTAAGAGGATGATCAGGCAAAGCATTAAGTAACCGGAGAAGCCTCCCCCAAGCTTGTGGGAGACTCTCTTCTTTGATTTGCACAAAATTATATATTTCCCGCAAGGCAGCTTGTTTCTTATGAGCAGGGAAATATTTAACAGAGAAGTAATAAATCATATCCTGGGGATTACGCACACAACCAGGAGCAAGAGAATTATACCAAGTCTTAGCATCACCCTTTAATGATAAAGGAAATATCTTAAGGATATATAAATAGCGAGACTTCTCATCATTAGTAAACAGGGTGGCTATATCATTTAACTTGGTAAGATGTGCCACGACAGTTTCAGATTCAAGGCCATAAAAAGGATCAGATTCAACTGAAGTAATAATATCAGGATCAACAGAGAATTCATAATCCTTATGAGTAACACAGATAGGTGAAGTAGCAAAAGCAGGATCGGGTTTCATTCTAGCATTAAGAGACTGCTGCTTCCATTTAGCTAATAATTTCTTAAGATCATTTCTATCATTGCAAGCAAGAATTTCCATAGCAGCTGTTTCATTCATAACATAACCCTTAGGAACAACAGGTAAAACATAATCATTGGGGGGACCTTCATCATCACTATCATCAGTAATAGAATCTTCAGTAATTTCATTCCCCCTAAATCTAGCAAGTTCTTCATCTAGAAATTCACCTAATGGCAAAGTAGTATCACGCACAGAAGTAGTTTCATCATGGATAGCAGAAGTGGCATCATCAATAACATGCGACATATCATAATTCATAGCAGTAGTAGGTTTAGGTGTCGCAAGCTTACTAATAACGGAAGGAGAATCTAGTGCAAGGCTAGATGGCAGTTCCTTACCTCCCCTCGTAGTTGTGGGCAAAATAGTAGTTCGATCGTCTTTCAAGTTCTTCATAGTGATCAACAGATATAAATCCCAAGTGACTCAGAGAATAGAGCTATGCTCCCCGGCAACGGCGCTAGAAATTAGTCTTGATAACCCACAAGTATAGGGGATCACAACAGCTTTCGAGGGTAGAGTATTCAACCCAAATTTATTGATTCCACACAAGGGGAGCCAAAGAATATTCTTTAGTATTAGCAGTTGAGTTGTCAATTCAACCACACCTGGATAACTTAGTATCTGCATCAAAGTGTTTAGTAGCAGAAGTGGTATGATAATAATAGTAACGGTAGCAAAAGTAAACATAAATGTTTTGGGGTTTTTGTAGTAGTTGTAACAGTAGCAACGGAAAAAGTAAATAAGCGAAGAACAATATATGAAAAGCTTGTAGGCAATGGATCAGTGATGGATAATTATGCCGGATGCAATTCCTCATGCAATAGTTATAACATAGGGTGATATAGAATTAGCTCCAATTCATCAATGTAATGTAGGCATGTATTCCGTAAATAGTCATACATGCTTATGGAAAAGAACTTGCATGACATCTTTTGTCCTACCCTCCCGTGTTCAGCGGGGTCCTTACGGAAACTAAGGGATATTAAGGCCTCCTTTTAATAGAGAACCGGAACAAAGCATTAACACATAATGAATACATGAACTCCTCGAACTACGGTCATCACTAAGAAGTATCCCGATTATTGTCACTTCGGGGTTGTCGGATCATAACACATAATAGGTGACTATAGACTTGCAAGATAGGATCAAGAAGACACATATATTCATGAAAACATAATAGGTTCAGATCTGAAATCATGGCACTCGGGCCCTAGTGACAAGCATTAAGCATAGCAAAGTCATAGCAGCATCAATCTCGAAACGTAGTGGATACTAGGGATCAAACCCTAACAAAACTAACTTGATTACATGGTAAATCTCATCCAACCCATCACCGTCCAGCAAGCCTACGATGGAATTACTCACGCGCGGCGGTGAGCATCATGAAATTGGTGATGGAGGATGGTTGATGATGACGACAGCGATGAATCACCCTCTTCGGAGCCCCAAACGGACTCCAGATCAGCCCTCCCGAGAGAGATTAGGGCTTGGCGGCGGCTGCATGTCGTAGAAGGCGATGAAACTTTCTCCTCGATTTTTTCTCCCCGAGACGGTATATATGGAGTTGGAGTTGAGGTCGGAGGAGGTCCAGGGGGCCCACGAGATAGGAGGGCGCACCCTAGGGGGAGGGTGCCCCCCTGTCTTATGGACAGCCCGTGGCCCCCCCTGGCCTTGATTCTTTCGCCAAAAATTCTTATTAATTCTGAAAAGTGCCTCCGTTGATTTCCAGGACATTCCGAGAACTTTTCTTTTCTACACATAAAACAACATCATGGCAGTTCTGCTGAAAACAACGTCAGTCCGGGTTAGTTTCATTCAAATCATGCAAGTTAGAGTCCAAAACAAGGGCAAAAGTGTTTGGCAAAGTAGATACGTTGGAGTTGTATCAGTGCCCACAGTCTCCACCATGAATGTCTGCCAGCAACTCCTTCCCCTGTTCCCTGAAGACGCAACGCAAGGAAACAACGTTGGGCCGCTTCCGGTAGAGTTCTCCGTCTTGGATGCAGTAGGACGTGGCCTGCCGGGCCACGCATTCTGCGTCCTCTTCTTTCTCTGGTAGAGTCCCTTGCATTAGGTAGTCCTTGAGCTCCGCAGTCCAACATCCTTCCTGAGGCCCCAGCGCCAGGAGCAAGCATGCTCCTGTGCGGTTGTGGGAGTTCCTCCCGAGGTTGCGCTGTGCTTGATAGTGACGGTACTGCTGAGGATTTGAAGACACGTTCCTCGAAAACGCCAGGCTCCTGAGGTTGCCGCCTCGATGCCCTCTTGGCGATGTCATCAGCCTCCTGATTGGTGCCGCGAGGCACATGCTGCAACTCCAGCCCCAAAAACTGCTTTTCCATCTTACGCACTTCTGCAAGATACGCCTCCATGTGCTCGTCCTTGGGCTCGTATACTTTGTTGGAGAAGTTGACGAGGAGCTGTGAGTCACCCTTGATGATGAGGCGCTTCACCCCAAGTGCGTCCGCGACCTTCAAGCCTACTATGAGGCCCTCGTATTCTGCTATGTTGTTGGAAACCTTTTCACCCTCCTGGAAACAGAGCTGCACTCTTGGGTGGGGGATATAAGGACTGTGCCGGCCCCTGCGCCATGCCGCGAGAATGCTCCATCGAAGTGCATAACCCAGCCGTCTGGTGCTTCGCTTCCTCGGGAAAGCAACCGATAGTCGCCTGCTTCGAGCCCTGGTGCCTCTGTCCATTCTGCCACAAAATCTGCAAGTGCGGCTCCTTTGACGACTCTAGTTGTGCTGAATTCTAACTGAAACGCTTGCAGCTCGATGTTCCATTCAGCGACCCTTCCAGCAGAGTTGGGACTCCTGAGCACCCTCTCCAATGGGTAGGCTGAGACAACCTTGATGGGGTGACCTTGGAAGTAGTGCCGCAGCTTCCGAGAAGTCACCAATAGCACGAGCAAGACCTTTTGAGGCATGGGGTACCGTGACCTTGCATCCCGCAGCATCGTGCTGACGAAATACATGGGATGCTCGACAAGGGTGGGCGCGCCGATGGATCCCGCACCCTCCGGAGAGTCAAGCACCTCCTGAGACATTAGAGCCCCTGGCTCCTGACTGCCTGGTGAGACCCCCTTAGTTCCGGAGGCGTCTTCCTATTGAGGCTGGTCCCCATCTGCCGAGGCCATGGCCCTCACGAGGCCTTCCTGGCCTTGAGCCTCCGCGGTCGGGGTCACGACCGATGTGGCCTTGACCCGGCGCTCCTCTCGAACCGCCACCAGAGCTGCGTTGGCAGAGTAGGGTGTGGTGGCAAGGTAGAGCACCAAGGGCTCCTGAGGGCGTGGAGCCACCATCACAGGAGGGCTGGTCAGGTACTTCTTGAGATCTTGGAACGCTTCGTCAGCCTCTTGAGTCCACTCTAATGGACCCTTCTTCTTCATTAGCTTGAAGAAGGGAAGTGCACGTTCCCCCAGCTTGGAGATGAAGCTCCCTAACGCGGTCACTTGCCCGGTGAGCTTCTGCATTTCCCTGAGGGTTTGCGGTGGACTCATGTCTTCGATTTCCTTGACCTTCTTTGGGTTAGCCTCGATGCCTCTGTGGGACACGAGTAAACCCAAAAGCTTGCCAGAAGGAACACCGAACACACACTTCTCCAGGTTGAGCCGCAATTCCACTTCACGAAGGCTCGCAAAGGTTTCTTCCAGGTCCTGTATCAGGGTCCTGGCCTCCCGAGACTTCACCACGATGTCATCGACGTAGGCCTCGGCGTTTCTCCCGAGCTGTCGGCCCAAGGCAATATGCATCATCCGCTGAAAGGTCGTGCCTGCATTGCACAATCCAAACGGCATGCAGGTGTAGCACTACACCCTGCACAGGGTCAGGAAAGCCGTTTTCTCCACATCTTCCACTGCCATCTTGATTTGGTGATAGCCCGAGAAAGCATCCAGGAAGCACAACTGGTCTCACTCAGCGGTGGAGTCGACGATTTGGTCGATGCGGGGGAGCGGGAACGGATCTTGAGGGCAAGCCTTGTTGAGGTTGGTGAAGTCGATGCACATGCGCTCCTTTCCTCCCTTCTTCAGAATGACACAAGGTTGGCCAGCCATTCCGGATAGCGAACCTCGCGAATGACTCCCGCAGCTTCTAGCTTGCGGGTTTCTTGGACAATGAAGGCCTGCTTCTCGGTGGACTGACGCCTTGCTTTCTGCTTCACGAGGCGCACATTGGGGCACACGTTCAAGTGGTGCTCGATCACCTGCCATGGGACCCCTGTTAGCTGCTTGGGCTCCCACGCGAACACCTCCTTGTTCGCGTGCAAGAATTTCACTAGAGCCTCCTCTTGCTCGGGGTCAAGATTGGCACCTATGGTGAAGGTGGTGCCAGAGGATCCATCTTCATCGACTGGTACCTGCTTAGTCTCTGCCTTGTCTTGGGTGAATAGCTGCTTCTTCTTGGTTGGCGCAACCCCCCTTGGCCTTGAGGGCGTCGGCACTGGTGGGCTGCACCACTGTGGCTGCCTTAAGGCGAGCTTGAGCGCCTGCAGAGCATCCTTCGTATCTCCGGCTACGGTGAGGACGCCGCTGCTCCCGGGCATCTTCATGAGGTTGTAGGCCGAGTGAGTCGCTGCTATGAACTGGGCCAAGGCAGGGTAGCCGAGGATGGAGTTGTACGGGAGGCTGATGGGGGCGATGTCGAAATCGACCAGCTCCGTGCGGAAGTTGTCGTAGGCGCCAAAGGTCACCGGGAATCGGATCTGCCCCAGGGAGCCGGTGGAACTGCCTGCGACGCCCGAGAAGGACTTGCTGGGTCGGAGTCGCTCCAGGGGCACATGGAGGAGGCTAAAGGCCTCCACCAAGAGCACGTTTAGGCCGGCACCACCGTCGATGAAGGTCCTGGTAACGACCACCTAGCAAATGGTGGGAGTGCAGAGCATCGGGAGCGCACCCGAGAAGGCGGTGCTCGCGGGGTGATCGTCCAAGCTAAAGGTCAGGTCGGCCTCGGGTGCCACCCAACCTGAAGGAGCTTCGTGGCTCATGAGGGCGGCGCTGATCTGGTGGATGAGCAGCTTGACGTGGAGGCTCGAGGGTGGTGCTTGCGAGCCGCCCAGGAGAGCTGCGACGATCGGGGGCGCCGGCGCAGCATAATGGGCGAGGAAGAGGTTGCGCAGCTCCTCCCAGGAGGCCACTGAAGCCGTCGGCAGGTGGAGTAGCCACATGCACGAAACACCAGTGAGGGCCATGGGAAGCCAGTTAGCCATGACCCTGTCATCGCCCCCGGCCTTGAGGATGGCCTCCTCATACGCCAGCAGGAAAGCTAGCGGATCTGCCGCTCTGTCGTAGCGCGGCTGCATCTCTGGCTTGAACTTGTTCGGCCACTGCACCTGTCGCAAGGCAGGGGCCAAGGCTCGGAGCCCCCTGGCCCCAGTGCTGGCGTTGGTAGCCGGAGCGGGCGGCACATTGTCCGCCATGAGGGCGAAGCGCGGTGTTGATGGAGAGTGTGTCAACGGAAGGGAGAGCTCCGGCGCACCCCTACCTGGCGTGCCAAATGTCGGATATCGGGTTCCGGCAAAACCCTTAAGGTTCAAACTCTGGGGTGCGCACGAAGATCTTCCCCCTACCAATCCACGTCCAACCGGCTCGCAGAGAATCTAAGCTTAAACGATGAACAACTCAAGGGACACAAGGTTTATACTGGTTTGGGCCACCAATGTGGTGTAATACCCTAATCCAGTGTGTGGTGTGGTGGATTGCCTCAGGGGCTGATGATGAACAGTACAAAGGAAGAACAACCTCGCGAGAGGTGTTCTTGGGCTGGTGCGGTGAACTACTTGGGTGAGTTCGATCGCCTCTGGATCTGATGAGAACTCTCCCTCTCTACTGTGGTGGCTATCTCTATATATAGAGGCCCTGGTCCTCTTCCCAAATATTGAGCGGGAAGGGCGCCAACAACGACCATTTTGAAGGGGAACATCTAGTACAAGTTATCCTGACTAAAGTTGGTCTTCGGCTGCCAAAGGCACTGGCGATGACGCCGCTCCACGGTGACCTCTGCCCTGCCGTTCTGCTGGTCTTGGTCTCATTGCACTGAAATGGTAACCTTTGCTTGATGCCTCGGTACTCCACACCTGGGCTTGCCCCCTTTGCGCCAAAGAGGAAACAAGGACACTGCACAGGCCGACGCCCGCCTGGCGCCCGCCTGGCCTTGATCGTCATGGCTCGCGTCATGAGCACCTCACGAGGTACTCTTGCCTTGATCTCTCCGCCTCCTCGCGAGCTGGCCTGGTGAGGCCGTGCCTGAGGAAGCCTTGCATCGTTCTCCTCGCAAGTCTTGGCCCCTCGCGAGGGTCTTGAGCTTGAGTTGATGAAGACGGGCCATTCTGGGCCACCGCTTGAGCCACGCCGCAGGCTGCAGGCAGGCAAGTCTGGGACCCCCGTTTCCAGAACGCCGACAGATACATAGACAAAATATTGTGTCCCTAGTAAGCCTCTACTAGACCAGCTCGTTGTCATTTGATAAACGTGATCACATCATTAGGAGAATGATGTGATGGACAAGACCCATTCGTTAACTTAGCATTATGATCGTTCAGTTTTATTGCTATTGCTTTCTTCATGTCAAATACATATTCCTTCGACTATGAGATTATGCAACTCCCGGATATCGGAGGAATGCCTTGTGTGCTATCAAACGTCACAACGTAACTGGGTGATTATAAAGATGCTCTACAGGTATCTCCGAAGGTGTTTGTTGGGTTGGCATAGATCGAGATTAGCATTTGTCACTCTGAGTATCGGAGAGGTATCTCTGGGCCCTCTCGCTAATGCACATCATAAGAAGGCTTGCAAGCAAAGTGACTAATGAGTTAGTTGCAGGATGATGTATTACGGAACGAGTAAAGAGACTTGCCAGTAACAAGATTGAACTAGGTATGAAGGTACCGACGATCGAATCTCGGGCAAGTAACATACCGATGGACAAAGGGAATAAAGTATGTTGTCATAACGGTTCGACCAATAAAGATCTTCGTAGAATATGTGGGAGACAATATGAGCATCCAGGTTCCGCTATTGGTTCTTGACCGGAGAGGTGTCTCGGTCATGACTACATAGTTCTTGAACCCGTAGGGTCCGCACGCTTAACATTCGATGACAATATTGTATTATATGAGTTATGTGATTTGGTGACCGAATGTTGTTCGGAGTCTAGGATGAGATCACGAACATGATGAGGAGTCTCAAAATGGTCGAGAGGTAAAGATTGATATATAGGACGATAGTATTCGGACACCAAAAGTGTTCCGGAGGGTACCGGTGTCACAGCCCTAGCTAAGTCTTGCCTGTCATTGCATAATATCCATGCATCATGTTTAAATTCTCTGGAAATTTGAAATGAGGATTAACAAAACCCTAGCACCCCCTCTGGTAGTAACAGTTTCAACTGAAAATTGTCTCAATGAACCCAAATGCCTTCACAAAATGTTCATCATTTCTGGATTGGTCTTGAACCTCAACCAATAATATTGCACATTTTTCTAGGACAACTTGGGACACTGAATTAAATCTTATGATATTTGCATTTGGGCATTTAAATGCTGTACAATATTTAAAATACTCAATTAATCACAAACTGAAATGTTTGCTGTTGGAAATATTCCAAACAGTGGCATTGAGCAGTTTCATGATTTTTGGAAATGCCCTGGCATTTTAATAAAGTCAAAACCAATTACAGAATAATAGAAAACTGAAACAAATAAGAAGGGAGAGAGAAAGGAAACTTACCTGGCTGGCCCAGTTACAGTGCAGCTCGTTGTCGTCTTCCTCCTGCCAGTAGGAGCAGCTCGCTGTCGCGCGCGCGCTCGCCCCTGGCCACCTCCTGCTTGCCACCGAGGCACCCCCGGGCCTACCCGCAGCTCTCTCTGCCTCTCCCTCTCTCTGGACCTCATTCCCCTCCTCTGCTCCCTCTCTCGAGCATGCCCTAGCGCCGCTGTCACCACTGCTCGGTGTTGCCATGCTTACCGCTCCCCCTAGCTTCCCCGACCAGTCCAGGACCTCCGCCGCGTCGTCCTCGACCTCCTCGCTGAGCTATGCAACGCCAAACGCTCTGGAGCCTCGCCAATGCTGCTGTTTTCCGTCCTCGGGTGCCTGAGATCCCCGTCGTCGTTTCGCCGGACCCTGTGTCTCCCCTGCCTCTCCAGCAGCACGAGAAGAACTGCGGTGAGCCTCTATACCGTTTCCCCATGCCCCGTCACCTAATTCATCCACTAGTCACCTCATCCACCGAAGCCGTGAGCTCCTCGCCGTCGGCGATGATGCAGACAAGGCCATGGGCATCACAGCCCGTGTCCAAGCACACCAGTGTGCTCGGCGCGTCTCCACGAACCTGCAGCCACCAGTAGCTTCCCCTCCCATGCCCTCTAGCATCATACTCGACTGCTCCCGAACGCCAGCCGCCGCCACGAGCTCGACTCCGGCGAGCTCGCTCGACCCTAGCCCCTCCCGCTTGCCCTACGAGATGCGCGCGAGCCCCAGCTATGCGTAGGACCAAACCATGGTCGATTTGGTCGACCGTGGGCAAAACCCGAGCCAACCTAGTGTGCTCCGCCGCGTTTTGGTCGCCGCTGGCGTAACTCTGGCGATGGTGAAATGGCTGATTAGCTTAGTGCTAATGACGCTATTAGTTAACCTGTGTGCCACTGTCAGCTGGGCCCCACTATCTAATTAAACATAGTTTAGTTTTTGTTTAGTTTTAACTAACCTCAGTGGGCCCACGCGTCAGCTTTGACCAAGCTGACGTGGCCATTGACTGGGCCCACATGTCAGCGACACTAACCAGTCCCAGTCACTGATCAGTGGACCACACTGGTCAGGTTTGACCTGGATTGACCCTGTTGACCATGCTGATGTCACCCTAACATAGTGCTGATGCAGTAATTGTTTCTGGATTTAAAATAATCCAGGAAATTCCAGAAAATGCTATAAACTTCAAAAACTCATAGAAATTCAACCATAACTCAGAATGAAATAAGTTATATATGAAAAATGATCAAAAAAAATTGAATCTATCCATCTATACTAGTTTCATGCATGTTAAAGCAACTTAAACCTGCTGTTTATATCAAAACATGATAATGCACTTTATAAGTTCATAGCTTGAATCTGAACTTGAACCTTATGTTCAAAATAGCTCAAACTCATCTGGTTCTAGCTGCATTAGCTCAAATCACAGCATATTGCCATGTCATGATCATGCATCCTATTTTGCATTGCATTGATTATGTTCTTCCTTGTTTGCCGGTAATTGTCCCCTCTCAGTAGACGTGGTTCCAACAATGAGTTCGATGACACTGATGAAGAGCTATATCATCTTCAGAAGTGCCAGCCAAGCAAAAACCCCTTGTTCATTCCGATACAATCCCACTCTCTCACTCCTGCTCTCTTTTACTGCATTAGGACAACAACGATACATCTGTTACATGTTGCGGTAGTTGAACCCATTCTCCTTTGCATGACATGTCATTGCCAAAGTAAATAGATGAAACCCACTAGCATGAGTAGGAGTTGTTTGAGCCCTGATGTGCTTACTCATTCATGCTTGTTTGTCATGCCTGCTACTACTTAGAGTTGACTCAGGTCTGATTCATCGGGGATGAATTGGAATGGTGATGAACATGTCCTATTGTGTGTGAGCTAAGTGTGTGAACACGATTTGGTAAAGGTAGCGGTGAGAGGCCACATAGGAGTACATGGTGGGTTGTCTCATTGAAGCCGTCCTCAGGGATTGAGTTCTGTGTTTGTGATGCATGAACAGCTACTACCACACGTTGGGCCCTGAAATATGACCCCGCTCGACTTATTAACCGCCCCTGTCCTTTGTCCAGGAGTTGCAAGTAGTTTCTGGTGTTTGTAGTTTGCTGGAGGCCGTGCGTAGCACTGACCCGAGGGGTAGGCTGTGATGTGGTAGGCACGTGGCATGGTGTAACGGGCGCCCGTTTGGTGTCTCGGGAACCCTGCACACATCGTTCAGGGCCGTATGTGGAAACTTTGGCCGGACTCCTTGCGGATGGAACCTGAATAGGCGATAAACCTGGACTAGAGACCTGTGTGGTTAGTCAGGTCGTGGTCTACACCCACGTCGGCTTTCGCTTGAAGTCTGTCGAGCACATGTCGTGTGCAGACGCTAAGTGGTGGAAATATGTGTGAAGAAGTACACCCCTGTAGGGTTATAAATGATCTATTCGAATAGCCGCGTTCGCGGTAAAGGACCTCTGGGTTGCCTATACAGTTCATCGACAAGTGAAAGTGGATACTCTAAAATGTGTAAGATAAGTGTGAGTGCTATGGATGGCGTTCTTGTAAGGAGACGGGAGCAGATCCATAGTGGTGTATTGATATGGTGAATATGTGGACCTGTGTAAGCCACCTCAAAAGAGTTACCTGCAGTCGTAGTTCAGGATAGCCACCGAGTCAAAGCTGGCTTGCTGCAGTTAAACTTCACCACCCCCTTTGTTGATAATGATGCATATGTAGTTAGTTCTGATGTAAGTATTGCTGGGTACATTTGAACTCAAGTTTGCTTAATTTATGTTTTTGGAGAGAGACTTCAGTCTCGCTAGTAGTTCCGCATGGACTTCGATGTTTAGCTTGTTACCTCACCTACGATCTTGTGCCCTCGGCAGGATCTGGTAGATAGTCAGGCTTCTCAGCCCTTTTCATTTGTAGATGTCTGTACTCAGATATGTTAAGCTTCTGCATGTGCTTTGACTTGTATGCTCTGAATGTTCGGTCATGAGACCCATGTTTGTAATATCTCACTCCTCGGAGCCTATTGAATAAATACTTTGAGTCTTAGAGTTATGTTGTGATGGCATGTTGTATTTGCTCATATCGAGCATATTGTGTGTATGATTTGAAATGATTGGTATGTGTGGGATCTGACAACCTAGTTGTTCATCCTTGGTAGCCTCTCTTACTGGGAAATGTCTCCTAGTGCTTCCACTGAGCCATGGTAGCTTGCTGCTGCTCCGGAACACTTAGGCTGGCCGGCATGTGTCCTTCCTCGTTCCTGTGTGTGTCCCTTCGGGGAAATGTCAGACGTTGTTCCTTTAAGTCCATGTAGCTTGCTACGACTTGGGTTCATACGTTGTTGATTGACACGTTCATTGTTGGGTCATGTATGCCTGTCCCTATAAGTTAGCGCCACTTTGGGTCCACGACTAGTCATGTCAGCCCGGGTTCTCTGTCATATGGATGCTAGCGGCACTATGTCCATAACTGGCCTCAGAACCTTGATATTGTGCTTCTGAGTGGTTATGCCACCATTTTACAGGATGTCTCAAATCTTCTTGAGCATTCACATCCGTTATGTTGTCCAAGTCATCCCAGGTTTCTAAACAATCTGATGCATTTGCAAAATCCTTTCCCTTTGGTTTCGATGTTCCTTTAGGCCAGGTTAATCACACTAATTGTTGAGTTGAGGTACTCTATTGCCTCGACATATATGTTGGAGTTATTATTACGACCCTAGGTGCCTTAGAGGATCACCTAGTAATCTAGCCTTGTTTTATGTTCCCGGTGTGATGATTCTGGCCATCATTCTCGAAAGCATCCCATGATGCCACTTAGTAGTAGGTATTTTATTCCTGGGTTTTTGAACCCGAGATTCACCCTACTTACTTCATGTTGATAGTGTTTGCTCGTTCCTTAGGTTATTAGTAACCTTTGCGATAGTCCTCGAGGTCCGTGGTAAATCCTTCTTCCAATACCATGAACCAATATGGCAGAAGTTCTGGAACCAAAAGATCACAACAAGAGTGCTCTCGATGAGTTCCACATTCTATATTGTGATTTTGCCAATCCATCCTTTCTGCATTGGTTATCCGGAAGAAATATGTTGAACTTGTTCGACATGTTAAGCTATGCATCTACAACTCAGAAAATCATATGTTCTTTTGAGTTGTCCCTCTTTAGTTGTTTCCCGACCCTTGTCTATCAATTGATAGTCAGGAGTGATTTTGCATTTGTGTTATCGATGCCTATTATTTCTGTGGTCCGACAAGCCATTCTATTCCGGAATGACTAGGAGTAACAAACTCCAGAACCTCATCCATATCCAGGATTGGGTCAAAGTAGTTCTACTCCGCAAATCAAAATGCCAATCCAGCTTTGTTGTGTTCCACCTTGGAGTATTACTATCTTTATATCAAGAATATCATGGAATTGCACACCACCCTATGAACTCTTTATACAGTGTTACTTCTCGCCCTCATTATTCATTCCTGGGTTCCATGTTGTCTCAACCGGAATGCCGACAAGTGAATCGTGATGTGTGAAATCAATACTCCTAGAAACCCTGTTGCTTGGTAGTTAAATGGACAATAATTTCATTCTTAGCATGTTGGTTATTGAATCCTCATTCTAAGACTGACTGTGCTACCTCGTCCTTATTTTCGGTGCACTCTTTGATCAATGAGTTAAGATTGTGTCAATCCCTCGCTCTTTTGATCATATCGTCTTGCCTGAAAAGCAAGATTGTTCTCGAGCTTAGTAACATATCGGTGGTTCATGATTTTCCGAATATCTTCTAGGAGGTATCACAAGGTTGTCACCTGACCGCTATGTTGAGTTTGTGATCAAGTTGGTTTCCTGAAACCACTCCTTCTCCAGGAATCTGTGTTGGGTACCCCTGAGCTAGCTGGTTAAGCTGAACAACAACTTGGAGAGTTGGAAGATGGAAGCTTGTCTGATTTAGTTCATTTTAAGGGATATCTTGTATGTGTGTTGAAGAAAGATGATATCTTCATCGATGGATCCTCGTGATTAGTTGATGGATCTATTGTCTTATCAAAACCTTGATTTGAGTGTGGGTTATCGTCAAATCAAATCAGAACAACGATGTTCTTAATGTTGTCTTACTCGTGGTTGATCCCTCGAGCATACACCATTATATCTTTTGGGTCTGACCAATGCTATCACTTGTTCACATAATTATGGAATTCCATCTTCATGGAAATCTGGATGAATTTTTGTTGAGCCATCGACAACATCCCTATCCTCTCCATGATTTTGTTGAACATTAAGCTAGTGTTGGAAATTTTTGAAAGCATTTCTTCATGCTAGTTCACGAAGCACATGCCGGATGAAAGAAGTGACTTCCTCTAATTCATGTGCATTTGATGCAAGTTGCCGTCATGGATCCGGGAAAGTCAATGTTGCTTCCTCTGGAATCACCCCAAATCAGTCATGCATACATGCAAAGTATTCTATGGTTTGGAGACTTGCAACCTTCATTCTATATGTGTACCTAGCACACCAAGCCACTGATTGATTTGGTCAAGGATAATAAGTTCTAAGTGCTAGTCCTGAAGGTACCCGACGAATTTGTACAAGATTCCATTATCCTCGATGATGGCTCCCAACCAGAACTCGGTAGTGTTTCATTGTAAGACTACTGCATGGCCATGCTTGTCTGGAATAGCGTGTTCACATGTGTGTAGCAGAATGAGCTCATGTTTTGGAGCTTGCGATCGTAGTTCATTTCCCGAGAATCTCGCAACGTCATCTCGTCAATTTGTGTTGCAAACTTTCACTTTCCTTTCTAGACTTGACGAGTCTGGAATATTCTGACACCAACCAGATCTAAATCTCAGGCAGACTTGATGGTTGGAACATTTTCCCAAGAACTATATTATTGGTCTCTCTATACCCCGGTAAGGTGGATGTCGTGGCCAATACACTCAACCGGAAGACCTATTATTGTAGTACCTTGATTGATGGAACTGGCCACCTCCCCATAAGGATTTTGTAGGCTTTACTCCTTAGTTATTCCTTATGGATTTTGTGCTTCCGAAGTCCGACCTATACTTGATGGCCATGTTCATGCTTTTAAGCATGATCATGATATCTAGTACATCAAGGAGAACATTAAAAGCGGAGTGCTAAATGTCTCTCGGTCGATCATCCAGATTTTGTTTTCTTGGCTTCACTAAGGTGAAATCTGAGAAGGTGTTATCTTCCTTCAGATCTGCATCCTCCACCGGTATTCAACATGGTAGTATGTTGTGTTGCCAGGGTCCTTGACATGGATATTGGTAAAACCTTGATGAATATGGAAATGCTCAAGTTCTTGAGAGCACGTGCAAGCCCTAGGTGTTATCATCGGCACTAACTGGGATTGCTCCCAGTTTCCTCAGTTATGTTATAACCTTTCAAACAGTGGACTCACTCTCTACTTTTGGGTTTCTCCCCAGTTACTAGAATCATTCCCAGCATTTGCATTTTATTCCCATCTTGCACCGCCGTTGTGCCATCCTACCATGGGTCCCGTCCATTTCCGATTATAGGCAAGATCATCCATTGCATTGTCTTCAACAAGGTAGTCCACATCATCCGATCGAGTCCGGAGATGCCATTCCTTTGAACTCCGCCAAACGATTGTTGGTGAGTTGCCTTAGGCTGGTTGTCACACCCAATATGCGACCCTATCCAAAAGGAACTCGAAGGTCCCACCAAGGATAGACCCGCATATTGAAACGCTTTTGCAAGGTGGATATCATTACATCAACATTACATAATAGATGGGGATACATACAAGAGGCATACAATGCCGCATGAATACAATATCACAATACAAAAGAACATTATCCGACTACGGATGAAACACAAACAGAAACTCAAACGACATCCACCCTGCTAGCCCAGGCTGCCGACCTGGAACCTATCCCCTGATCGAAGAAGCAGAAGAAGAACTCAACGCAAGCAAGCATCGCTCTCGCGTCATGATCATCGCATAACCTGTACCTTCAACTGTTGTTGTAGTAATCTGTGAGCCACGAGGACTCAGCAATCCCATTACCATGGGTATCAAGACTAGCAAAGCTTAAAGAGAAATGGAAGGGGTAAAGTCGTGAGGCTGCAGCAGCGACTAAGCATGATATGGTGGCTAACATACACAAATAAGAGCGAGAAGAGAGCAAGCAGAACGGTCGTCACCTAGTAATGATCAAGAAGTGATCCTGAACTCCTACTTACGTCAAACATAACCCAGAAACCGTGTTCACTTCCCGGACTCCACCGAAAAGAGACCATCACGGCTACACACACGGTTGATGCGTTTTAATTCGGATCTGGTGTCAAGTTATCTACAACCGAACATTAACAAATTCCCATCTGCCTATAACCGCAGGCACGGCTTTCGAAAGATTATACCCTGCAGGGGTGTCCCAACTTAGCCCATGACAAGCTCTCGCGATCAACGAAGGAATAGACCTTCCCCCAGGAAGACCCGATCAGACTCGGAATCCTGGTTTACAAGACATTTCGACAATGGTAAAACAAAGACCAGCAAAGCCGCCCGGATGTGCCGACAAATCCCGATAGGAGCTGCACATATCTCGTTCTCAGGGCACACCGGATTGTCCAAACTTCCGGTAGGCCAGCCCAGAGTTTCCCCTGGTGGTCATCGGCGGCTGATAGGTTGGACCAACACTCACGACGAGCACTGGCCCGGGGGGGGATAATATAAAGATGACCCTCGAGAGCACGACTCCCAAGGGAAAAAGGGCTAGGTGAGGCAAATGGTAAAACCAAGGTTGGGCCTTGCTGGAGGAGTTTTATTCAAAGCAAACTGTCAAGGGGGTCCCATAAATCACCCGACCGCGTAAGGAACGCAAAATCCGGGAACATAACACCGGTATGATGGAAACTAGGGCGGCAAGAGTGGAACAAAACACCAGGCAAAAGGCCGAGTCTTCCACCCTTTACCAAGTATATAGATGCATTAAATATATAAGAGATATTGTGATATCCCAACCAAAATCCTGTCCGCCATGGGGAAATCTTCAACTTCACCTACAACTAGCAACGCTATAAGAGGGGCTGAGCAAAGCGGTAACATAGCCAAACAACGGTTTGCATAGGAAAGGTGTCAAAGGTTAGAGGCTGACATGGCAATTTGGGATGGCTTGATAAACAGGTAATAGGTAGCGCAGCATAGCGATAGAACGAAGCAACTAGCATAGCAATGATAGTAGTGAGATCCAGGGTAGAGGTCATCTTGCCTGAAATCCCGCTAGGAAGAAGAACGAGTCCATGAAGAAGATGAAGCCACGAAGACGAACCAAGCGTAGACGAACGAATCCTCACGATCGCAACGAAATAGGAACTATCGAAAAGAAGCACACAACATAGTAAACACACCACATAAGAACATGACATGATGCACAACAAGCATGATGCATGACAAAGCTACACGAAGCTACTCATGGAAAGGGACGATGCAAACAAGCAACACATCAAGGCAAGTTTAAATGAGGCCGGGAACAACATATAACAATTCCGGTAAGTCCTCATATGCATATTTCGAAATTGGTCCAGATCTGAACAAACCTTATGTTGTAGTTGTTAAACAGCAAGTTAAGATGCACAACAATGATCTACACGAGATTCTAGTCAAGTTACATATAAAGTTCATTTAATTCGGAGCTACGGCCTAGAAGATATGAGCAAAACAAGTTAAACATGGCATTGATGCGAAATGCACCCAAACATCAAGCAAACACTCCAAAACAAGGATGCAACATGATAATATGAAGCTACATTCAAAATCAAGCAAGTTTCATATAGAGAACACTTAAAATGGAGCAACGGTTCAACACATACACACTATACAAGTTATAGCAACAATTTGTTCAAAACAGCAACTAGGCATATTGCAAGCATCAAAACAACATGTTACAGCATCTCAACATGAAAACAAAAGGCATGGACATGATGTACAGGTAAAGCATAGCAAAACATGAACACGGAGCTATCTCCAGAAATCACTAGAACATGCTCAAACACACATGGTAAGACTGCAAGTTATAACAATTTCAGACTTTGCAGAAAATAACATCACGATGCAATGTTCAGAGCTATCAAACAACATGTTACAGGAACTTATAATGACAAACAAAGGCATGGAATGAATCTACTAATTCAATAGATCAAAAGTCCCTTACTGACCATAAGCCAAAAAGGATCAGAAGATATGATGGCACCCATGTAAACATAGCAAGTTATATTACAGATTCATACATGGCAGAAACAGAATTATGAAGACATGTAAATGAGCTTGTGCAACTCACTACAGATCAATATATAGCATGGCAAGGCACCCAACAGTAAGAAGACATATTTGTGAAGCTAAGCATGGCAATAGCAAGTTCATAGGGTGCATGGATCACTAGGAAAACACATGGAAACAACTGAACTTAATGTTAACAGGCTGACAGCAACATTATGAAGCAACTTTAGAGAAAGAGTACAACAAGCTACAACAACCTATAAATGTAACCAGGGGCATGGATGGATAGAGGATGACATGTATATCAAACCATATTTAGTGCACATCTCCAGATTATGCATAGAATGATTGGTAGCAACATGTTTATATAGCATCACGAAATAACAGATTCAGCCTAGCGAAACAGCAACAGCATGTACCCTACTTAACAAGCTCGATTCACTCACCACAAGTCATTGCATGATAATATAAGCATAGCATCATCAAGAAGACATGTTTGTGAAACAAACCAAGTCAAGAACAAGTCTATAGCAAGCAAGGATCAACTATAGCAACCTTGCCCAAATTGAATAACAAGTAAACAATCTGCCAGGAAACATTTTGAAGCAAAAGTAGAGCACGAAAATGACATGCTAGAATACTCCATAATTGCAACCAAGGGCGGGGATCGATAGAGAAAAACCATATGTTCAAAACATCCTTACTGAAGTATCTCAAAATATACATGGATCTCTCTGTAGAAATAAGTTTACATGGCATCAAAATAACAGCAGAACAGGGACTAAAAACAGCAACATCACGATGCCTAGTTTGCATGCTTGTGCTAGTCACCACATTGATCACAAAAATACATGGTAAGCACCTCTGTAAATAAGCCATAGCATAGTTCAAAACACATGTAGACATCAACCTCATAGGATGCACACATCAATCATGGCAAAAATGACAAAAGAGCTCGTTCTGATAACAGACAGCAGAAAACATTATGAAGCACTCTTACAACGATGATTCAAGCATCAAGATGACCTCAAATGAACATGATGCGATGGAATGAAATGATGTAATCATTGAGGCGAACAATTTGACATATTACACGCATGAAAGGGAGCTACGGATGCAAAGTTACGGCAGGTCAAACATGGCATGAAAATTACAAAAATCTGGGACTTAGGCAAATTTGGAGGGGGGAAAGTCAACCTCGGATCTAGGGTTCTCGGGCGCGAATGCCGAGGACGGCCGAAGCACGCCGGAGTTGGGGCCAGGGTGGCCCGATCTGGCCGAAGGGAGTCCGAGGCGGCGGGGACGGGCACCGGCGCGGAGGGCGGCGACCGGAGGGACACCGGGCCGGGGCCGGGCACTTGGGGCGCGGCGCCGGCCGGAGGGGACGCGCGGCGGCGCGACGAGGAAAGGGCGGCGCCGGCCAGGGGCGGCGCGCTGGGCGCTGATGGCCGGGCGCTCGGGCGGCGGAGGCGGGCGACGCGGAGGGCGGGCGCGGCGGCGTAGGCTGAGGCCGGCGGCAGGGAAGATGGGCCGGACGGCGGCGAGGCG
>NC_041385.1:150492231-150546465 GCF_002162155.2 Triticum dicoccoides
GGAGCGCCACGTGGCAAGCCACGATTGGCTGCGGGCGCAGGCGCGGACGTGTCTGGCATGGGGCGGACGCGTCTGGTGGCGGCGGAGGGCGATCTAGGGTTTCGGGGGAAAATCATCCGAAAATGGAGAGGGGAAGACGTTTTTATAGGTAGAGGGAGCTAGGAGAGTCCAAATGAGGAGCGGTTTTCGCCCACACAATCGTGATCGAACGACTGAGAGCATGGAGGGGAGTTAGATGGGTTTTGGGCCACTTTGGAAGGGGTGTTGGGCTACAAAGAGAAGGAGGCTTTTACGGTTACCCGGTTAACCGTTGGAGTACCAAACGACCTCCAAATGGCACGAAACTTGACAGGCGGTCTACCAGTGCTATACAAAGGCCGCTTGGCAAGACTCGGTCCATTCCGAGAAAGTTTAACACCCACTCACAACGAGGGACGAAAGGGGAACGCCGGAGGGCATAGGAGCGCCGGATTGCGAAACGGACAACGGGGAAAATGCTCGGATGCATGAGACGAACACGTATGCAATGCAATGCACATGATGACATGATAAAATGCAACACGCGAGCAAATAACATGGCAACGACAGCGAATAACTGACAGACACCTGGCGCAACGGATCCGGGGCGTTACAACACTCCTCCACTAACAAGAGATCTCGTCCCGAGATCTTAGGACCGAGACGGAAGAGAAAATGGATGAGGTGAAACAAGAACTCAAGAGAAGAAGCAAAGAATTAAGAGCAGTCGAGAAGAAGAGAGGAACGACGAGAATGACGAGAATCGAAAGCTCACTGAATCAGATAGACTAAGAAACAACTCTAGTTAGAACGTGATAAGAAAACGGATAAGACTGAAAGGATTTAGGCAGCACTCCGGTTGAACAAGGAAAGAATAGAACACGAACTTCACAAGATGGGATGGCACTTGACGAGATGAACAACGCAAAACCTCCGGAAGAGTTGAAAGAGTTGAATGAAAAGAACTTAGAAGGAAGGATTGAATGAAGTTGTTGAGAAAATCAACAACGAAAGAATAAGCTTGTTGTGGACTTATGGAAAACAACTCAAAATTATGAGGTGATAACCGACCACAAACGGAAATGATTGGATAGCTTAGAAGAACGAAGGAATGCAAAAGTCCACTTCAAAAGAATACGGAGAATTATTTACACTTCGAGACGTGAGAAGAAAGGATAATTGAACTCCACCAACAAAATCTTGATGAACACTTGAAGAATGAATTAAATCATGAAGAACCACCATGAAGAACTCCGGTAACAAAAGGATGATGAAATAAAATGAAAGATGAAAAGAATAAGATTGAAGCCTTGCGGTGATTTAGATGGAGGTTCCGACAAAATAGTCGAGGAAAATTGAACTCCGGGGAGAGAAAAGATGGGAAACACTTGAAACTAGAATTTATTCATCAAGAGCAAACTCCGAAGGAAGGGATTAATCACTTTGATGAAATAAGAATAAGATTTATTGTATGCTTATCCTTCATCAAATAAAATTGATGACAATAAATGGATTTTGCATACTACTTAATCTTCTTGAAAAGGATTGAGAAGAGATATAGCGCCACCTTGAGGAAGGTCTTCATGAACCACCGGTAGGATTGGAAAGAATGAATGAATTAATATGATAATCAAGGAAAAAGAATCTTGAACAAACCACCGTAAGAATTCAGAAATGACTGACGAAAGAGAATGAATCACCGGGAAGAATTAGAAGAACAAATATGCTCGAGGGGATTCAGAGAGACGAGAATAAAGAGAACTCGAGCTGATTAATGAACATTTGAACGAAGCACCGGGATAATTAGAGAACGATAACTGGAATGATGGCCTCCGGTGAAAAGAAAAGGGGAAAACAATTTCTGACATACTCCGGATGGTAGAGAAAAGAATATCTGACAAATGGAATAATTCGAGAGGATGATATGAAAACTCTTCTCCGGTCTTCAAATGATGAAGAGAAACACCACCAAAATTACTGAGATACTCTGGGAGGATGAAAAGCGAAGAGGTTGAGCCGACAATGAAATGATTTGAAATTGATCTTGGAAAAGGCATCTGACTGATGAAATTCATTCTTACGTCAAACTTGAGAAGAATTTGAGAATAGCTCCGGGGAATTAGAAGAGTCAGGTAAGATCCTGGAAAAGACCTGTGGGTTAGGGCCCACTTAAGAGAAAAATACCGTTGGAAAGGATTGTTGAAGAGATAGATGATGCACCGGAACAATTGAAATATTGGAATGAGGTGATAACCTCAAATTAATTGGAACACAGACGAATCTCCTGAGATGTCTTGCACTCCGGAAGGATAAACTGGCGAGAGGCGAACGAGCAGGAGAACACTTGAGCCGAGGGAAAAAATACGATCAACACCGAAAAACATGAATTGAGTCCACCGGAAAAAGATTTACCGGTTGAAAACAATTGACGAAAGACTAAAGAGGCTCCACACGAATGAAATAGATGGTCGAGAGAGACTCGGCTCCGGGAAGAAGATGGTGGGAGGGCGGGAAAACAAAGGCAGCTTGGAAGGGGAAATCGACGAATATCTTGAAGAGAAAACACCGGTTGAAAACATTGAGGAAAAAGAGCAAAAACTTCACACGAGTAGGATGGATACTCGATTATGGACTCCGGTTCAAAGAAGAAAAGAGGGAGGGCGGGTGGGAAAATAAAACAACTGAGGATTGAACTCAAAGATGAAGAGGCTCGAGTCGACTTGACGAGAAAATGCACCGGATGAAAAGAGCTGAGAACCAACGATCGGAAAACCAACTGCGTGATCCTAAAGAAAATTTGAAAGGGAAGAGGAGTAATTCAAAACACCTACGTCAAGATTCCTTACCAGAGCAAGGAAGGGGCTGAGGAGTAAAAAGAATTCCTACTCTTCGATATAACTAGACTCCGAAAACTGTTTTCTTCTAGACTCAACAACGACCAAACTACACGATCAATCAAGGGGGGCTCCTAGGGTCGGTCGAGGCTCTGATACCAACTTGTCACGCCCAATATGCGACCCTATCCAAAAGTAACTCGAAGGTCCCACCAAGGATAGACCCGCATATTGAAACGCTTTTGCAAGGTGGATATCATTACATCAACATTACATAATAGATGGGGATACATACAAGAGGCATACAATGCCACATGAATACAATATCACAATACAAAAGAACATCTTTTTCATCTGACTATGGATGAAACACAAACAGAAACTCAAACGACATCCACCCTGCTAGCCCAGGCTGCCGACCTGGAACATATCCCCTGATCGAAGAAGCAGAAGAAGAACTCAACGCAAGCAAGCATCGCTCTCGCGTCATGATCATCGCATAACCTGTACCTTCAACTGTTGTTGTAGTAATCTGTGAGCCACGAGGACTCAGCAATCCCATTACCATGGGTATCAAGACTAGCAAACCTTAAAGGGAAATGGAAGGGGTAAAGTGGTGAGGCTGCAGCAGCGACTAAGCATGATATGGTGGCTAACATACACAAATAAGAGCGAGAAGAGAGCAAGCAGAACGGTCGTCAACTAGTAATGATCAAGAAGTGATCCTGAACTCCTACTTACGTCAAACATAACCCAGAAACCGTGTTCACTTCCCGGACTCCGCCGAAAAGAGACCATCACGGCTACACACACGGTTGATGCGTTGTAATTCGGATCTGGTGTCAAGTTATCTACAACCGGACATTAACAAATTCCCATCTGCCTATAACCGCAGGCATGGCTTTCAAAAGATTATACCCTGCAGGGGTGTCCCAACTTAGCCCATGACAAGCTCTCGCGATCAACGAAGGAATAGACCTTCTCCCAGGAAGACCCGATCAGACTCGGAATCCCGGTTTACAAGACATTTCGACAATGGTAAAACAAAGACCAGCAAAGCCGCCCGGATGTGCCGACAAATCCCGATATGAGCTGCACATATCTCGTTCTCAGGGCACACCAGATTGTCCAAACTTCCGGTAGGCCAGCCCAGAGTTGCCCCTGGTGGTCACCGGTGGCTGACAGGTTGGACCAACACTCACGACGAGCACTGGCGTGAGGGGGATAATATAAAGATGAACCTCGAGAGCGCGACTCCCAAGGAAAAAAGGGCTAGGTGAGGCAAATGGTAAAACCAAGGTTGGGCCTTGCTGCAGGAGTTTTATTCAAAGCGAACTGTCAAGGGGGTCCCATAAATCACCCGACGGCGTAAGGAACGCAAAATCCGGGAACATAACACCGGTATGACGGAAACTAGGGCGGCAAGAGTGGAACAAAACACCAGGCAAAAGGCCGAGTCTTCCACCCTTTACCAAGTATATAGATGCATTAAATATATAAGAGATATTGTGATATCCCAACCAAAATCCTGTCCGCCATGGGGAAATCTTCAACTTCACCTGCAACTAGCAACGCTATAAGAGGGGCTGAGCAAAGCAGTAACATAGCCAAACAATGGTTTGCATAGGAAAGGTGTCAAAGGTTAGAAGCTGACATGGCAATTTGGGATGGCTTGATAAACAGGTAATAGGTAGCGCAGCATAGCGATAGAACGAAGCAACTAGCATAGCAATGATAGTAGTGAGATCTAGGGTAGCAGTCATCTTGCCTGAAATCCCGCTAGGAAGAAGAACGAGTCCATGAAGAAGATGAAGCCACGAAGACGAACCAAGCGTAGACGAACGAATCCTCACGATCGCAACGAAACAGGAACTATCGAAAAGAAGCACACAACATAGTAAACACACCACACAAGAACATGACATGATGCACAACAAGCATGATGCATGACAAAGCTACACGAAGCTACTCATGGCAAGGGACGATACAAACAAGAGCAACACATCAAGGCAAGTTTAAATGAGGCCGGGAACAACATATAACAATTCCGGTAAGTCCTCATATGCATATTTCGAAATTGGTCCAGATCTGAACAAACCTTATGTTCAAGTTGTTAAACAGCAAGTTAAGATGCACAACGATGATCTACATGAGATTCTAGTCAAGTTACATATAAAGTTCATTTAATTCGGAGCTACGGCCCTAGAAGATATGAGCAAAACAAGTTAAACATGGCATTGATGCGAAATGCACCCAAACATCAGGAAAACACTCCAAAACAAGGATGCAACATGATAATATGAAGCTACATGCAAAATCAAGCAAGTTTCATATAGAGCACACTTAAAACGGAGCAACGGTTCAACACACACACACACTATACAAGTTATAGCAACAATCTGTCCAAAACAGCAACCAGGCATATTGCAAGCATCAAAACAACATGTTACATCATCTCAACATGAAAACAAAAGGCATGGACATGATGTACAGGTAAAGCATAACAAAACATGAACACTGAGCTATCTCCAGAAATCACTAGAACATGCTCAAACACACATGGTAAGATTGCAAGTTATAACAATTTCAGACTTTGGAGAAAATAACATCACGATGCAATGTTCAGAGCTATCAAACAACATGTTACGAGAACTTATAATGGCAAACAAAGGCATGGCATGAATCTACTAATTGCATAGATCAAAAGTCCCTTACTGGCCATAAGCCAAAAGGGATCAGAAGATATGATGGCACTCATGTAAACATAGCAAGTTATATTACAGATTCATACATGGCAGAAACAGAATTATGAAGGCATGTAAATGAGCTTGTGCAACTCACTACAGATCAATATATAGCATGGAAAGGCACCCAACAGTAAGCAGACATATTTGTGAAGCTAAGCATGGCAATAGCAAGTTCATAGGGTGCATGGATCACTAGGAAAACACATGGAAACAACTGAACTTAATGTTAACAGGCTGACAACAACATTATGAAGCAACTTTAGAGCAAGAGTATAACAAGCTACAACAACCTATAAATGCAACCAGGGGCATGGATGGATAGAGGATTACATGTAGCTCAAAACATATTTAGTGCACATCTTCAGATTATGCATAGAATGATTGGTAGCAACATGTTTATATAGCATCACGAAATAACAGATTCAGCCTAGCGAAACAGCAACAGCATGTACCCTACTTAACAAGCTCGATTCACTCACCACAAGTCATTGCATGACAAGATAAGCATAGCATCATCAAGAAGACATGTTTGTGAAACAAACCAAGTCAAGAACAAGTCCATAGCATGCAAGGATCAACTATAGCAACCTTGGCCAAAGTAGAGCACGAAAATGACATGCTAGACTACATAATTGCAACCAAGGGCAGGCATGGAGAGAGAAAAACCATATGTTCAAAATATCCTTACTGAAGTATCTCAAAATATGCATGGATCTCTCTGTAGCAACAAGTTTACATGGCATCAAAATAACAGCAGAACAGGGACTAAAAACAGCAACATCACGATGCCTAATTTGCATGCTTGTGCTAGTCACCACATTGATCACAAAAATACATGGTAAACACCTCTATAAATAAGCCATAGCATAGTTCAAAACACATGTAGACATCAACCTCATAGGATGCACACATCAATCATGGAAAAAATGACAAAAGAGCTCGTTCTGATAACAGACAACAGAAAACATTATGAAGCACTCTTACAACGATGATTCAGGCATAAAGATGACCTCAAATGAACATGATGCAATGGAATGAAATGATTTACTCATTGAGACGAACAATTTGACATATTACACGCACGAAATGGAGCTACGGATGCAGAGTTACGGCAGGTCAAATATGGCATGAAAATTACAAAAATCTGGGACTTAGGCAAATTTGGAGGGGGGAAAGTCAACCTCGGATCTAGGGTTCCCGTGCGCGGATGCCGAGGACGGCCGGAGCACGCCGGAGTTGGGGCCAGGGTGGCCCGATCTGGCCGGAGGGAGTCCGAGGCGGCGGGGACGGGCACCGGCGCGGAGGGCGGCGACCGGAGGGACACCGGGGCGGGGCCGGGCGCTCGGGGCGCGGCGCCGGCCGGCGGGGACGCGCGGCGGCGTGACGAGGCAAGGGCGGCGCCGGCCAGGGGCGGCGCGCTAGGCGCTGATGGCTGGGCGCTCGGGCGGCGGAGGCGGGCGACGCAGAGGGCGGGCGCGGCGGCGGAGGCTGAGGCCGGCGGCGGGGAAGACGGGCCGGACGGCGGTGAGGCGGCCGGCCGGACGGCGAAGCACACGCCAGCGGCGGCGCTGGTGGCCGGAGGCAGGGCGGGCGCGCTGGGCTGCGCGGCGGCAGCGCGCGGGCCTGGCGGGCCGGAGGCGGGCCCGGGCGGGCCGTCGGCGGCTTGCGGCGGGGAGCGCCACGTGGCAAGCCACGATTGGCTGCAGGCGCGGGCGCGGACGTGTCCGGCATGGGGCGGACGCGTCCGGTGGCGGCGGAGGGCGATCTAGGGTTTCGGGGAAAATCATCCGAAAATGGAGAGGGGAAGACGTTTTTATAGGTAGAGGGAGCTAGGAGAGTCCAAATGAGGAGCGGTTTTCGCCCACACGATCGTGATCGAACAACCGAGAGCATGGAGGGGAGTTAGATGGGTTTTGGGCCACTTTGGAAGGGGTGTTGGGCTGCAAAGAGAAGGAGGCTTTTACGGTTACCCGGTTAACTGTTGGAGTACCAAACGACCTCCAAATGGCACGAAACTTGACAGGCGGTCTACCGGTGCTATACCAAGGCTGCTTGGCAAGATCGGTCCATTTCGAGAAAGTTTAACACCCACTCACAACGAGAGGCGAAAGGGGAATGCCGGAGGGCATAGGAGCGCCGGATTGTGAAACGGACAACGGGGAAAATGCTCGGATGCAGGAGACGAACACGTATGCAATGCAATGCACATGATGACATGATAAAATGCAACACGCAAGCAAATGACATGGCAACGACAGTGAATAACTGACAGACACCTGGCGGAATGGATCTGGGGCATTACACTGGTATAAAGAGTCTCAGTGATCTCTATATCAAAATTAATTCTTTTTGCCACTTATGGTATTAATTCTATGAGTCACCTCCTTTAAGATGTCTCATTATGGTATCATGGCAACTCAAATCCTAGTTACATTGACAACCGTTCATCACCCTCTTAAGTGTGGAACTGTTGTCTATCTAGCGAACCTCCGTCATCTGTTCCACTCCATCCCTCTGGATGTATGTCTCGTGTCTCAGCTCGAGAGATGACTCATTGCCTCACTCCATGTGTTGATCCTGAGTTGTTCGATCTTCGAGAAGTTCGATCATTCTAGAGTTTTCCCTTTCCTCTTGTTGCCATGTTGGTTGAAGTTCCCGGAGCAAGACATCAAGACAAAGATGGTGATCGAATGAACGTTCTTATGAAGTGCAACCTGGATCATGAAGATTGTGTTTGTTTGCCTCCCCCCTTCATCTTACCCTACGCTTGAATCTTGGGACGAGATTCTTGTTTAGTGGGGGTGAGTTGTCATAGCCCTAGCTTAGTCTTGCCTGTCATTGCATAATCTCCATGCATCATGTTTAAATTCTCTGGAAATTTGAAATGGGGATTAATAAAACCCTAGCACCCCCTCTGGTAATAACAGTTTCAACTGAAAATTGTCTCAATGAACCCAAATGCCTTCACAAAATGTTCATCATTTTTGGATTGGTCTTGAACCTCTGCCAAAAATATTGCACATTTTTCTAGGACAACTTGAGTCACTGAATTAAATCTTATGATATTTTCATTTTAGGCATTTAAATGCTATACAATATTTAAAATGCTCAAATAATCACAAACTAAAATGTTTGCTGTTGGAAATATTCCAAACAGTGGCATTGAGCAGTTTCATGATTTTTGGAAATGCCCTGGCATTTTAATAAAGTCAAAAGCAATTACAAAATAATAGAAAACTGAAACAAATAAGAAGAGAGAGAGAGAAAGGAAACTTACCTGGCTGGCCCAGTTACTGTGCAGCCCAGCAGCGGCCCAACCCACCACCCCATCGCGTCGTCTTCCTCCTGCCAGTAGGAGCAGCTCGCTGTCGCGTGCGCGCTCGCCCCTGGCCACCTCCTGCTTGCCACCGAGGCGCCCCTGAGCCTACCCGACGCGTTTGGAGACGCCCTGCAGCTCTATCTGCCTCTCCCTCTCTCTCTGAACCTCATTCCCCTCCTCTACTCCCTCTCCCGAGCACGCCCGAGCGCCGCTATCGCCACCACTTGGTGTTGCCATGCCCACCACCTCCCCCTCGCTTCCCTGACCAGTCCAGGAGCTCCGCCGCATCGTCCTCGACCTCCTTGTCGAGCTATGCAACGCCGAACGCTCCGGAGCCTCGCCAATGCCACTGTTTTCCGTCCTCGGGTGCCGGAGATCCCCGTTGTCATTTTGCCGGACCCCGTGTCTCCCCTACCTCTCTAGCAGCACCAAAAGAACCGCGGTGAGCCTATGTACCATTTCCCCATGCCCCGTCGCCTAATTCATCCTCCAGCCACCTCTTCCACCAAAGCCGTGAGCTCCTCGCCGTCGGCGATGATGCAGACAAGGCCATCGGCACTGCAGCCCGTGTCCAAGCACACCAGTGTGCTCAGCATGTCTCCATGAACCCGCAGTCACCAGTAGCTTCCCCTCCCACGCCCTCTACCATCATACTCGACTGCCCCGAAACGTCGGCCGCTGCCGCGAGCTCGACTCCGGCGAGCTCGCTCCACCCCAGCCCCTCCCGCTTGCCCTACCAGATGCGCGCGAGCCCCAACTATGCGTAGGACCAAACACGGTCGATTTGGTCGACCGTGGGCAAAACCCGAGCCAACCCAGTGTGCCTCCGCCGCGTTTTGGTCGCCGCCGGCGTAACTCCGGCGATTGTGGCGTGGCTGATTAGCTTAGCGCTAAGGACACTGTTAGTTAACCCGTGTGCCATTGTTAGCTGGTCCCCACTGTCTAATTAAACATAGTTTAGTTTCTGTTTAGTTTTAACTAACCTTAGTGGGCCCACACATCAGCTTTGAGCAAGCTGACGTGGCCATTGACTGGGCCCACATGTAAGCGACACTAACCAGCCCCAGTCACTAACTGGTGGATCCTACTGGTCAGGTTTGACCTGGACCGACCTTGTTGACCATGCTGATGTCACACTTACGTAGAGGTGATGCAGTAATTGTTTCTGGATTTAAAATAATCCAGGAAATTCCAGAAAATGCTATAAACTTCAAAAATTCATAGAAATTCAACCATAACCCAGAATGAAATAAGTTATATATGAAAAATGATAAAAAATTGAATCTATCCGTCTATGCTGGTTTCATGCATGTTAAAGCAACTTAAACCTGCTGTTTATATCAAAACATGGTAATGCACTTTATAAGTTCATAGCTTGAATCTGAACTTGAACCTTCTATTCAAAATAGCTCAAACTCATCTGGTTCTAGCTGTATTAGCTCAAATCACAGCATATTGCCATGTCATGATCATGCATCGTATTGTGCATTGCATTGATTATGTTCTTTCTTGTTTGCCGGTAATTGTCCCCTCTCAGTAGACGTGGTTCCGACGATGAGTTCAATGACACCGATGAAGAGCTATATCATCTTCAGAAGTGCCAGGCAAGCAAAACCCCCTTATTCATTCCGATACAATCCCACTCTCTCGCTCCTGCTCTCTTTTACTGCATTAGGACAACAACGATGCATCTGTTACATGTTGCGGTAGTTGAACACCTTCTCCTTTGCATGACCTATCATTGCCACAGTAAATAGATGAAACCCACTAGCATGAGTAGGAGTTGTTTGAGCCCTGATGTGCCTACTCATTCATGCTTGTTAGTCATGCCTGCTACTTCTTAGAGTTGAGTCAGGTCTGATTCATCAGGGATGAACTGGAATGGTGATTAACATGTCTTAGTGTGTGTGAGCTAAGTGTGTGAACATGATTTGGTAAAGGTAGCGGTGAGAGGCCATTTAGGAGTACATGGTGGGTTGTCTCATTGAAGTCGTCCTCAGGAATTGATTCTGTGTTTGTGATTCATGAACAGCTAGTACCACACATTGGGCCCTGAAATATGACCCCGCTCGACTTATTAACCGCCCCTGTCCTCTATCCAGGAGTTGCAAGTAGTTTCTGGTGTTTGTAGTTTGCTGGAAGCCATGCGCAGTGCTGACCCAAGGGGTGGGCTGTGATGTGGTAGGCACGTGGCACGGTGTACCGGGCGCCCATTTGTTTTCTCGGGAACCCTGCACACATCGTTCGGGGCCGTATGTGGAAATTTCAGACGGACTCCTTGCGGATGGAACCTGAATAGGCGATAAACCTGGACTAGAGACTTGTGTGGTTAGTCAGGTCATGGTCTACACCCACGTCGGCTTTCGCTTGAAGTCCGCCGAGCACATGTCGTGTGCAGATGCTAAGTGGTGGAAACATGTGTGATGAAGTACACCCCTGCAGGATTATAAATGATCTAGTCGAATAGCCACGTCCGCGGTAAAGGACCTCTGGGTTGCCTATATAGTTCATAGACAAGTGAAAGTGGATACTCTAAAATGCGCAAGATAAGCATGAGTGCTATGGATGGCGTTCTCATAGGGAGACGTGAGCAGATCCATTGTGGTGTATTGATATGGTGAATATGTGGACTTGTGTGCGGCACCTCAAAAGAGTTACCTACAGTCGTAGTACAGGATAGCCACCGAGTCAAAGCTGGCTTGCTGCAGTTAAACTCCACCACCTCCTTTGTTGATAATGATGCATATGTAGCTAGTTCTGATGTAAGTCTTGCTGGGTACATTTGTACTCACGTTTTCTTAATTTATGTTTTTGCAGAGAGACTTCAGTCTCGCTAGTATCTCCGCGTGGACTTCGACGTTTAGCTTGTTACCTCAGCTACGATCTTGTGCCCTCGGCAGGATCTGGTAGATAGTCAGGCTTCTCAACCCTTTTTATTTGTAGATGTCTGTACTCAGTCTTGTTAAGCTTCCACATGTGCTTTGACTTGTATGCTCTAAATGTTGGGTCATGAGACCCATGTTTGTAGTATCTCGCTCCTCGGAGCCTATTGAATAAATACTTTGAGTCTTAGAGTTATGTTGTGATGCCATGCTGTATTTGCGCATATCGAGCATATTGTGTGTATGATCTGAAATGCTTGGTATGTGTGGGATCTGACAACCTAGTTGTTCATCCTTGGTAGCCTCTCTTACCGGGAAATGTCTCCTAGTGCTTCCACTGAGCCATGGTCGCTTGTTGTTGCTCCGGAACACTTAGGCTGGCCTGCATGTGTCCTTCCTCGTTCCTGTGTCTGCCCCTTCGGGGAAATGTCACACATTGTTCCTTTAAGTCCATGTAGCTTGCTACAACTTGGGTTCATACGTTGTTGATCGACACGTTCATTGTTGGATCATGTATGCCTGTCCCTGTAAGTTAGCGCCACTTTGGGTCCACGACTAGTCATGTCAGCCCGGGTTCTTTGTCATATGGATGCTAGTAGCACTATCATATACGTGAGCCAAAAGGCGCAAATGGTCCCGGGCCAGGTAAGGTGGCACCCGTGGGAATATTGTGCGTGAGGCCGCGAAATGATATGATGTGTTACATGCTAGATCGGTTTGACTTAGGATCGGGGTCCTGACAACCTGGTACATATCGGAGTACCGGAGGGATTATCGGAACCCCCGAGGAGAACATATGAGCCATATGGGCCATGAGAGAGGAGCACACTAGCCCACAAGGGGTGGCGCCCCACCTTAGGCATGTGGTCGAATTGGAGAAGGAAAAAGGGGGTTCGGCCCCCTTCCTTTCTCTCTTCCCCCTTCCCTTTGTTCTTTGGTGGAAAAAGGAAAGGGGGGCACCACTGGGGGAAACACCAAGTCGGATTCGGATCCTACTTGGGGCGCCCCTAGCTACCTATCCTCCCCTCCCACCTATATATATATGGGCGGGGGCTAGAACACACAACATCAATTTTTAGCCATGTGCCGCGCCCGCGTTCACAGTTTACACCCCGGTCATACTCTCGCGGTGCTTAGGCGAAGCCCTGCACGGATCACTTCACCATCACCGTCACCACGCCGTTGTGCTGACGGAACTCATCTACTTCCTCGACACCTTGATGGATCAAGAATACGAGGGACGTCATCGAGCTAAATGTGTGTAGAACTCGGAGGTGTCGTACATTCGGTACTTGATCGGCCGGAGCTAGAAGAAGTTCGACTACATCAATTGCGTTGTCAAATGCTCCCACTTACGGTACACAAGGGTACGTAGACACACACTCTCCCCATCATTGCTAGGCATCTCCTAGATAGATCTTGCGTGAGCGTAGGATTTTTTTGAAATTTCATGCTACGTTCCCCAATAGTGGCATCCGAGCCAGGTCTATGCATAGATGATATGCACGAGTAGAACACAAAGAGTTGTGGGTGGTGATCGTCATAATGCTTACCACCAATGTCTTATTTTGATTCGGCGGTATTCTTGGATGAAGCGGCCCGGGCCAACCTTACATGACCACATTCATGAGACCGGTTCCACCGACAGACATGCAACTAGTTTGGCATAAAGGTGGTTGGAGGGTGTCTGTTTCTCCTACTTTAGTTGAACCAAATTTGACTGCGGACGGTCCTTGTTGAAGGTTAAAATAGCAAACTTGATAAATCACCGTTGTGGTTTTTGTGCTATAGGTAAGAATGGTTCTTGCTAGAAGCCCATAGAAGCCACGTAAAACTTACAACAACAAAGTAGAGGACGTCTAACTTGTTTTTGCAGGGCATGTTGTGATGTGATATGGTCAAGACATGATGTGATATACGTTATTGTATGAGATGATAATGTTTTATGAAAAGTTATCGGCAACCGGCAGGAGCCTTATGGTTGTCTCTTTATTGTATGAAATTGCAAACGCCATGTAATTGCTTTACTTTATCACTATGCGGTAGCGATAGTTGTAGAAGCAATAGTTTTGTGAGACGACCATGACGCGACGATGGAGATCAAGGTGTCGAGCCGGTGACAATGGAGATCATGACAGTGCTTTGGAGATGGAGATCAAAAGCACAAAATGATGATGGCCATATCATGTCACATATTTTGATTGCATGTGATGTTTATCTTTTATGCATTTATTTTGCCTAGTGCGCCGGTAGCATTATAAGATGATCCCTTTACTAAATTTCAAGGTATAAGTGTTCTCCCTGAGTATGCACTATTGCTACAGTTCGTCGTGTTGAGACACCACGTGATGATCGGGTATGATAGACTCTATGTTCACATACAATGGGTGCAAGACAGTTTTGCACATGCGGAATACTTGGGTTAAACTTGACGAGCCTAGCATGTACAGACATGGCCTCGGAACAATAGAGATTGAAAGAACGAACGTGAATCATATAGTAGATATGATTGCTACGTCTTGAGCTTGCGTTGGTTTTTCTTGAAGAGGAATGGGTGATGCAGCAATAGTAGCATAAGTATTTCCCTCAGTTTTTGATAACCAAGGTATCAATCCAGTAGGAGGCTCCTCAAAAATCCAACGCACCTACACAAACAAACAAGAACTCGCAACCAATGCAATAAACGGGTTGTCAATCCCTTCATGGCCACTTGCGAAAGTGAGATCTGATAGAGATAGTATGATAAGATAAATATATTTTTGGTATTTTATAATATAGATTGGAAAGTAAAGATGCAAATAAAAGTAGATTAAAAGCTTATATGATAAGAGATAGACCCGGGAGCCATAGGTTTCACTAGTGGCTTCTCTCAAGATAGCATAAGTATTACGGTGGGTGGAATAATTATGAGATTATCTAGGTGTATATAGGCATCACGTTTGTGACAAGTAGACCGACTCCTGCCTGCATCTACTACCATTGCTCCACACATCGACCGCTATCCAGCATGCATCTAGAGTATTAAGTTCATAAGAATAGAGTAACGCATTAAGAAAGATGACATGATGTAGAGGGATAAACTCATGCAATATGATATAAACCCCGTCTTTTTATCCTCGATGGCAACAATACAATACGTGCCTTGCTGCCCCTGCTGTCACTGGGAAAGGACACCGCAAGGTTGAACCCAAAGCTAAGCACTTCTCCCATTGCAAGAAAGATCAATCTAGTAGGCCAAACCAAATTGATAATTCGAAGAGTGCAAAGATAACTTAATCACACATAAAAGAATTCAGAGGAGATTCAAATATTTCTCATAGATAAACTTGATCATAATCCCACAATTCATCGGATCTCGACAAACACACCGCAAAAAAAGTTACATCGAATAGATCTCCAAGAAGATCAAGGAGAACGTGGTATTGAGATCCAAAAAGAGAGAAGAAGCCATCTAGCTAATAACTATGGACCCGAAGGTCTGTGGTAAACTACTCACAACTCATCGGAGAGGCCTTGGAGATGATGTAGAGGCCCTCCATGGTTGATTCCCTCTCCGGCAGAGTGCCGGCGAAGGCTCCAAGATGGGATCTCACGGATACAGAAGGTTACGATGGTGGAAATAGTTTTTCGTGGTCACCTATGATGTTCTCGGGGTACGTGGGTATATATAGGAGGAAGAAGTAGGTCGTTGGATGCCCGAGGGGCCCACGAGATAGGGGGCGCGCCCTCCACCCTCGTGGCCGCCTCGACTGTTTCTTGACTTGCACTCCGAGTCCTCTGGATCACGTTCATTCCAAACATCATGCTCCCGAAGGTTTCATTCCGTTTGGACTCCGTTTGATATTCCTTTTCTTCGAAACACTGAAATATGCAAGAAAAACAGCAATACGGGTTGGGCCTCCGGTTAGTAGGTTAGTCCCAAAAATGATATAAATGTGTAAAGTAAAGCCCATAAACATCCAGAACGGGTAATATAATAGAATGGAACAATCAAAAATTATAGATATGTTGGAGACGTATCGAGCATCCCCAAGCTTAATTCCTGCTCGTCCTCGAGTAGGTAAATGATAAAAACAGAATTTTTGATGTGGAATGCTACCTAGCATAATTCTCAATGTAATTTTCTTTATTGTGGCATGAATGTTCAGATCCAAATGATTCAAAATAAAAGTTCATATTGACATAAGAATAGTAATACTTCAAGCATACTAATCAAAGCAATCATGTCTTCTCAAAATAACATGGCTAAAGAAAGTTTATCCCTACAAAATCATATAGTTAGGCTATGTTTCATTTTCATCACACAAAATACTCCCATCAAGAACAACCCCGGTTTCAGCCAAGCAATTGGTTCATACTTTTTTATGCGCTTCAGCCTTTTCCAACTCTCACGCAATACATGAGCGTGAGCCATGGATATAGAACTATGGGTGGAATAGAATATGATGATGGAGGTTGTGTGGAGAAGACAAAAAAGGAGAAAGTCTCACATTGACAAGGCTAATCAACGGGCTATGGAGATGCCCATCAATTGATGTCAACATGAGGAGTAGAGATTGCCATGCAACGGATGCACTAGAGCTATAAATGTATGAAAGCTCAACAAAAGAAACTAGTGGGTGTGCATCCAACTTGCTTACTCACGAAGACCTAGGGCATTTTGAGGAAGCCCATCGTAGGAATATACAAGCCAAGTTCTATAAAGAAAAATTCCCACTAGTATATGAAAGTGACAACATATGAGACTCTATATATGAAGAACATGGTGCTACTTTGAAGCACAAGTGTGGAAAAAGCGATAGTAACATTGCCCCCTTTTTATTTTTTATTTTTTTGGGCCTTTTTTTCTTTTTTTTGGCCTTTTTTTTCTTTGGCCTTTATTTTTTTTATTTTTGGCCTTTATTTTTTTTATTTGGGGACAAAGCTCTAATAATGATGATCATCACACTTTTATTTATTTACAACTCATGAATTACAATTCAAAACTAGAACAAGATATGACTCTATATGAATGCTTCTGGCGGTGTACCGAGATGGGCAATGAATCAAGAATGACATGTATGATAATTTATGCATGGTGGCTTTGCCACAAATACGATGTCAACTACATGATCATGCAAGGCAATATGACAATAATGATGCGTGTCATGATGATAAACGGAACGGTGGAAAGTTGCATGGCAATATATCTCGGAATGGCTATGGAAATGCCATAATAGGTAGGTATGGTGGCTGTTTTGAGGAAGATATAAGGAGGTTTATGTGTGATAGAGCGTATCGTATCACGGGGTTTGGATGCACCGGCGAAGTTTGCACCAACTCTCAAGGTGAGAAAGGGCAATGCACCGTACCAAAGAGGCTAGCAATGATGGAAAGGTAAAAGTGCGTATAATCCATGGACTCACATTAGCCATAAAGAACTCATATACTTATTGCAAAAGTTTTATTAGCCCTCGAAGCAAAGTACTACTACGCATGCTCCTAGGGGGGAGGTTGGTAGGAGTTAACATAGCGCGCCCCCGACCTCCACTCAAGGGAAGGCAATCAAAAGAGCACCCTATGCAATAAATTTGTTACACAACTTTTACATATGTGCATGCTACGGGACTTGCCAACTTCAACACAAGCATTCTTTAAATTAATAATCACCCAACTAGCATGACTCTAATATCACCACCTCCATATCTCAAAACAATTATCAAGTATCAAACTCATCATAGCATCCAATTCACTTCCTATGATAGTTTTTATTATACCCAACTTGGATGCCCATCATTATAGGAACAATTTTATAACCATAGAAAATACCATGCTGTTCTAAGAGACTCACATAATAATATAAGTGAAGCATGATAGACTAATGATTTCTACAAAATTAAGCCACCGCCGTTCTCTAAAAGATTTAAGTGAAGCACTAGAGCAAAAACTATCTAGCTCAAAAGATATAAGTGAAGCACATAGAGTATTCTAATAAATTCCAATCAAGTGGGTTTCTCCCAAAAGGTTTGTACAGCAAGAATGATTGTGGTAAACTAAAAAGCAAAGACTAATATCATACAAGACGCTCCAAGCAAAACACATATCATGTGGCGAATAAAAATATAGCTCCAAGTAAATTTACCGATAAACAAAGACGAAAGAGGGGATGCCTTCCGGGGGCATCCCCAAGCTTAGGATTTTGGCTATTCTTGAATATCTTGGGGTGCCTTGGGCATCCCCAATCTTAGGCTCTTGCCACTCCTTATTCTATAGTCCATCAAATCTTTACCCAAAACTTGAAAACTTCACAACACAAAACTCAACAGGAAATCTCATAAGCTCCGTTAGTGAAAGAAAGAAAAACCACCACATAAGGTACTGTAATGAACTCATTCTTTATTTATATTTGTTTTAAACCTACTGTATTTCAAGTTCTCTATGGTTCATACCACTTAATACTAGCCATAGATGCATCAAAATAAGCAAACAACACACGAAAGGCAGAATCTGTCAAAAACAGAACAGTCTGTAGCAATCTGTAACTCTGGAATACTTATTGAACTCTAAAAATCCTACCAAAATAGAAAATCCTGGGAAATTTGTCTATTGATCTACATCAAAAAGAATCAACGCAAAAGCGCGTTTCTGTGAATTACTAAAATTATTTTCGTGCACACAAAGTTTCTGTTTTTCAGCAGAATCAAATTAACTATCACCATAGGTTATCCTATAGGTTCTACTTGGCACAAACACTAATTAAAACATAAAAACACATCTAAACAGAAGCTAGATGGAAAATTTATTACTAAACAGAAACAAAAACAAAAAACACAAATAAAATTGGGTTGACTCCCAACAAGCGCTATCGTTTAACGCCCCTAGCTAGGCATAAAAGCGAGGATAGATCTAAGTAGTGCCATCTTTATTTTTTAGTTTTTTTAGCAGAGTCATGCTCGAATCCGAGAGGTTCTTTACGTTTCCCTTCATACTCGGAAATTTTTATATCTAAAGAGTCCAACCGCTTATTGCAAAGAGTAATCAACATATTCATGTGGTGAAGATTTCCGCTAACACTCTTGAGAGGTTCAAGAGACTTTTGTAAGATTTTTGTAACTTCGCAAATCTTTTCAAACACTTGTGTTTCTTCTTGGGTAGGATGAGATCCCCCTTTTTGAGGTAGTTTTGCCACTATTCCTTCTATAATTTCATGCGCAATACTGGGATCAATTTCAATAAAATTTCCTTTGGCAATGCAATCCAAGAGTTGTCTATGGGACATATTTAGCCCAACATAAAAATTGTGAAGTAAGATTCTAAAATTCACCTCTAGGGTGCAATTGCGATAAGATTCCATCATCCTATACCAAGCATCTTTTAAGTTTTCTCCTTGCCTTTGCTTGAAGTGAAGAACTTCAAACTCAGGAGACATAGGAGCGGATAAGGGACTAGCCATGACAACGAGCAAACAAAAAGGCAAGCGAAAGAGAGAGAGGATTGGGAAAGAGAGGGCGAATAAAACGACAAGGGTGAAGTGGGGGAGAGGAAAACGAGAGGCAAATGGAAAATAATGTAAATGCGAGGGAGATGAGTTTGTGATGGGTACTTGGTATGTCCTAACTTGAGCGAAGACCTCCCCGGCAACGGCGCCAGAAATCCTTCTTGCTACGTCTTGAGCTTGCGTTGGTTTTCTTTGAAGAGGAAAGGGTGATGCAGCAATAGTAGCGTAAGTATTTCCCTCAGTTTTTGAGAACCAAGGTATCAATCCAGTAGGAGGCTCCTCAAAAGTCCCACGCACCTACACAAACAAACAAGAACTCGCAACCAACGGAATAAAGGGGTTGTCAATCCCTTCATGGCCACTTGCGAAAGTGAGATCTGATAGAGATAGTATGATAAGATAAATATATTTTTGGTATTTTATAATATAGATTGGAAAAGTAAAGATGCAAATAAAAGTAGATTGAAAGGTTATGTGATAAGAGATAGACCCGGGGCCATAGGTTTCACTAGTGGCTTCTCTCAAGATAGCATAAGTATTACGGTGGGTGAACAAATTACTGTCAAGCAATTGATAGAAAAATGAATAATTATGAGATTATCTAGGCATGATCATGCATATAGGCATCTCGTTCGTGACAAGTAGACCGACTCCTGCCTGCATCTACTACTATTACTCCACACATCGACCGCTATCCAGCATGCATCTGAGTATTAAGTTCATAAGAACAGAGTAACGCATTAAGAAAGATGACATGATGTAGAGGGATAAACTCATGCAATATGATATAAACCCCATCTTTTTATCCTCGATGGCAACAATACAATACGTGCCTTGCTGCCCCTGCTGTCACTGGGAAACGACACCGCAAGATTGAACCCAAAGCTAAGCACTTCTCCCATTGCAAGAAAGATCAATCTAGTAGGCCAAACCAAACTGATAATTCGAAGAGACTTGCAAAGATAACTTAATCACACATAAAAGAATTCAGAGGAGATTCAAATATTTCTTATAGATAAACTTGATCATAAACCCACAATTCATCAGATCTCGACAAACACACCGCAAAAAGAGTTACATCGAATAGATCTCCAAGAAGATCAAGGAGAACATGGTATTGAGATCCAAAAAGAGAGAATAAGCCATCTAGCTAATAACTATGGACCCGAAGGTTTGTGGTAAATTACTCACAATTCATCGGAGAGGCCTTGGAGATGATGTAGAGGCCCTCCATGGTCGATTCCCCCTCCGGCGGAGCGCCGGCGAAGGCTCCAAGATGGGATCTCGCGGATACAGAAGGTTACGGTTGTGGAAATAGTTTTTCGTGGTCGCCTCTGATGTTCTTGGGGTATGTGGGTATATATAGAAGGAAGAAGTAGGTCGGTGGATGCCCGAGGGGCCCATGAGATAGGGGGGGCGCGCCCAGTAGGGGAGGGCGGGCCCTCCACCCTCGTGGCCGCCTCGACTGCTTCTTGACTTGCACTCCAAGTCCTCTGGATCACGTTCGTTCCAAATATCACGCTCACGAAGGTTTCATTCCGTTTGGACTCCGTTTGATATTCCTTTTCTTTGAAACACTGAAATAGGCAAAAAAATAGCAATACGGGCTGGGCCTCCGGTTAGTAGGTTAGTCCCAAAAATGATATAAATGTGTAAAGTAAAGCCCATAAACATCCAAAACGGGTAATATAATAGCATGGAACAATAAAAAATTATAGATACGTTGGAGACGTATCAATGATCAATATAGAGATGTTCACCATTGATGATTACTCCATCTCACATGATGATCGGACATGGGTTAGTTGATTTGGATCACATTATGTTGGCGTTCTGGGAACCAGAGTACCCAGACCTGCCTACCTGCAGCCCACGGCATGGCTTCATCGACGCCCTGGTATGGCCCAGCTTCAACCACGACAATACAAGACCCTCGCGAGGGGCCAACCCTCGCGAGGCAGGTGACACCAAGACCTCCCGAGGGAGCGGCCTCCTTAGGTGGCCGCTTGAGCGGAGCGGAGATTTCTATGCAAGACCCAACCTCACAAGGCTGGAATGACATCAGCCATGACAACCGAGGCCAGGCTCACGCCAGTGGGCACAGAGCAGCTGGTTTCCTCTTTGGTGCAAAGGAGGCAAGCGCGGGGGTGGAGTCCCAAGGATTCAGCCAAAGGTTGCATTTGCTTGCAACGAGACCAAGACCGCCAGAACGACGGGATGGATGTCATCGTCGAGCCCACCATGACGTCATGCTCAGAGGCTTTGCAGGCAAAGACCACCTTTCATCAGGATTAGATGTACTTCTTGCCCCCCTTCAAATTTGGTCGCTGTGGGATCCCTTCCCGCCTAAGTTTTGGAGGAAGAGGACCAGGACCACTATAAATAGGGCCTAGCCACCACCGTAGAGACTGATCGACTCATCAGGTGATCAGCTTGTCGACCCACCAAGAGCTCATCACAAGAACACGCCTCCTGAGGTTGTTCTTCCATTTGTACTAGTTCATCCTCAGCCCCTCGCGAGGCTAATCCACCGCAAAGCAGGAGTAGGGTATTACACCGCAAGGTGGCCCAAATCTGGGTAAACTTCCGTGTCTTTCTCTGTCGTGTTCATCGAGCTAGGTCGTGAGAGTAGCGGATCGTTTGGCTTGAGAGGTATAGTTCTTCGCACACGCCCCAGAGTTTGAACCTTTCTTGGGTTTGCAGAGCCCGAAATCCGACATTTGGCGCGCCAGGTAGGGGGCGTGTCGAAACCTCTCTTCGGCCAGTTGTTTCACCACCACTCCGCTATTCTCATGGCAGATGCTTGTCGAGTTCGTGCCGATCGCACGCATCACCCTGTCGGCGCCCGTGGGTAACGGTGCTCCTCGCTGCTCCACGTCACCCAAGGCCAACGCTGCCACTAGCCCTGCGGCCCACGAGCTGCAGGATTCATCGATGTCGCCCTCCGTGCGACGCGACAGCCGCACCACCACTCCGTCGCTGACCCCGACCATTGCTTCGTCCTCCCATGGCTGTCACGGGCTGGCGACCGCGCAGTCGGTGCTGCTCATGGTGTGTGAGCTTCTACGCTACCGTCCGGCCGACAACCTCTACGAGGATTGGCTGGACCGCATTGCCGAGCTCGTCAGCACTGCTGGAGAGGCTCCTCCACTGTCCCATTCGCTGCCTCCCCTGCAGTCCCAGGCGGGCGACCTAGCTCATAGCACACCTCCTCCTCCTCTCCGGCAAGATGTCGTCCCCGAGCCAAGGCGTGAGCCCCCCAGTGCGACCAGCCGTGCAGGGCACCTGCGCGTGACGAAGAAAGTTGTTGGGTCGTGCAGCGGCCTCAGGGAGAGGCGCGTGCGCTCTGAGCTCCTCCTGCACCTACGCGTCAAGACCACGTGCAACTGAGGTGGTTGCATGTGGGCATCAAGACCTGGCTCCCCCTCCGAGGCGAGCCCCCGTGGCCACGACGGGATGCCAAGCAATCACTCCAGAGCTTCGTCGCGTCGTCTGGCCAGGCAAGTTCAAGCCGAACCTGCCTTCGCACTACGACGGCACCCCCGACCCGGCCTAGTTCCTTCAGCTCTACGAGTTGAGCATCGAGGCAGCAAGTGGTGATGGGAAGGTCATGGAGAACTGGTTCCCCATGGATCTCAATGATGGCGCGTGCTCGTGGCTCCTGAACCTCCCGACGGGGTCGATCTCATCCTGGGATGAGCAGCGCAAGCGCTTCATTGCCAACTTCCAAGGCACCCGTGACAGCGCTCCTGCAGCCGGTGACCCGCGGCGCATCAAGAAACAACCAGGACAGACCTTGCATAAGTGCATCTAGCGCTTCACCAACGTCCACCTCAAGATCCCCAAGGTGTCGGACGAGGCCATCATCTCAGCGTTCACTGATGGCGTCCGGGATGTCAAGATGAAGGAGGAGCTCACCATACATGAGGACCTGTGCTCGGCCCTAGAGATGTTCAACATGGCGACCCGGTGTGCGAGGCCATAAGAAGGTTGCCTCTCTCTCCTTGAGCTCCTTGAAGCCAATCCTGAAGACAAGAAGGCCAAGGCGAAGGACGTGAAGCGCAAGGGCCCGGCGGTGCTCGCGGTCGAGACTAACATGAAGCGTGACTGTGATCACCCTAAGTCCTCCAAGGGCAACCGCCCATTCCGCATCTTCCACAATGTGCATAGCCACAACCCCAATGACCGCCAAGAGCCCAGGGCTATCCATGATAGGCGCCTCGGTCGACGCCCTGAGCGCAACGACCATGGCTACGGTCGTGGAGGAGGCTGCGACGGAGGCCGTTGGGATGATTGTGGCCCCCGTCAGGGTTGGAGTGATCATCCTCATGAAGACCGCTGGCAGGACCAGCCTCATGAAGGCCCGTGGCGGGATCAACCTCGCGAGGACCATCCTCAGGGCAAAACAGGCCTCCCTCGGCTACCGCCACCACCACGAAGGAACGACGACCACCACCAAGATGATGGGGCTGGGGGCTTCCAAGAGCCTCGTGCTATCGCTTGCATCCTAGGGGGTGCTCAGGCCCCAGCCTCCCATCGCATGTTCAAGAAGTTCTCTCGTGAAGTGAACGTGGCCCTTCCCAAGCTCGAGGCACCACGTCCGCTCAGGTAGTCCAAGTATGCCATCACCTTCTATTCTTCGGACCAGCTCAAGTGCGTGGCCACCTCAGGCGCGCTCTACATGCTCTACTCGCCTACCATCAACAACGTTCTCGTCACCAAGACACTCGTCGATGGCGGCGCTGGGCTCAATGTTCTCTCTGCTGAGACATTTGACAGGCTCCAGGTGCCATATGACCAGCTTCAACCCACCAAGCCATTCTCAGGGGTGACCAATGGCTCCACGCACCCAATTGGGAAGATTCGCCTCCTCGTCACCTTTGGCAAGCGCGACAACTACCGCACCAAGCTCATCGACTTCGACGTGGCTCACATTCACATGCCATGCATTTCCATCCTTGGGTACCCAGCTCTCGCCATGTTCATGGTGGCAACGCACCACGGCTACAACGTCCTCAAGATGCCAGGAAGCGGCGGCATCATCATGTCGCCTGCAATGAGAAAGATGCGGTGTGCTCAGCACGCCTACCAAGCTGCAGCGGTCGAGGACTCGGAAGGGGAAGGTGTCGTCCTTCCCCCCGAGTTGCCCCCAAGAAGAAGAAGCACCTCCTCCTCAAGGGCACTTAGGAGGTTGTGATACGTCTCCAACGTATCTACTTTTCCTAATGCTTTTCCTCTTGTTTTGGACTCTAATTTGCATGATTTGAAAGAAACTAACCCCGGACTGACGTTGTTTTCAGCAGAACTACCATGGTGTTATTTTTGTGCAGAAATAGAAGTTCCCAGAGTGGAACAAAACTTTGCTAGGATTTTTTATATCAAATAAGAGAATTTCTGGAGCCAAGAGGTACCTGAGGGGGGCACCTGGGTGGGCACAACACACCAGGGTGTGCCTGCCCCCCTCCCAGGCGCGCCTGCCCCCCCCCCCCCCAGGCGCGCCTAGGTGGGTGCTACCCACCTCGTGGCCTCGCTGACCCTCAAACCGATGCTATAAAATCCCATATTTCCAGAAAAAAAATCAAGGAGAAAGAATTATCGTGTTTCACGAGACGGAGCTGCCGCCCTCTCCTGTTCTTCGTCGGGAGGTTAGATCTGGAGTGCGTTTGGGGCTCCGGAGAGGGGGATCTTCGATCTTTGTCATCACCAACACATCTCCATCGCCAATTCCATGATGCTCCCCACCGGGAGTGAGTAATTCCTTTGTAGGCTTGCTGGTCAGTGAGGAGTTGGATGAGATTCATCATGTAATCGAGTTAGTTTTGTTAGGGCCTGATCCCTAGTATCCACTATGTTCTGAGATTGATGTTGCTATGACTTTGCCATGCTTAATGCTTGTCACTTTGGGCCCGGGTGCCATGATTTTAGATCTGAACCGTTTATGTTATCACCATTATATCCATGTTCTAGATCTGATCTTGCAAGTTATAGTCACCTACTACGTGTTATGATCCGGCAACCCCGGAGTGACAATAGTCGGGACCACTCCCGGTGATGACCGTAGTTTGAGGAGTTCATGTATTCACCATGTACTAATGCTTTGTTCCGGTTCTCTATTAAAAGGAGGCCTTAATATCCCTTAGTTTCCAATAGGACCTCGCTGCGACGGGAGGGTAGGACAAAAGATGTCATGCAAGTTCTTTCCATAAGCATGTATGACTATTTACGGAATACATGCCTACATTATATTTATGAACTGGAGATAGTGCCGTATCGCCCTAGGTTATAACTATCTCATGATGAATATCATCCAACGAGTCACCGATCCAATGCCTATGAATTTATCTGATATTGTTCTTGCTAAGTTGCTACCGTTGCTACTGCTACAATATCACTGATATCACTGTTACCGTTACCGTTGCTACTGTTGCTATCATCAAAACTATCATAATACTGTGCTACTAATCACTTTGCTGTAGATAATTAATCTCCAGGTGTGGTTGAATTGACAACTCAACTGCTAATATCTTCAAATATTCTTTGTCTCCCCTTGTGTCAAATCTATAAATTTGGGTTGAATTCTCTACCCTCGAAAACTGTTGCGATCCCCTATACTTGTGTGTTATCAACACCTTTTTCTAGCGCTGTTGCCGGGGAGCATAGCTATATTTGTTGAGTCACTTGGGATTATTATCATATTATCACTATGAAGAATCTAAAGGATGCTAAGACTAAGATTTTTCCCTCAAAGACTAGGGGAGGTAAGGAACTACCATCCAGTTTTGCTTTAGATTCACCTTCTGCTATAAGTAAACTTGCAACACCACAACATGCTTTTAATTTGATATGTCGCAAGTTATTGATGGTGCTACTTTTGCTATGAATTCCACTCATGATGATGCTAGTACCTTCGCTTGATGATGATGTGCCACTAGGTGAATTTCTTGATGAACAAATTGCTAGAGTAAGACAACATGATATTGTTGAATCTGATGATGAACCTAAAACTGAAAATCTTGAAACACCCACTAGAACTAGTCCTCCTAGATATGAATTTCCAAAGGTACCGGAAGGTTACACTATGAGTAAAGGAGGCAACTAGAGATATTCTTGCTTGTAAGGATAGAGATGATCTAGATCTATTATGCAAGTATAAAGAAAGATCTCTAAATGCTAAATGAAATGTCATCCTGAGTTTGCTACTTCACCAATTATTATTGACGATAAATATTATGAATTCTCTGTCGACCCAGAGTTAATTACTTTGGTTGAATATGATCCTTTCCATGGTTATGAAACTGAAACTGTTGTGGCACATCTTACTAAGTTGAATGACATAGCCACCCTTTTTGCCCATGATGAGAAGATTCGCTATTACTATATTCTCAAATTATTTCCGTTCTCATTAAAGGGTGATGCTAAAGCTTGGTACAATACTCTTGCTCCTGGTTGTGTGCGTAGTCCCCAGGATATGATTTCTTACTTCTCTGAAAAATATTTCCCTTCTCATAAGAAACAAGCTGCCTTGCAGGAAATATTTAACTTTGTGCAAATTGAAGAAGAGAGTCTCCCACAAGCTTGGGGGAGGCTTCTCCACTTGCTTAATGCTTTGACTGATCACCCTCTTAAGAAAAATGAAATACTTGATATCTTCTATAATGGACTAACCGATGCTTCTAGGGACTTCCTAGATAGTTGTGCTGGTTGTGTTTTCAGGGAACGAACTATTGCGCAAGCTGAAGAATTATTGAATAACATATTGATTTTTTTTTATGATTGGACTCCTCCTGAAACACCTATTAAACCCACTCTGAAGAAGAGGGATATCTTATATCTCAGTCCTGAAGATATGCAAGAGGCAAAGAAATCTATGAAGGAAAAAGGTATTAAGGCTGAGGATGTTAAAAATTTACCACCTATTGAAGAAATACATGGGCTTGAAGCACCACCATCACCTAAGGTGGTAGAGGTAAAATCTTTAATGAAATTCAATTATAGTGATGATCCTCATAATAAACATCCTAGCCAATGCCTTTATGAGTTTGATAATTACATTAGAAAGCAAGATCACTTCATGCAAATGTTATGAAACAATTGAAATACAACTCTTATATGATTGCTCGCTTAAGTGACTAGTTATTTAGAATCTCAAATGATATTAGAGGTGTAGGAAAGCATGCCTCTATGGTTCAAACTCAATTGGAACAGGTTGCTAAATCTCAAAGAGAGTTACTTGATGAAATGAACAATAATATAAGTGACTTTGCTGTTAGAGTAGCAACTAGAGTAGGTAAAATGACTCTGGAACCACTTTATCCTAAGGGACACCCAAAGATAATTGAACGAGATTCTCAAAGGAGCAACACCGCTACACCTAGTCCTTCTAAAAAGAAGAAGAAGAGAAATGATAAGACTTTTCCTGCCTCTAGGGAACCTGAAATAGAAAAACCTCCTGATAATGATAATGAAGATTCTATCTCTGATCCTGAAACTCAATCTAGTAATGAACACTCACCTTCTGATTATGAAAAAGATAAGTATGAGGTTCATGAACACACTCAACTAAATGACAAAGAACCAGATAATGATGTTGAGATAGAACCAGTTGTTGATCTTGATAACCCACAACCTAAGAATAAGAGATATGATAAAAGAGAGTTTGTTGCTAGAAAACACAGAACGGAAAGAGAACCATGGGTTCAAAAGCCTATGCCCTTTCCACCTAAGTCAACTAAAAAGAAAGATGATGAAGAATTTGAACGCTTTGCTAAAATGATTAGGCCAGTCTTTTTGCGAACTCGCTTGACTGATATCTTAAAAATGCCTCCTTATGCAAAGTATATGAAAGACATCATCACTAATAGGAGAAAAATACTGGAAGCTGAAATCTCCACTATTCTTGCTAATTATACCATTAAAGATGGAGTACCTAAAAAAATTTGGAGATCCGGGAATACCAACTATACCTTGCTCCATTAAAAGCAACTATGAGAAAACTACTTTATGTGATTTGGGAGCTGGTGTTAGTGTTATGCCATTCTCTTTATATAAAAGACTTGATTTGAATAAACTCACACCTACTGAAATATCTTTGCAAATGGCTGATGAATCAATTGCCATACCTATCGGTATTTGTGAGGATGTGCCCGTTGTTGTTGCTAATGTTAATATTTTGACTGACTTTGTTATACTTGAGATGCCCCAGGATGAAAACATGCCGATTATCCTTGGTAGACCCTCCTTGAATACTGCAGGGGTTGTTATTGATTGCAATAAAGCAAGGTAACTTTTCATATCAATGGTAATGAGCATATGGTGCACTTTCCGAAGAAACAATTCCAAGTAAATGGTATTAATGTTATTTAAAAATCTCCGACAATCACTATTGGAAATTTTAAACTACCTCTACCTACTATTAAAAAGAAATATGAAATGCTTATTTTTGGGGACATTCATATCCCCATTGAGGTAACTTAGTGATTTATGAAAGTTCTTCGGTTTCATGCTGATCGAAAGTGGTTGTTAATAAGACTTTATCAACCTTATTAATGGATCATTTTTGAGAGGTATGAAGTTGATGAATTTAGTGAGCACTACCTTCTGTCCCTCCTTTTGTTTTCTATTTTTCTTAGTTAAATAAAATAAAATGCCATGCTTTGTCTATTTTCTGTTTTTTCGCACAATAAAAAATGATCCAAAAATAAAAGTTCTCAGAATGCCCTGAAAAATTTACACGATTTTTTCTGAATATTTCTGAATTTCTGGTGAAAATAATATCAGAGGGAGGTGCATCAGGTGGGCACAACCCACTTGGGCGCACCAAGACCCCCAGGCGCGCCCTGGTGGGTGTTGCCCACCTGGTGGGCACCCTCACTTACTTCTTCTTCCCACACCACTCCATTCACCCAGAAAAATCACTACCTCTCTCTCTCTCTCTCTCGTGTTTTTGCTCCCGAAACCACAGATTTCGATCTCTTTGCTCGAAGCTCCATTTCCGAAACTGTTTCGGGGATTTGTTGCTTTGTATGTGACTCCTCCATGTGTCCAATTAGTTTCTGTTTTAGTGGTTTATATTTTGAATAATTAGTTACTCTTGGTGCTGCTGTAGATGAGCTTGCATGTTGAATAGAGTTCTAAGTAGTTTGAATGCTTGCTATGGCCTCTATACATCCCTATGAGTAGTCGCTATCAATTTTGTGAAGTTTAGTTGAGAAAAATTTTGTGGACTAAAAATTTCAGAATTTTTTTCATAGGTAAAAGATGAGTTTCTTTAGGAAGTTTGCTTCCAAGAAGAACTCCAAGGGGGTTATTGGGCATTCATCTGACAATGATCTCCATACCCCGAGGTTGGCAGAGCTACGGCCGTGCGAGTGGCCGGACAATGAGTTCATGGAAGAGGCCGAAATCCTCCAAGAGTTCAACCAATATGCTGCTAATGCCGGCCTCACCGACTTCATCGCAGCTGAATGCGAGCAGTATAATCTCCTCACAAACTCCTTTGTGCAAAACTTTCATTTTCATTCTAGGAATAATCCCCCTGAGGTGTCATTTAATTTATATGCTGAACACCGCCAGATCCCACTTACTGAATTTTGTGACATATGCATGCTTCCTTCTGATGGGGGTTTGGTAGAGCCTAGGCCCTCAGGGTTTGATGGTTTTTACTATACTCTGATAGTGGGGGATGAGAGAGGATTATTGGGCACCACTGTCGTTAGCTTGCGGTTTCTTGCCGTGCATTATTTTGCTTTATTTATCGCAAAGTGCTTGCTAGCGAGAGAGAAGGTGGGTTCACTTAGCACCCCAGACTTTGCTGTTTTGCATCATGCACTTTATGGCGACAACAGTTTTAGCTTGGGAGCTATTGTGGCACATCCCCTTCACCTTAACAGGTTCAAGGGTAAACTACATGGGGGCATTTATGCTACTCGCTTGGCGACTCACTTCAATGTGCAGATACACCAGCATGATCACCCCTTGACCAAGGTTTGCCTAGATAGAGCAGCTATGAAGGACCATCAGTTCCTTGCTGCTGACTACCCTGATATTGACTTGCCTTATAATTTAGTTTTTAGTGAGACTACTCATGATATTATCCCCTTGCATGTACCTGCTTTGTTTGATAACGTTGTCAGGAACGGATACATGATTTTGCTTGAGGACATTGTCGCTTACCGGAACAACCTAGCGGCGGCACAGGCGGAGCCTCAGCAATGGGACCCTATGGTGCCTGCTCCCCAGCTCTTCAACATTGGACCTCATGGCTTCTACAACTAGTGATTACCAAGTTAGGCCAAAAGCCTAAGCTTGGGGGAGTACATATTTCCACCGACATTACATTCATATTCACACATTTTATTCCAGTTGTCGGTGTCCACACTTTTTCATTGTATCATCCATGCTTAATTTATTTTCTCGCTTTCTTCTTGTGTGTTTGAAAAACTTTGAGAAAATCCAAAAATATGTTTCTTGCTTCTTTTTGATTTTTTTCCTAGTTTAAATTGCTGTAGTACTAAAAAGAAAACCCAAAAAGATTTCCTTGTTCTTCTTTTACTTGTTGGGATCTTTCCCGTGTAAATAGTTTTTCTCGTTTTTGCTTTTCCCTTTTTCATTTGCTTGCTTTCGAAAAACCAAAAACTCCAAAAATATTTCAGTGTGTTTCTCTGATTTCTTTTTCTTTTATCGAGTCATACCGAGGAGAAGACCACGATGAAAATGTTGAGTGGCTCTTGCATTATTGTTGATATAACAAAGAGCCCATATTACTTTGTCTTCTCCTCTTGAATAAAATGTTTGCAGATTCTAGCTTAGTCCATGACACTCTTGCACTATTATTATTTAAAATCATTCGGTCGTGCAAGTGAAAGGAAATAATGACGATATTAGATGAACTGGCCGTGGCAAAGAGAAACGGGTATGAACTCGACTTGTTCTATTTTTGTAAATATGTTTAACCTAGTATCCATGATTCAGCCTATTATGACCAAACATGTTTGCAATGACAATTAGATATTATAGTTTCTCATGCCATGCATAAGTAGCTAGGAGTGAATAATGACTTATCTTGGATATCAACATTGCGTTAAAACGATTGTGGTGTAGTATGATGATATGGTGTCCTCCTCTGAATGTTCGAGTGGCTTGACTTGGCACATGTTCATACATGTAGTTGAATCAAAACCAACATAGCCTCTGTGATATTTATGTTCATGGTGTTCATATCCTACTCATGCTAGTATCCAATGTTACTTATGCATAATGCATGTTCATGACCGTTGTTACTCTCTAGTTGGCCGCTTCTCAACCTATTTGCTAGCCTTCGCCTGTACTAAGTGGGAACTCTGCTTGTGCATCCAAAAACCTGAAACCCAAGTTTTTATAGATAAGTCCACCATACCTACCTATATGCGGTATTACCCTGCCGTCCTAAGTAAATTTGCATGTGCCATCTCTAAAAACTTCAAATAAATATCCTTTTTGTGTAACTGGATCATTCATGGAACGATAGGAGGTAGTCGGTATCTTCCATGCTAAGCGGGTTATTCTCAAGTCGAGTGTTTATTCACTCGCCATCGCACGAGAAAAGGGCGGTAATAGGGATGCCCAGTCCCAAACTACAAAAAGAAAATAGCTTACAAATAATCAAACAAAAACTCCCAATGGAGTCATAACCTTTACATTTCCGCTTGGGAACCGCCACTAGCGTGTTTAGCATGGAAGATATTGATAACTAATGGTCGTGAAGTAAATGAGAAGGGTGCATGTCTCAAAATAACATTTACCTCTATTTTTAAAACTTGAGCTCTGGCACCTATGCAAATCATTGCTTCCCTCTGCGAAGGGACTATCTATTTATTTTTATGTTGTGTCATCACCTTCTCAAATAAGCACCAGAACCTGAGAGCACTGCTGTCATGCTGATGCATTGTGTATAGCTAATGTTGGGTGCATCATGACTGGATCTTTTCTACCATGAATTACAATGTTTAGTCGTTGCTTGAACTTTGGGGGTGCTCGGCATTTATGTTTTGCGGTCTCAGAAAGGGCTAGCGAGATACCACTATTGTCATATTGTATCATGGTTGTTTTGACAATGTGTTGCTATTTGAGATATCTTATTATTGCTCTCTAGTTGTTTATGTCATTGATACGAGTTAATATAATTTTTAAGACTTATTGTCGACATGGTTAGTTGTCATCTTTGCTGAAAACATATGTGTTGTTTAAGCTTATTTATGAAACAAGAGCAAAAGAGTTCGTAAAAGATTTTCTTTTTCACTTGCAGTTTATCAACTGAATTGCTTGAGGACAAGCAAAGGTTTAAGCTTGAGGGAGTTGATACATCTCCAACGTATCTACTTTTCCTAACATTTTTCCTCTTGTTTTGGACTCTAATTTGCATGATTTGAAAGAAACTAACCCCGGACTGACGTTGTTTTCAGCAGAACTACCATGGTGTTATTTTTGTGCAGAAATAAAAGTTCCCGGAATGGAAGGAAACTTTGCGAGGATTTTTTATATCAAATAAGAGAATTTCTGGAGCCAAGAGGTACCCGAGGGGGGCACCTGGGTGGGCACAACCCACCTAGGTGCGCTTGCCCCCCCCCCCCAGGCGCGCCCAGGTGGGTGCTGCCCACCTGGTGGCCCCGCTGACCCTCAATCCGATGCTATAAAATCCCATATTTCCAGAAAAAAATAAGGAGAAAGAATTATCGTGTTTCACAAGATGGAGCCACCGTGTTCTCCTGTTCTTCGTCGGGAGGTCAGATCTGGAGTGCGTTTGGGGCTCCGGAGAGGGGGATGTTCGATCTTCGTCATCACCAACACATCTCCATCGCCAATTCCATGATGCTCCCCACCGGGAGTGAGTAATTCCTTCGTAGGCTCGCTGGTCGGTGAGGAGTTGGATGAGATTCATCATGTAATCGAGTTAGTTTTGTTAGGGCCTGATCCCTAGTATCCACTATGTTCTGAGATTGATGTTGCTATGACTTTGCCATACTTAATGCTTGTCACTTTGGGCCCGGGTGCCATGATTTCAGATCTGAACCGTTTATGTTATCACCATTATATCCATGTTCTAGATATGATCTTGCAAGTTATAATCACCTACTACGTGTTATGATCCCGCAACCCCGGAGTGACAATAGTCGGGACCACTCCCGGTGATGACCGTAGTTTGAGGAGTTCATGTATTCACCATGTGCTAATGCTTTGTTCCGGTTCTCTATTAAAAGGAGGCCTTAATACCCCTTAGTTTCCAATAGGACCCCGCTGCGACGGGAGGGTTGGACAAAAGATGTCATGCAAGTTCTTTCCATAAGCACGTATGACAATTTATGGAATACATGCCTACATTATATTTATGAACTAGAGCTAGTGTCGTATCGCCCTAGGTTATAACTGTCTCATGATGAATATCATCCAACGAGTCACCAATCCAATGCCTATGAATTTATCTTATATTGTTCTTGCTAAGATACTACCGTTGCTACTACTATCGTTACTGCTAAAATATCACTCCTATCACTGTTACTGTTACCGTTGCTATTGTTCCTATCATCAAAACTATCATACTAATGTGCTACTAATCACTTTGCTGCAGATAATTAATCTCCAGGTGTGGTTGAATTAATAACTCAGCTGCTAATACATTCTAATATTCTTTGGCTCCCCTTGTGTCAAATATATAAATTTGGGTTGAATACTCTACCCTCGAAAATTGTTGTGATCCCCTATACTTGTGGGTTATCAGGCTGACATGCTAGTTGGTCATGACTTGGGCCCCTCGCCCTCTGCTGGGGCGCCTTTCCCTCTCGCATAGGAAGGCGCGCCCGGTGCCCCTTTAGGATGGGCTCGGGGCTCTTCTCTGGAAGGCCTCCGACCTGGCCAACGTCATGAGGGAGGCATTCGGGCACCATGTGGAGGTGTGCTTCAACGCGTGCTTCCAGGAGCAAGGCACAGGGCGCGAGGCACCAAGCGCATAGGAGTTCATCACCAACACAATCGAGGATCTTCGGGAGGCGTGAGCCATGCGAGGTGAGTGATGGCCGGCACCACTTAATGCAGCTGCTGCTCAGGACGCGAGCGGCGAGCTGCACATCTGTGTCAACATCCTGGGCCTCAACAGAGCTGCTTCTCAGGAGCTCTTTTGGCCGTCCAGTGTATGTCGATGTGGAGGCCACCTGGCAACTATGTCTACATGCCTTTCGGCCTGCCGAGCGCGGCTGTCTCGATCCAGTGATGCATGCGTGGCGTCATGGCCTGTCATGAAGCCAGGCACCAGGTAGTCCTGGCAGAGGAAGAGTCGGAGCCTCCAGAGCCCCCGAGGCTTAGGAGCCTCCTGGCTCATGAGAAGCAACTTCTGCTGCATGCATCTTCAACTACTTCAACACTTCTACCCAACGGTGCCATGTGACTTTTTAGTTCCTTCAGCTGAGGGCGCCCCTCGGGCTGCATTATCCTCAAGTTGTTTGGGTCCGCCCCACAGCGTGTATCATTTTGTGCATCTATCAGAACTGATTTCGCCATTGTTATGAGATGCTATATATTATCACCTGCCTGTCCGGTGCTTCACCATCATGAACGTCGTGCGCCCTTTCGAACCCGCTCGTGACCACCTCATGATTAAGGATTGGCACGGCGTCTGTGCTTCGGTCCGTCCCTGCAGCGTCGCTAAACCCAAGTGGCCGAGCTTTGTCTCGCGGGCCAGCCCCATGTACGTCACCTCCCGTGGCCCTTGGTGCCTTGTTCTTGCATGAGCTTATCGTGAGTAGATAAGTTAGGGCGCGCGGCAAGGTGCCTCGCCACCGCGGGAGCCACGCGCCGGTTGTCTTTCTTTGGGATCAATACATGAGAAGTCTAGGCACGACGTCTATGCTCTGGTCCATCCCTGCAGCATCGACAAATCTAGCGGTTGAGCTCTGTCTGGCGGGCCAGCCCTGTTCTCGTCACCTCCTGGGGTCGCTGGTGTTTGGCCTTCTCATGCAATATCCTCCGAAGATTCACTCGGCGTAGGTGACCTAACCATCTCGCGGGATTCAAGCAAGTATCCTTACCAAAATTCAGGCGCAACCCGCCTTGAGGTAGGGCCTCGTGAGTCCCGTGCTGGCTCATGGGTGCCCATACACACCTCCTCCAGTCCGGCCGTGCAAGCCACATGCTAGGACGGGGCTGTACACGCCCCAGGGGCTCCCCTTCGAGGGAACCCCCTCCCACGCACCAGTGGAAGCCCCATGCTTCGTGCCAGCGGACGACACGGTTGAGGAGAGGCTATGCCCATGCAAGAGTGGAAGCGTCATGCTCCGTGCTGATGATAAACAACTGAGGGAACCCAAGCGGTTGCAATCACCTCAGGAGAGCCCCAGGGCTCGACCCCTGGCCTCAGCGTTCCAACTTTCCCCCGGGACAGTCGCGCGAGGGGGCTGGGCACGGGGTCTGCGTCCAGGTCACGCCTGGCACACGCCACCCTACCAGGCCTTCGACACCTGGTCGTCTCGCAACCCTCCCAGGCAAAAGTAGACGACGAAAGGTATGAGGACTTCGGATTAACCCAGACGCTGCTCGCACTTCCTTCACGAGGTCGTTCGTACGTCAAGGGGGGCCCCTAAGCATCACAACTCAGGGGCCTCACTGGTCACATAGCCCCTCACCCCTTGGTCTTATCCTGGCGATTCGGACGAACCAACAACGGCTGAGGTATGGACGGGGTCGGGCCCTGCCAACGCAGAACACTAAAGGCAAACGGGAGGAAACCGAGCACGGAAAGGAAAATCGCGGGATCCTAGCAAGCTATTACAAACCATAATGTTCATGAATTCAAAGCAGGAGTTCTTACGCCTCCACGAGGCACGTTGAATGGTGCATGATAAAAGATGGGCGCCGCCTTCAGCCCTGCTTGCCACCACCAGCCGCCTTGGGGAGCGCGTCATTGATCGTGCCGTTGTCGCCTTCGCCGCCGGCTGCGGCGCCAAGGCCTCAGGCTCGATGTAGTGGAACTTCACCACCAGGGCCTCCACCTGCTCCTTCACGGCTTCAACAGCTGCGACCCGGGACTCGGGCACCACCAGCTCCAGAAGGGTGCCAAGATCCAGGCTGGGGTACAGGAGATGAAGATGGCTGTAGACGCACGTCTCGGCCGCAGAAAAGAGTGCGCAGCACTCCCCTTCCACCATGGAGCCCAATGCAGCAAAGATGTTCCCCAGCTCCTCGACAAGCTTGGTGAGAAGACCACGGAGGCCACCATCCGGGGTTGCCAGCGACTTGTCGTACCCTTCCCCAACAGAGAATGGAGTGCCTTGCAGCACTTCAGCTCGAAGGAAGCAAAGGCATCGTGTCCGGCCTTCTCAGTCGCGACAAGCGTCTTCTTCCTGGCCTCCAGCTTGGACTTCTCTTCCGAGACATGCTTGGAGTGGGACGACTGGGCCGCGTCTACCTTCTCCTTCAGCTTCTCCAGCCAGCTCTGCTCTATTCCCTGCTCCTGACCTACCTGCTCCAGCTCGGCCTCACGGTCGGCAACCATGGACTCCCGGGTCATGAGCTCCTCCTCCCTTGCCTGGAGCCCGCACGCCTGGGAGGTCTGCTCCTCGCGAAGCTTCTCCAACTTGGCCTCCACCTCGGGGCCATGGCTTTTGGTGGACACGGCGTCGGCCAGCGCGATATCGTGAGCCGCTGTGGCTGTTGTAGCCTGCTCTTTAGCACTCGCGGTGGCGGCTTCGGCCACTAACGAGTCGGCTCAAAGCCACACCGGGATCAGCTCTAGGTGCCCTGTCGCCACATGCCCATCAGCACCCTACAGATCGTCCTGGAGGCGGTCCAGCGTGGCATAGGCTTCCTCCAAGGCACCGGGCCTCGCGGCGAAGCCCAGGTCCATGGGCACGAGGGAAGGAGGAGACACTGGCACCTGGACTGGCGCTATGGCGACATCGGCCAGGGCAGAGTGCTCTGGAGGCATCACGCCTCCCGTGGGAGCATCAGGAGTTGGCGCCTTTGGGATCCCCCGCGACTTGGGAGCAGCGTCCTCCTTTTTCTTCTTCACCTCGGGAGCCAGCCTGGCCGTCAGGAGAGCGACATGATGAGCACTGTATCGCTACGAAAGGTAAGAACAAAGTAAGGTGCTTACTCGTCTTTGGCGATATATGCCCTCCTCTTGCCCAGGATGGCGTTGCCCCCAGGCTTCTGTAGCAAGGGCCTCGCCACAACCAAAGGCTCAGCTGGGCACGTGACAGGAGATTCTGAAGTAGCGGCAGTAGGCGACAAGGCGAGGGTGCTGCCCTGAGGCGGTGTCAGCATCGTCCCCCCCTTCAGGTCCCTGCGGGTCAGCCTTTGCAACACGGTCCTCTCGGACCTCGTGATGACCCCGGCGGGACGCGGGGACCTCCTGACCAAGCCTTCTTCGGCATCGTCATTATCAGGAAGACCTCGCAGGAGCTCGCTCCGCCGTAGAGGAGAAAACTCCCCCATCCCTTCCTCGGTCGCCTCTGAGTCTTTCTCCTCCTCCTCTTCACCCGCAATGGAGTCCTCGCTAGAGGACAACACCACTGGGGAGTCAAGGGGCCCTGATGGCACGAGCCCCCGCTTGTTGAAGTCCAGCATGGAGGCGGCCAACTCCACCCCGTCGTCGCAGCGGTATAGCGGAAGGTGGGCCGCCGGAGGGTAGCTTGGATCCTTCCCGACCAAGACCCGCACAACCTTGTCCAGCACCTCGGCTGTCAGGTTCCCAGGGCACAGCCGGAGGTCGTCTTCTACGCCCTGGAGGTCACACATGGGACGCGAGTGAGCCTAGAGAGGGGCCAGGCACTGCAACAAGAACTCACGGATGATCATGGGCCCCGTCAGCACCCCGAAGCCCATGTCCGCCTTGATCTTCTTCAAGACCGGCGCCGCCCTTGGGTTGGTGAGCTTCTCGTGAGACCACTATGGCTGCTTCTCCGGTCGCTCAATTGGCAGCTGCAGCCGAGCGTGATGGCTCCGGGCGTCCAGGTAGATCCACTTTGTGCCGGAAGTCATCCACCTTCTTCGCGACCTTCATGAGCTCGTTGTTATCGCGTGACGAAGGAGACGCATCCAGAGATCTTGCTTGAGCCGTGCGTCCGGAGGGAGAAGAAATGGCGGAACAGCACGACGGAGGGCTTCACCCCCACGAAGGCCTCATGGTAGAAAGCAAAGACCAATAGGAGGAGGACGAAGTTGGGTTGAAGATGAAGCGCGTGGATCTGGTAATGGTCAAGGATGGCAAAGAAGAACCTGGAGAAAGGCGGGACGAGCCCCGCGAAGAGGTTGTGGAGGAACAAAGGGAAGAACGCGCCCACCAAAGCTCCTTGCTCGGCGGAGCCGACCCGAAGCTCGGTCGCTCCCCGCTCGTTCTCCAGGCTCGCTGAAAGTGCAACTATCCCTAGGTGGTTTTGGTAATTCATAACAACATATAGCTCATTGAGCTAATGCTATTCCAAGGCTATTATTTTAGAAAAGCTCAATGAATGGCATGGCATGGATGATTAAAGTGGATCCCTCAAAATATCAAGGACAAAGGATTGGCTCAAGCTCAAAAGCTCAAGACTCTTCATTTTACATTTTAGTGATCCAAGATCACATTGAGTCTATAGGAAAAGCCAATACTATAAAGGAGGGATGAGGTGTTGCTTAATGAGCCTCTTGCTTCATGTGCTTGGCGATATGCTCCAAATACCCTCAACTACTTTCTCACATCCTCATATGACCTAAACCTAAAGTCAAAATCGGTCATACCGATTCTTTCTATCCGGCGCCACCGAGTTCAAATGTCATACCCACTGCCACAAACCCTAGGCAAATCGGTCTTACCGATAGGGATCTCGGTCTCACTGAGATGGGATTGTAATCGATCTGTTTCCCTTTGTAACGTTTCGGTCTAAGCAAAGTGAGCAATCGATCCCACCGAGATTGCAATGTAAACTCTCTGTTTCCCTTTCGTAACATTTCGGTCTCACCGAAAAGAGCGAATCGGTCCCACCGAGTTTACCTGACCAACTCTCTGGTTAGCTAATTACCAAAATCGGTCTCACCGAGTTTGTGTAATCGGTCTCATCGAGATTATGTTATGCCCTAACCCTAACCATATCGGTCCTACCGAGTTGCATGTCGGTCCCACCGAAAATCCTAACAGTCACTAGGTTTACTGAATCGGTCCGATCGAGTTTGTTGATTCGGTCCCACCGAGTTTGGTGAATTGTGTGTAACGGTTAGATTTTGTGTGGAGGCTATATATACCCCTCCACATCCTCTTCATTCGTGAAGAGAGCCATCAGAACAAACCTACACTTCCAACTTACCATTTCTGAGAGAGAACCACCTACTCATGTGTTGAGGACAAGATATTCCATTCCTACCATATGAATCTTGATCTCTAGCCTTCCCCAAGTTGCTTTCCACTCAAATCTTCTTTCCACCAGATCCAAATCCCATGAGAGAGAGTTGAGTGTTGGGGAGACTATCATTTGAAGCACAAGAGCAAGGATTTCATCATCAATGCACCATTTGTTACTTCTTGGAGAGTGGTGTCTCCTAGATTGACTAGGTGTCACTTGGGAGCCTCCGACAAGATTGTGGAGTTGAACCAAGGAGTTTGTAAGGGCAAGGAGATCGCCTACTTCGTGAAGATCTACCGCTAGTGAGGCAAGTCCTTCGTGGGCGACGGCCATGGTGGGATAGACAAGGTTGCTTCTTCGTGGACCCTTCGTGGGTGGAGCCCTCCGTGGACTCGTGCAACCGTTACCCTTTGTGGGTTGAAGTCCCCATTAATGTGGATGTACGATAGCACCACCTATTGGAACCACGACAAAAACATACGTGTCTCCAATTGCGTTTGAATCCTCCAAACCCTTCCCTTTACTTTCTTGCAAGTTGCATGCTTTAATTTCCGCTGCTCATATACTCTTTGCATGCTTGCTTGAATCGTGTGATGATTGCTTGACTTGTCCAAAGATTGCTATAATCTGCCAAACTCTAAAATTGGGAAAAGGTTAAGTTTTTAATTGGTCAAGTAGTCTAATCACCCCCCCCTCTAGACATACTTCAAGGTCCTACAAGTGGTATCAGAGCTTTGGTCTCCATTTTCTTTGATTTCCATAGCTTTTGGTGGTCATAGCCTTGGTTTCACAACCTAGGAGAGTATGGCGTCTAGCAAGGGAAATTATCACCATAGAGGTCCTTACTTTGATGGTACTAATTATAAGATGAAAATGCATATTCTCGGACATAACCCCGCCGTTTGGGCTATTATTTGTATTGGCTTGCAAGGTGAATTCTTTGATGGGAGAGAGCCGAACCGTGAAGCTAATGTGGATGAATTGAAGATGCTGCAATACAACACTCAAGCTTGTGATATCCTGTTCAACGGATTGTGCCCCGAAGAATTCAACAAAATCAACCGTCTTGAGAATGCAAAGGAAATTTGGGATACTTTGATTGATATGCATGAAGGTACTGACTCCGTCAAGAAATCCAAGCTGGATGTGCTCCAAAGTCAGCTTGACAAGTTCAAGATGAAGGATGGTGAAGGTGTCGCTGAAATGTACTCTAGGCTTGCTCTTATCACAAATGAGATTGCCAGCTTAGGGAGTGAAGAGATGACCGACAGATTCATCATCAAGAAGATCCTAAGAGCATTGGATGAAAAGTATGATACCGTGTGCACACTGATCCAAATGATGCCAAACTACAAAGATCTCAAGCCAACGGAAGTCATTGGAAGAATTGTTGCTCATGAGATGTCACTCAAGGATAAGGAGGAACTTCACAACAAGTCAACTGGTGCTTACAAAGCCTCATGTGAAGCCCCCACATCATCAAGTGAGAAACAAACCTTCAATGAAGAGTTGAGCTTAATGGTGAAGAACTTCAACGAATTCTACAAGAGTAGAAGCAAAGAAAGAAGCTCCAAGTCAAGGTCCTACAATGACAAAAGATCTTCTAGTCGAGAGCGCAATTGCTACAATTGTGGGAGACCCGGACACTATTCCAATGAGTGTACGGCACCCTACAAAAGAAGAGAAGATTCTCCAAAAAGAAGAAGCAAAAGATAAGAATCACCACCAAGAGAGAGGAGGAGTAGAGATGATCGTTATGAACGAAGACCCTCATGGAGAAGCAAGGATTCAGAAAGGAAGGACAAGTCATCAAGGAGCTATACAAAACGAAGACATCAAGCTCATGTTGGTGAATGGGTATCCGGCTCCGACTCCAACAATCACTCCGAGAGAAGCTATCACTCCGACTCCGAATATACTCAAGATGAAGGTGTTGCCGGTCTAGCACTTGTGTCAACCAACTCCTATGACATATTTGACTCACCAAATGAAGGAATTGGAAGATGCTTCATGGCCAAAGGTCCAAAGGTAACACATCCCGAGTATGTTGATTTCAATAGTGATGAAGATGACTTGCTAGGTGATGATGATTTACTTGTTGACAACTCTAGTGATGAATACTATGATGAAACATCAATTAATCATGCTAACCAAGATAAAACGAATGACAATGATAAGGAGAAGATTGAGCTTCTAACTAAAGAACTAAACACTCTTAAGTTAGCTCATGAAACTATCTTCGAAGATCATCAAGAACTTTTAAGGGCTCATGAGAAGTTACGCTTTCAAAAGCTCAATCTTGAGTTAGAGCATGAGTTCTTAAAAGCAATCAATGATGATGTCGGAGTAATGGGACACGGGTAGGCTGACCCGAGCCCCAGAACCTTTCAAGACATCGGGGCAGGCCGCGCCCCTCAAAGCCGAGTCTCAGGTGACGACTCCCAGATGAACCGAGTTTCAGATGACGACTCCCAGATGAACCGAGTTTCAGATGACGACTCTCAGATGAGCCGAGTCTCAGGTGACGACTCCCAGATAAACCGAGTCTCAGATGACGACTCCCAGATGAACCGAGTTTCAGATGATGACTCCCAGATGAGCCGAGTCTCAGATGACAACTCCCAGATGAACCGAGTCTCAAATGATGACTCCCAGATGAACCGAGTCTCAGATGACGACTCCCAGATGGGCCGACTCATGGCCGGCGACTTCCGTAGGAGCCGGCTATAGAGAGTCGGCCCACGACTCTACACTCATTGCGGGTACGACCACGGCATGGCCGTCACCTCCAGCCTGCGAGGGGTCGGCGTGGCTACAGTGTGCCGTACCGCTGGAGATCTCCGGCGTGGCCCGGCACTGTAGCCATGCCAGACCTGACCTCGACCACAGTGCACGGTGCACTGTGGCCACGATGGCCTACCTGTACGGCTCGGAGATGGCGGGCCCGCCAGTCAGTGAGAGCTAGAAGACGGCGGGTACGCCCCAAAGGCGGCCCCGTGGGAGTCGGCTCCCCGGTGTCGGCCAGCCCCTCTCACGGGTCCCATGCGCCATTAACCAGACAATATGGGGAGTAACGACAGTGATCGCCCGATAGACGGCGGCACTGTTGCCACGACCCAATGACCAAGCCTGCGTCATCAGAAGCACGGCTATAGTGCCGGACTCGCCGGCGGGGCCCGCGAGTCGGCGGGCCCCATCAGTCGGCGGAGAAGACGGCGGCCTGTGAGACAGACGGCTGGGACCCGCGCCCAGCCGGATTACTATTGTATCCCTGGGGGGTAGGCCTATATAAACCCCCCGAGGCACCCATGCAAAGGGTTCGCTCCCATTAGCCTTAGACCCGATGGTATAGGAAGAAGAGGGCTAGCCTTGTCTCCTTCTACCTCCAGAATACAGCTCTAGGAGCAACCTTGTAGTCACTACGCCTTAGTGATCATGCGGAGACCCCGCAGAGCAGCAGTAGGGGTGTTATCTCCCCGGAGAGCCCCGAAGCTGGGTAAGATTCGCCGGCGTGCATGCCTTCGCCTAATCCCGTTTCCTGGCTCTGGCGACGTTCTACTCGCTCCCACCATGATAAGCCATCCTTTGGCATATGTCGCACCCAACCCAAGACATTTGGCGCCCACCGTGGGGTGAGGTGCACCGTCGTCCCGAGACCTGCTTTGGACGGGAACCCTTTTCCTCCCCCGCGAGCGTAGCCAGCCCGGCACGCCCGATGGCGCTTGCCCCGACGCGCTGCAAAGCATCAACGACGCCTGCGCGGCGAGCTGCCTCACTGACCTTCTCGGCGAGGTTAGCATCTCCGACGAGCCTGCATCCGATGCAGGCACGGGCGGCCCCGAAAGCCTCCTCGCGGGCTTCCTCGACCATCTGCATGTCGCCGGCGAGCCTGCCATGGACTTGGAGTCCGTAGGCTCCACCGACCCGATGCTGGTCGACTCCGACGGTGTGTCGCTCGACACGTTCCCCTCCAACATGGTGATCTACAACGAGCCGCTCCCTCGCGAGGCGAGCGGCGGAAGCGCCATCACGGAAGTGGTCGTCATCAGTCATGGCGAGCGCTCCGGTGAAGGAGCTCATGATCCGCTCGACGCGGCTCTGCGAGACCTGACGGCGCCCATTCTGGAGGACGCTGACGCCGAGACGCTGGAGGCACGCCGCCTTCAGCTTGTCGAAGGCGCGAAGAAGCTGGCAAGCATGAGACGCTTGTCGGAGGCCTACCAATGTGAGATGGATCGCGCTGTGGGCGGCTCGCCGGCGCCGACTGGGCCTAGCCCCCTAGGCGCGGTCTGACAATGCGGCGCGGCCGTCGCCAACCTGTTCGGGGCCGTCGCCCCGTATATGCCATGCCTGCGGAGAACATCCGTGCCGCTCAGGCGGCAGCAGACGAGCTAGACAACTTCGAAGGCGAAGAGTGCCGCCTAATGACCGAGCGAGTCCAGCGACTCCTCAAAGCGGCTGCCGCATAGAACGAAGCTGGCTGCCGCACGGAGGCGCCGCAACGACAAAATGACGACTTGCCTCCCCGCCGAGATCAAGGCGCAACGTCTCGGACGCCAACTGGCGGAGTCCGCGGAAGAAAAGAGAAGGATCCGGCTGTCAGCCACAGTCGGACTCGCATCACCATCGAGCGCGACCAAGACGGCCGCCCAAGAGCAGTGGAGCGGTAGGGCGACTACCTGCCTCCCCCACCATGAAGTCAAAGACGAGTCTCCCCACCGCCTATCGATCATCCGACTCTCGGCGACCGCCTCGGCCGTCGAGAGGGAGTCAGAGAGAACGACGTACGCCACCGGATTGACCGACTCCACCGATCCCTGGCGCTGGAAGAAGAAGACGAGCTGGGTCCACCCTACTTTGGGCCCCGCATCCGAGATGAGCCCTTCCCCAAAGGATTCACGCTCCCCCAAGACACGCCCAAATACACCGGCTCCGTGAAGCCGGAAGATTGGCTAGTTGACTACTCCACAGCCGTCAACATAGCAAACAGCAACAAGCGTGTTGCCGTGAAGTATGTTCCGCTAATGCTCCAGGGCACGGCCCGGACATGGTTGAACAGTTTGAAGCCCCGCAGCATCAACAGTTGGGTCGACTTCACCGAAGCTTTCGTCCGCAACTTCACCAGCACGTACAAGCGCCCCCCCAAGCCACGACAACTCTCCTTGTGCGTGCAAGGCCAAGACGAGTCGACATGCGACTACCTCACGCGATGAGGCGAGCTTCGGAACTCCTGCGAGGGCGTGCACAAGGTGCAGGCTATCGAGTACTTCACCGCCGGGTGCAGAGAAGGCACCCTCCTCAAGCACCGGCTCATCTGCGACGAGCCCGAGACCCTCGACGAGTTGCTGGTCATCGCAGACAAATATGCCATGGCCGACTCTTCCATGAAGACAGAGATTCAAGTTAGTGCGACTGGCAAGGTGGCCCCTCAAGCTCCCAGAACTCCGGCCGGAGACACCAGTCGGCGACAGCAGTAGAATGAACACAAGCGCAAGGCCCCACAGCCGACTTCCAGCAGTCGACAGGTCGCGACAGTCGAAGACCAATAGCCTGAGGGGCAGCCTCCAGCAAAGCGGCAGAAAGGCGGCAAGTCCAACTGGTTGCCAGCCTTCTCTTACGAGCAGACTCTGGATGGTCCCTGCAAGTTCCACAGCGGTGCGAAGCCATCAAACCATACCACCTGGAAATGCCACTAGCTCACCAGAATCGCCAAGGGAGACGGCCTCCCTCCTCCGCCTGCTGGGCCGCCGCCTCCACAGCCGCCCCAGCAGCTGGCGGCCAGGCCAGTCGGCGCCGTACAAGATGAATACCCCGAAGAGCATGGAGCTTATGTGGTGTTCACCAGTATGGCTGATGATCGACGCAGCAGACGGTTGCAGCAGCAAGAAGTAAATGCAGTAGCATCAGATACTCCGGAGTTTATGCATTGGTCCGAGAAGCCTATCAGTTGGAGCAGAGCAGATCACCCAGAGGTGATGCCGAATCCGGGCTCCTACGCCTTGGTTCTGAGTGCAACCTTGGCCACTGATAGGCAGGCCGCTCGCTTCTCGCGAGTGTTGATAGACGGAGGCAGCAGCATCAACATCCTGTACAAGGATACCATGGAGAAATTAGGGATCAAGCAGAAACAGCTTCAAAGCAGCCGAACTGTTTTCCACGGCATTGTACCTGGCCTTTCCTGCTCCCCGATCGGCAAGATCCAGATAGATGTCCTCTTCGGAGACAAAGATCATTTTCGCCGAGAGCCAGTCTGGTTTGAAGTGGTGGACCTTGAAAGCCCATACCAAGCGCTGCTTGGCTGACCTGCCTTAGCCAAGTTCATGGCGGTCCCCCACTACGCCTACCTCAAGATGAAGATGCCGAGTTCAAAGGGGATTCTGACCGTGGCTGGCGACTACAAGAAGTCGTCCGCCTGCGCGGCCGAGAGCAGTCGGTTGGTCGAGTCCTTGGTGATCGCAGCTGAAAGGCGGCTCCTTGACCGGGTTGTGGCGATGGCCGGCAAGCAGCCAGAGATGTCACCCGACCCCAAGGAGTCGGAAGCTGATGGTTCGTTCTAGCCGGCTAAAGAAACAAAGAGGATACCTTTGGACCCAGAGCACCCGGAGAGGCACACTGTCATAGGCGCAAACCTAGACGGCAAATAGGAAGGCGAGCTTGTCGATTTCCTCCGTGAGAATCGAGACATCTTTGCATGGTCCCCTAAAGACATGCCGGGTGTACCGACGGAATTCGCCGAGCACAAGCTACATGTCCGATCTGATGTGAAGCCCGTCAGGCAGCCCTTGCGCCCCCTGTCAGAAAAGAAAAGAAGAGTTGTTGGGGAAGAGATAGCCCGACTCCTAGCGGCCGGCTTCATTAAGGAGGTGTTCTCCAGAATGGCTGGCGAACCCGGTCCTAGTGCTGAAGAAGAACAAGCAGTGGCGGATGTGTATCGACTACACAAGCCTCAACAAAGCTTGCCTCAAAGATCCATTTGCCCTGCCAAGAATTGACCAGGTGATAGACTCCACAGCCGGATGCGAGCTGTTGAGCTTCTTAGATGCATATTCAGGATATCACCAGATCAAGCTGAACCCGGCAGACAGACTGAAGACTGCTTTCATCACGCCGTTTGGAGCCTTCTGCTACCTGACTATGATGTTCGGCTTGAGGAACGCCGGCGCCACCTTTCAGCGTTGCATGCAGAAGTACCTCCTCAAGCAACTCGGCAGAAATGCCCACGTCTACGTGGATGATGTGGTAGTGAAGACGGAAAAGCGGGGAATGTTGTTGGAAGACCTCCAAGAAACCTTTGAGAATCTGCGCCAATTCCAGATCAAGCTCAATCCGGAGAAATGCGTCTTCGGAGTACCAGCTGGCCAGCTCCTTGGCTTCCTGGTCTCTGAACGCGGCATAGAGTGCAACCCTGTAAAGATCAAAGCCATCGAGAGGATGGCAGTCCCCCGCCGACTGCTAGATGTGCAGAAGTTCACCGGCTGCTTGGCGTCCATCAGCTGATTCATCAGTCGACTGGGCGAGAAGGCTCTCCCTTTGTACCAACTAATGAAGAAGACCACCTTCTTCGAGTGGAACCACAAGGAGGATGAAGCATTTCTCGATTTGAAGAAGATGTTGACTACTCCCCCTGTGCTGGCGGCTCCGACTCCCAAAGAGCCTATGCTCCTATACATTGCCGCCACCAGCCGGGTAGTCAGCATAGTTGTCGTAGTCGAGCGCAAGGAGGAAGGCAAGGCGCTCCCTGTCCAGAGACCGGTATATTACCTGAGCGAGGTACTGTCGACCTCCAAGCAGAACTACCCCCACTACTAGAAGATGTGCTACGGCGTGCATTTCGCCGCCAAGAAGTTGAAGCCTTACTTTCAAGAACATCCAATCACTGTGGTTTGCACCGCTCCACTGGCCGAGATCATCGGAAGCCATGATGCTTCAGGCCGAGTAGCCAAGTGGGCCATAGATTTGGCTCCCTACACCATCTACTACCAGCCCTGCACCGCCATCAAGTCACAAGCAGTGGCCGACTTCCTTGTCGACTGGGCCGAGACCCAGTACTTGCCGCCAGCACCTGACTCCACCCATTGGCGAATGCATTTCGATGGCTCCAAGATGCGCACCGGCCTGGGAGCCGGCGTCGTCCTCACCTCCCCCAAAGGCGACAAGCTCAAGTACGCGCTGCAGATCCACTTCGCCGCCTCCAACAACATTGCCGAATACGAGGCGCTCATTCACGGGCTCCGGCTTGCCAAAGAACTCGGCATCCGCCGGATCCTGTGCTACGGCGACTCTGATTTGGTGGTCCAGCAGTCATCTGGTGACTGGGACACCAAAGACGTAAACATGGCGAGCTACCGCTTCCTGGTGCAGCAACTCAGTGGATATTTCGAGGGGTGTGAATTCCTTCACATTCCAAGAAATGACAATGACCAAGCGGATGCCCTGGCACGAGTCGGCTCCACCCGTCAAGCAATACCATCCAGCGTCGCCCTTCAGCGCCTCCTCAAGTCGTCTATCAAGCCTTCACCAGAATCAGACTCCATTTTTGTGCCAGCTCCCCCCGAAGAAGTCGGATCCGACTCAAGAGCACCAGCAGACGGCTCCAAAAATACCAAAGTCAAAGCCGGCCTGGGGACTTCAGAACCCGGCCCGGGGACTGCGACAGTCAGCCTGAAGACTCCAGAACTCGGCCCGGGGACTGCTCCAGTCGGCCGCGGATCCCAGCCCGCCGCCTCCCAGCACAGCTACCCTTGTCCAAGTCGCAATAGTGGCAATCGAAGAAGTAGCAGCACCCTCATGGGCCCAGCCCATCCTCAAGTTCCTAGTAAACAGAGAGCTGCCAGCTGATGAAATCCTGGCTCGACAAGTGCAACGCCGAGCGGCAGCCTATACCATAGTCAACAGAGAGTTGGTCAGGCGCAGTGTCACTGGTGTCTACCAACGCTGTGTCGAGGCAGAACAAGGCCAAGCAATTCTCAGAGACATCCATGAAGGCGAGTGCGGCCATCATGCGGCTTCAAGGGCACTCGTCGCCAAAGCCTTCCGACACGGATTCTTCTCGCCGACTGCCCTGGAAGAGGCCAAAGAATTAGTCCAAAACTGCAAAGGGTGCCAGATGTTCCGTTCCAAGCCGCTCCAGCCGGCTTCGGCGCTCAAGACCATTCCCATCGCCTGGCCCTTTGCGGTTTGGGGCCTGGACATGGTGGGACCATTCAAGACGGCACGAGGCGGCCTAACTCACCTGCTTGTCGCAGTGGACTAGTTCACCAAGTGGATAGAAGCAAAACCCATCAAGAAATTGAATGGTCCGACTGCAGTAACCTTCATCGCCGACATTACGACTCGGTACGGCATACCACATAGCATCATCACCGACAATGGCACAAATTTTGCCAAAGGAGCCTTGGCCCGTTTCTACGCTACACAGGGCATCCGACTGGACTTAGCGTCCGTCGCCCATCCGCAGTCAAACGGCCAGGTAGAGCAAGCAAACAGCCTCATCCTATCCGGCATCAAGCCCCGCCTGGTTGAACCACTGGACGCTCGGTCGGCTGTTGGCTCGAGGAGCTGCCAGCCGTCCTCTGGAGTCTGCACACGACTCCAAACAAGTCAACCGGCTTCACGCCTTTCTTCCTCGTCTACGGTGCTGAAGCCATCATCTCGACGGACATAGAATTCGACTCCCCGCGAGTCACCATGTACACCGAGGAGGAAGCAGAAGAAGCACGTCAAGACGGCATCGATCTGCTGGAAGAGGGCCGGCTGTTGGCACTCAGTCGGTCCGGCATCTACCAGCAGAGCCTGCGCCGATACTACAACAGGAAGGTCAAGCCAAGATCTTTCCAAGAGGGCGACCTTGTGCTCCGACTGATCCAGCGGACAGCCGGCCAGCACAAGCTGTCAGCACCTTGGGAAGGCCCCTTTATTGTCAGCAAGGTGTTGGGCAATGACTCCTACTACCTGATCGATGCTCAGAAGCCCCGAGCTCGCAAGAGATACGACTCCGGCAAAGAGTCGGAACGACCATGGAACGCAAACCTCCTCCGAAGGTTTTACAGTTGATTCAGTATGTATCACACTACCCCTTTGTATTAAAGCACCGAGACTTCGGGCCCCCTGAGACGAGCTCGGGGACTGCCCCTTTTGATTATCTGTACGATAAGAATTATGCCTTCAAGTATGCTACTTCTTGCTATGCCGCTTGGCGCCGGGTTCGACTAGTCGGCCCGGGGATTCGCCGTCTGGCGCTATGAAATGTTTCCTGAAGTCGGACAAGTAGTGTGCGGCGCCTAAGCCGTCTCCTGCTAGAAGCCGCAGCTCATAGAGCGACTGTTTGGTAAGCAGGAGCAAGGATGAATGGGCGTCCACACGAAAAATGGCTAAGGACCCAAAACATCAACATAGCTTAAGCCGGTTTCGAGCCCCCCTTTCTTACAAGCCGACTCGCGAGTATTCGGCTTACTGCTTTCTATCCAACTTGTTAAATAAACTCCAAAGAAAGGCAAGTACTTGCTTTCCCCAAAGTAGCCAGGCATTTGGCCCAGCGGCAGTCCGCAGAGCGGTCTGCCGGCTGGCAAAGCGGCAACTAGGGGAAGGTGGCAAAGGAAAAAGCCAAAGGAGCAATGAGCAAGGAAAGATAGGACTCGGATTAATATTTACATAAGCATAGGCCCATTGGCCGAATCTTCAGACAGAAGTTTAAAATACACCCCGAGGGTGGAATTGTGCAAATTAACAAGTTCATCAAAGACCTTCTAGAACAGATAAATAAAGACAGAAGGCAGCCTAAGGAGGAGCAGACGGGTTCGGAGGGTCGGAGGAGACGGCGGTGTCAGGCGCCGGGGCAGTCGGCTGGGCAGTCTCAGCTTGATCGCCGCCAGCGGCAGTTGGCCTGGTCGGACGCGGCTCGTTGCTAGTGGCGCGGTCGAGCTGAGGCTGGTCGCCCGCTCTGCCTTCTGGCACCTCCGTCTCGCCTTCGTCCTCCGCCTTGCCTTCTTCCTCGGTGCTGGAGTCAATCACCTCCGCCGAGTCCTTGCCATATTCCGGGTTCATCCCGAACCACTCTGGCAGCACTTCCTCGCCGCCTTCAGCTTGCTCGAGGACGAAGACACTGGTGTCCATGTACTCGGCGATGGCCGCCGCACGCTCGACAAGGGCGCCCTCCACAGCCTCCAGCTCGGCCTGGGCCTCTGACCGGAATGCGGCCAGACGGTCCAGGTCCAGCCCCGGATACCACGCCTTGACGAACTCCAAGGCCCGGCGCGCTCCGGCCCGGGCCGAGGAACCCTTCCAAGCTTCAAGACGGCCGGTGGCGACTTCCAGCCAGTCGGCGGTCCGACTGGCGGTGCGCAGAGCCGGCATGTCTGGCCACAGAGCGGCAACCGCCTGGGCGCCGGCACGCTGAAGCCGGCGCATCCGCCGGTGGGCCGGACGAAGACGGGCCTCGATGCTCAGAAGCTGCTCATCGACGGTCAAGGGAGTGTTGGCGGCAATCACCTCACCGTTTGCCCTTCGCGCCTCACAATCAGCCTCGATGGCCAGAGGGACTGCATGCGAGTGGCCAGGGAAGAAGTCTGCCAAGACAAAAAAGAAGCAAGTAGAAAAATCAGAAGTCATCCTGACACATAGTCGAAAAATCATAAGTCAGCCTGACACATAGTCGGAAATTCAAAGAAAGAAAGCTCACCATCGACGATATCCTCAATCTCGTGGAATCCGGAAGTCAGCATCGCCTCCCTGTCGGTCCAGGAGGAGCGTTCGCTCTCGAACTTGGCCAGGAGAGCGGCCTCCTTCTTCTCAGCCTCGTCCTGCGCCTTCTTGAGCAGCTCCTTCTGCTCGGTCAGCTGCGCAGTAAGCAGATCGCGCTCCACAGTGATTTTGCTGCACTCCTCCCCCTTGGCATGCAAGGCAGTGTTAACTTCACCCAGCTGCCCCTGAAGAGTAGCGTTGGCCCCTGAAACACGAAAGAAAGGAAACGTCGAAGTCGTCAGAAAAGAAGATCACCGGGAAGATCCGGCCCGACTGCTCAGCAGTTCGCCCGAATCTCGGGGACTACAGCCCCCGCGAAGAAGAGAGGGAAAAGAACTTACTCCGGCTCTCCGTCAACTCGGCAGTCCGCTTGCTCAACTCCTCAACATTGCGGTTGAAGGCAATGGCGCGGAGGTTGTGATACTCCTGCAAACAACGATGTCAGACAAAATAAGTACTTGGAACTCGCCAGAGGGAGTTCCGAGCCGCCTTCTGAGCAGCCGGCCCGAAACTCGGGGACTACACCCAGTGGGTGCGCTGGCGCGCCCCCACAGAGAAAAACAAGAATCAAAAAGAAGAAGGAAACGTACTCGGACGGCCGTCCGCGCTGCCAGATGCGCCCTGGTGCAAGTTTGAAGGGTTTCGCCTTCAGCATGCAGCTTCGCCTGAACGTCCAGAAGCGATTGATTCAGCGGCCCAGTGTCGCCTCCGCGCAACCACCCGATGGGCGCGGCACTTGTTGCCTCAGCGTCTAGGGCTGCCGAGCTGGCGGCGCCGGTCTCCCGAGGTCGCGGCGCCGAGGTCGCCCTCTCAAGACGGCGGCGCACCGGCGAGGCGACTTGGAGAAGCAGCCTCGCCTCGGACTCGTCCGCGGTCGGCAGCTCCGGCGGACCCGTCGGCTGTTTGCCGTGCGGTCTCCCAGACGCTAGTGGAGGCGGCGGTGGCGGCACGAGAGTGTCCAACATGGAGGCCTCGCCGCAATCCTTCTCCACGACGGGGTTCTCGGTGCCGGCCTCTCCGGTCTGTCCCGTGAACTCTGGAGGCGGCGGTGCAGAGGACAGTGGGGGCACAAGCATCGCCGATCGGCGATGCGCGGCCTCCTCAGCTCGTCGTCTCGCCGCAAGAGCGGCTTCGGCGTCCTCCAGCTTCTTCTGGGCGGAGGCGGCCGCCTTCTCGGCCTCCGCCTTCTCCATACGGTCGGCCTCCTCCTCGTCGCTCTTCTCCCGCGCGTTTCGCTCCGTCGCCTCCCGGAGGTCGGCGGCGGGGTCGACCCGCCGAGTATTGGCGGACGTCTCTGCCGACCCCATGACGGAGGGGACGGCGACTCTCTCAAGGGAAAGGGGGGCCCTGAAGAAGAATGGAAGGAGTATAAAAGAAGACGCGGACAAGATTCACCGAAGGAAAATAAAAAAGCGTAAAAACTTACGCAGAGACTAGCGGCGGCCTTCTCACTTCCCTACGGAAGCGGTTGGCCTTTGCGGCCGCCTCCTCCCGTTTGGTCGCGGCGGCTGCCCCCTTGAACTTCTTCAACTTGCCGCCGGGCGGACTCGGCCCGGCGTGACGCCTCTTCGAGCTGCCTTGGCCAGCCAGGCCGGCAGAGGAGCCGGCGCCCGATGAGCCGACCCTCGGCTGGTGGCGCGGGGCGACTTCCCCTTCGGCGTCGTCATCAGGCCAGTCGACAGAGGTGGCCGAGGGCCTGAAGCCACCTACCGCTCCTCCTCCCCCGCCTTCGGCGTCGGCTTCCATCGCCGCCGCCCCAAAGTCAGGGTCGTCGACGTCGCTCTCCGCACGATCGGGGACAAACTCGTGGGGCTGTCTCGTGGCGCCGGCTGCAGGCTGCATGAGGGGGTTCTAGTTCAGAAGAAACCAATGAGAATCAGAAACCGGATTCGGCCGCAAAGAAGACAAAGCAATAAGGAGATGCGACTTACCACTGGTGGGGGGTTGTCTCGCGAGTACGGCTCCTTGCCGAACTGCCAGTCCTCCCCGAACTCGCAGTTCGCGATATGATTCACCATGTTTGCCACCTCCGTGCGGGGCATCTCCTTGGTGCTCATCCGACTTGGGTCTCGGAGGCCGCTCATCTGACAGATCAGGTGAGGCCGACCTTGGAGCGGGAGAACTCGACGCGCCACGAAGGCGGCCAGCAAGTCGGACCCGACGAGGCCCTCCGACTACGTCAAGACTTGGAGTCGCGCTAGGGCGGCGGCTCCGGCGGGAGTCAGCATCTTGACCCGATGAGACCAGCTGGGGGCCGGCTTCGTAAGCCAGCAGATTAAGCAAGTCGTCGTCGGAGGCGAGGTTCTTCACGTAGAAGTATGAGCGCTGCCACATCCTCACCGACTTGATCAGCGAGATGGAAGGGAAGGGGTTGTCAGCCGTCGAGTGCCGCATCGCGATGAAGGCACCGCATTGAGCCGGCACGCCGGCGACGTGCGTGCCGAGCTTAGAAGAGAAGAATTCCCCCCACAGCTCGATGGTGGGGAGAATGCCGAGGAAACCTTCGCACAGAGTGGCGAAGGCGGAGAGCAGCACCACCGTGTTCGGGGTGAGGTGGTGCGGCTGGAGGCTGTGAAACTCCAAGAAGGAGCAGAAGAAGCCGCTCGCCGGCAGCCCCAGGCCGCGCATGAGGTGCGAGCGGAAGATGACCCGCTCGCCCTCCTCCGGCGCCGGCGATATCTCCTTCGCCGGTGCGGTGCGGGCTCGCACGAGGTGTGCGCCGGGGAGCCGGCGCGTCTTGTGGAGGAATTCAATGAGGTTGTCGTCGACCTCCGAGTCGTCCCACGTGCCGGAACGCACGGTCGGAGCCGCGGCGGCGGAGGAGGAGCTCATCGCTGGCTGGTGCAGTGTGGTTCTGCTCGCCGGTGGCAAGAGGG
>NC_041385.1:150546788-150564653 GCF_002162155.2 Triticum dicoccoides
AGTTACTGCGCGCAGTAACGGCGTGAGAAGCCTAACCGTTCGCGCGGCCGCAGCGGATCCGTTCGCGTGCCGAGGTGCGGTAGTGGCGGGCCCTGCCAGACAGCCCGTCCCGTCGCGCGCATGGGATGGCAGACTGTTCCTGCCGCGTGGCGCCGCACGATAGGGCCACGGTGGGCGGCAGCAGGGAAGCGTATCAGGCACGCCGCCTGGTCTCCCGCCATGACTTCCGAGCTCTCCACAGAACAAGACGGCCCTCTACGAATCCAACTACAGATAGTCGGCCAGGAGGAAGACGGTAAACGAAGCCCAGATTCGACCACCGGAAGAATGAAACTGTTGAGGCCCCCCAGCGAGTCACTCTCGGAGCCTCACCAGCTTCGGGGACTACTGTTGGAGTAATGAGCCACGGGTAGGCTGACCCGAGCCCCAAAACCTTTCAAGACACCGGGGCAGGCTGCGCCCCTCAAAGCCGAGTCTCAGGTGACGACTCCCAGATGAACCGAGTTTCAGATGACGACTCCCAGATGAACCGAGTTTCAGATGACGACTCCCAGATGAGCCGAGTCTCGGGTGACGACTCCCAGATGAACCGAGTCTCAGATGACGACTCCCAGATGAACCGAGTCTCAGATGATGACTCCCAGATGGGCCGACTCATGGCCGGCGACTTCCGGAGGAGCCGGCTATAGAGAGTCGGCCCATGACTCTACACTCATTGCGGGTACGACCACGGCGTGGCCGTCACCTCCAGCCTGTGAGGGGTCGGCGTGGCTACAGTGTGTCGTACCGCCGGAGATCTCCGGCGTGGCCCGACACTGTAGCCTTGCCAGACCTGACCTCGGCCACAGTGCACGGCGCACTGTGGCCACGATGGCCTACCTATACGGCTCGAAGACGGCGGGCCCGCCAGTCAGTGAGAGCTAGAAGACGGCGGGTACGCCCCGAAGGCGGCCCCGTGGGAGTCGGCTCCCCGGAGTCGGCCAGCCCCTTTCACGGGTCCCACGCGCCATTAACCAGACAAGATGGGGAGTAACGACAGTGATCGCCCGATAGACGGCGGCACTGTTGCCACGACCCAATGACCAAGCCTGCGTCATCAAAAGCACGGCTACAGTGCCGGACTCGCCGGCGGGGCCCGCAAGTCGGCGGGCCCCATCAGTTGGCAGAGAAGACGGCGGCCTGTGAGACAGACGGCTGGGACCCGCGCCCAGCCGGATTACTATTGTATCCCTGGGGGTAGGCCTATATAAACCCCCCGGGGCACCCATGCAAAGGGTTCGCTCCCATTAGCCTTAGACCCGATGATATAGGAAGAAGAGGGCTAGCCTTGTCTCCTTCTACCTCCAGAATATAGCTCTAGGAGCAACCTTGTAGTCACTACGCCTTAGTGATCATGCGGAGACCCCGCAGAGCAGCAGTAGGGGTGTTATCTCCCCGAAGAGCCCCAAAGCTGGGTAAGATTCGCCGGTGTGCATGCCTTCCCCTAATCCCGTTTCCTGGCACCGGCGACGTTCTACTCGCTCCCACCATGATAAGCCATCCTTTGGCATATGTCGCACCCAACCCCCGACAGATGATCTCCGTAAGAAAAGTTCTTCTTACATTGCCAAGCGTTTACTATTATCTACTTACATGCCTCAAGTCAAGTCTAGTAACAAGAACAAGAAAGATCCTTCCTCTAGTAGTAACAATAATTATGCTAAATCAAATATTGTTGCTTCTAGTAGTTCTCTTGATTCCACTAATGATTCTCTTAGCCAAGTTACACTTGAGCAAGAAAATAGCTTATTGAAGGGAATTATAGAGAAAGGTGTATACAAGAGCCTTGCCGGGAGCAAGCAATTCGAGAAAATTGTACGCAAGCAAGGAAGGCACCGGAAGAATCAAGGTGTTGGTTTTTAACGAAAGTTCAATGCCAATGGAGTTGAGTGGGAAGAAGATCAATACCCCAAGATGAATTTTGTTCCTCAACAAGAGAAGTATGATCCTACTTCCTTCAAGGGAACACAAGCACAAGATGATCTTCCACCACAAGACCACAAGAACAAAGGCAAGGACAAGCTTCAAGAGGAGATTGATGCATTTGAAGAAGCACCCAAGGCCTTGGTCAAGTGGGTTCCCAAGACCACGTCAAGTTATACTTCATCAAGTACAACTACAACTCCAAGGATTCCCATCAAGATGATGTGGATCCCAAAGAAGAAGAACTAGAGAGTTCTTGAGGGTGACTCCGCCAACATTCTTCACTCATGTCATTATGGCAAGGACAAGTGCAATCAACTTCCACATCTTGCACTAGTTCAAGGAGTCACAAACCCTCATGTTGGTAAGGCAAGGGACAAGGTAACGTAATGATTTCATGGACATCATCTTGTGTGTGCATCACTCTATGTCTATGGATATTCTTGTTTGTTCCTTGTGGGACTAACCCATGTAGGTATGTTGAAAGTGCAACTCACTCCAAAGGATTGCTCCAAATGATCTACATCAACATTGAGCATCCACATCTTCAACACCTACATGAAGTCATCATCGACAAAACCCAAGGTTAGTTCATCCCTCTAAAAGGGGATCTCACATCTAGGGGGAGCTTAACTCTAAGAATTGAGTCAAAGCAACTCTAATGGTGTGAACACATCAATGCATTATGTAAAAGTGGTAACCCCACTTGAGCTTAAACGATGAGTATGATCTATGATCAAATGTTCTCATTTGACTCCTAAGTCAATACACTCATATATAGATGACCTAGTCATCGCCAATTGTTTGACAGATGCTAGAATTGGTTGTGCATGCTTTGCCACATATTTCACTTGCCATTCTATTGTGTGAGCATGTTGGTTGCATACTTTACTCATTCGAGGACATCCACTTGTTGCTTTGATTGTTTGGGTTCTTTTCTTTTTGCCAAGTGGATGGACAAGAATGCCTAAGAACCTTCTCTAGCTATCTATGATTTTCTCATCTCAAACTCTATTCATGCTACATCACAAAATTTGATCAAGTCAGATTCGAACCACTCTGTGTGAGGAGCACTCGGAGTCCCTGATTCGTTAGAGACTTAAACTTCCAAAACTTCTTTGTGATTCTCGGTCTGACCGATTCCTCCATTTCGGTCCCACCGAGATCACTAAGTTGATCTAAGTTTTCAATCTCGGTGTAACCGATTTGAACTTTTTGGTCCCACCGAGTTGCTGTAACTGTATACAGTTATGCATCTCGGTGCCACCGAGTTGTTCCACTCGGTCACACCGACAGGGTCGGGCTATATATACTCACGGGCAAAAATTTGGAAATTTCTCCAAACCCCTTCTCCCGTGGATTGCTCGCTCTGCCTCCAGGGTCTCCGGATCGTCTCCTCGTTGCCAGCCACCTCCAGTCGCTGGTCTCTGCTGCCATCAACGGAATTCACCTCCGCCGTTGCCGTCGTAGCGAGTTCATCGCCAAGCTAGGGTATGGACTCGATTACAGTGATATCCTCGTCTGATTCCTAGCACATTGTGTTCATCATGATTCTTGCCACGATTGAAACACTCCTATCCAGTCAATATAATCCTTAGAATAGATGCGATTTAAAAATTTAGGGTTTGGTTTCCACCGAAACCATCTCGGACCCACCGAGTTGAAAAACTCGGTCCCACCGATTTGGCTAACACCATCGCACTAGTAACTCTCGGTCTGACCGAGAATTGCTAATCGGTGTGACTGATTTTAAAACTGTGTGAAACCCTAGCAGTCTCGGTGCCACCGAACTGTGACTCGGTCCCACCGAGTTTACCAGTTTAGGTTCCAAAACTGCTTCGGTATCACCGAGTTTGAAAATCTATTGATCCGAAATGCTTTCTGTGGAAAACTAAAACTGAGTTTTTGAATCATTCTGTTGCAAAAATCTCTGCATTTTGTGATGCTCATCCATTCTATCTCATCTATAACTATTCACAGGGTCAGCAGTCAGTGATTTGCAGCATGTCAGACCAAAGTGATAGTCAGAACAAGTCAGAAGAGCAGATTCACATGAGTGAGGGCACTAGTCCCTCAAGTTCTTCAGATGATGGCAGCAGGAGCACCCTAAGCAATCTGCCTAAAGCTGCCACCAGGACAAGGAAGAAGAGAACCTCAGAATCTGAGGATGAGGATTATATGGCAGAAGAAGATGAGGCTACTTCCAAGAAGGTAGTGCTCAAAAAGGAGTATGGCTCAGCAAAGACCACAAAGCCTGGACTTAATAGGAAGGTCCCTGCCAAGAGGACACCTATGTTGAAGGTCAGAGGATGAACACAAATACCTGAAAAGCCTGATCCCAAAGAGCCTGCTGCAGAAAGAAAGAAAAGGAAAGAAAGGGTCAAAAATACCATGGCCGGAGTTGTTGGGCAACCTTCCATGATGGAAGAAGAAGAAGAGGTTGCTGCACCAGCACCCAAGGCACAAAAGCTGATGGGTGATGCTATAAAATCAGGGGCTGCAACATCAAAGCCCAAAGAAGCACCCAAAGCTGCCCCCAACCCCAAGATTGCACCAAAGTGGAATACCAGGAGTATTCCAGCTGCTGAGAAGAACAAGGCCCAGTGCCTGAAGTTGCTGATGAGGAAGAGGATGAAGGACAAGTCCTGAGGAAGCTAAAGCCCAAGATTCCAGACCACAATGATGCTCATCCTGTGGCTGAGGACATGAATATCAGGAGAGACTTAGGGTTGAGGCTATGGAGAATGACAGATCCATATGCCACCAGGAGAAGGACTGTTGTTGATTACAGGTTCCATACAAAGGAACAGCAGGACTTCTATGAGACAATCTTGTTAGACAAGAAGCCCATAGTGTGTGATATGAGGTGGGTCAACTGGACCTACATGGAAGAAAATGAGGAACACTATCCTGGAGTGCAAGACAGTTTTGTTGCTTGTGGAGTTGCAGATTTTGTTGGGCAAAAGCTCACCAACTGGAATGATGAACTCATTATGCAATTCTACTCCACAGCACACTTCTATCCAGATGGCAGGATAGTTTGGATGTCAGAAGGTACGAGGTACCAGTCAACCATAGAGGAATGGGCTAGTCTGATCAATGCCCCAAAGGAGAGTGAAGATGATTTGGATGTCTATGCCAAGAATAAGATGGGACACAATTCTATGTCACATATGTACAAGGAGATCCCAGACAAAGCTCTTGAGACTTTCAAGTTTGGGTCAGTTCATTTTGTTTTGTTAGGACTGCCAACGATCAACTGGATCTTAAGGCACACTCTTATGCCCAAGTCAGGTGACCAGAGCATGATTAGAGGGCATGCAATCAACTTGCTACATATATTTGATGTGCCACAGAAATTCAAGGTCATGAGCCTTATGGTTGAGACCATTAAGAGGACAGCAGCAGACCAGAAGAGAAGTTGTGGATATGCCCCACAGATTCATCAGTTGATTAACTCAAAGATGGGCACAGGAAAATATCTGTTGGATAAGGAACACTTTACTCTTTATCCAGACTTTGAGGACAATCAAGTTGTAATGAATGAGAATGAACCATCATCAGTGCAAGCTCAAGAGAAGAAGGAGAAAGCAAAGAGAGAGAAGGCTGCCAAGATGCCTACTCAAGAGGATGCATCTGAGTACTTTTTGAAGAACAAGCAGGACCAGCTTGGTTACTTGATAGCATCAACACTGAGGATTGAGAAGGGATTGGCCACCCTAACTCAAAATCAGGAGAGCCTGGAAAGAATCATGGAACAAAAATTCTATGATCTAGATGTCAAAGTAACTGAGATTCAGTCAGTTGTGGAGCAGCTTCAGGATGACATGCAGGAGAGGAAGGGCAAGACAACAACTGATGCATTTGCCAGAGTGCCTAGAGCTCAGAGGTCAGCTGCAGTGCCTGTGACAGACACTAGAGCCACATCATCTGCACCAGCAACTGCTCCTACAGCTCCAGTGCAACCAGCTCCAGCACCAACACCTCCAGCTCCATCCACATCAACTGAAGCCTTCGTCCGAGGAGCCATCTCTACACCACCAACTGAAGATCAAGCCTGAGAGTCGATCTAGCACTATGCATTTTCTATGAACTTTTTGGTAACTTGTTGCCAAAGGGGGAGAAAAATGTATAGATCATAGGCTTCGAGAGAGAGTGAGAGAGTGTTGCTTTTGTTCTCTCTTGCTTTGGTGATTAAACTTTGTTTGCTTTTGATTGCTTGAGATACTATGCTATTACCTGTGAGACATTGATGATCATGTGTTTGATCATAACCTACACTTATGCCTGTTTGATGATATTATCTTACCTATCCTTATATGCTCATTCACTTTGCTTGGTGATGAGTGCATGTATTCAATCTTTATTATTTTGAGCGCTCCACCAAGATGTATGTGACATGGAAGCGTAACCCATGAGCCTAATTCCTTGTGCATTTGCAGTCCAAAGCAAATCTTTAATTATGCACAAATTTAGGGGGAGCTCTTGCTTATCACATACTTCTCAAAGCGACGATGTTCTTTCAATCTTATTATCATTTGTCGAAGCTTTGATCTATATGTTGTCATCAATTACCAAAAAGGGGGAGATTGAAAGTGCAACTATCCCTAGGTGGTTTTGGTAATTCATAACAACATATAGCTCATTGAGCTAATGCTATTCCAAGACTATTATTTCAGAAAAGCTCAATGAATGGCATGGCATGGATGATGAAAGTGGATCCCTAAAAATATCAAGGACAAAGGATTGGCTCAAGCTCAAAAGCTCAAGACTCTTCATTTTACATTTTAGTGATCCAAGATCACATTGAGTCTATAGGAAAAGCCAATACTATCAAGGAGGGATGAGGTGTTGCTTAATGAGCCTCTTGCTTCAAGTGCTTGGTGATATGCTCCAAATACCCTCAACTACTTTCTCACATCCTCATATGACCTAAACCTAAAGTCAAAATCGGTCATACCGATTCTTTCTATCTGGCGCCACCGAGTTCAAATGTCATAGCCACTGCCACAAACCCTAGGCAAATCGGTCTTACCGATAGAGATCTCGGTCTCACCGAGATGGGATTGTAATATCTCTATTTCCCTTCATAACGTTTTGGTCTAACCGAAGTGAGCAATCGGTCCCACCGAGATTGCAATGTAAACTCTGTTTCCCTTTTGTAACATTTCAGTCTCACCGAAAAGAGCGAATTGGTCCCACCGAGTTTACCTGACCAACTCTCTCGTTAGCTAATTATGAAAATTGGTCTCACCGAGTTTGCGTAATCGGTCTCACCGAGATTACGTTATGCCCTAACCCTAACCATATCGGTCCTACCGAGTTGCATGTCGGTCCCACCAAAAATCCTAACGGTCACTAGGTTTACTGAATCGGTCCGACCGAGTTTGTTGATTCGGTCCCACCGAGTTTGGTGAATTGTGTGTAACGGTTAGATTTTGTGTGGAGGCTATATATAACCCTCCACCTCCTCTTCATTCGTGAAGAGAGCCATCAGAACAAACCTACATTTCCAACTTACCATTTCTGAGAGAGAACCACCTACTCATGTGTTGAGGCCAAGATATTCCATTCCTACCATATGAATCTTGATCTCTAGCCTTCCCCAAGTTTCTTTCCACTCAAATCTTCTTTCCACCAGATCTAAATCCCATGAGAGAGAGTTGAGTGTTGGGGAGACTATCATTTGAAGCACAAGAGCGAGGAGTTCATCATCAACGCACCATTTGTTACTTCTTGGAGAGTGGTGTCTCCTAGATTGGCTAGGTGTCACTTGGGAGCGTCCGACAAGATTGTGGAGTTGAACCAAGGAGTTTGTAAGGGCAAGGAGATCGCCTACTTCGTGAAGATCTACCGCTAGTGAGGCAAGTCCTTCGTGGGCGACGGCCATGGTGGGATAGACAAGGTTGCTTCTTCGTGGACCCTTCGTGGGTGGAGCCCTCCATGGGCTCGCGCAACCGTTACCCTTCGTGGGTTGAAGTCTCCATCAACGTGGATGTACGATAGCACCACCTATCAGAACCACGACAAAAACACCTGTGTCTCCAATTGCGTTTGAATCCTCCAAACCCTTCCCTTTACTTTCTTGCAAGTTGCATGCTTTAATTTCCGCTGCTCATATACTCTTTGCATGCTTGCTTGAATTGTGTGATGATTGCTTGACTTGTCCAAAGATTGCTAAAATCTGCCAAACTCTAAAATTGGGAAAAGGTTATGTTTTTTATTGGTCAAGTAGTCTAATCACCCCCCCCCCTCTAGACATACTTCAAGGTCCTACACCCGCCATCAGTGGGAGCATGGCGGCGAGGTGCTCGACGTCGGTGATGGTTGATGGGCTGAGGGCCACTTCGACAATGGGAGCAGCGGTCACGGCTGCGCAGCTGAATCACTTTCTTCCCCATCGGTCAGGAGCTTGGGAGCGAGGATTTAGTGGATCTGGAGGCGCCCTCGGTAGGAAATGGACGAGATCTGGAGCAAGACGGAAAGGAGGCAATGAAGGCTAGGTTGTGGGAGTTGGCCTTTTTGTCAGGCCGTGCCAGTTGCCGAGGCCGCATGGAGAAGCGGAGACGCCCACGTCCCATCAAGCGCCACGCGTCGGCTCGAACCGCAGGCGATTGGGGCCCGTGGTGTTCCACACTTGCCCTTTGGCTTCGCCCTGAAGCCAAGTGCGAGCGCGCCTTGGGCCTGGGAGATTTTGTCGGCATTTTGGGAACCAGGGTACCCAGACCTGCCTGCCTGCAACCCACGGAGTGGCTTCATCAACGGCCTGGTACGGCCCAACTTTGACTACGGCAAGACAATACCCTCACGAGGGGCCAAGCCTCGCGAGGCGGGCGACACCAAGACCTCCCGAGGGAGCAGCCTCCTAAGCAGAGCAGAGATTTCTATGCAAGACCTAGGCTCACGAGGCTGGATGACATCAGCCACGACGACCGAGGCCAGGCAAGCGCCAGTGGGCGCAGAGCAGCAGGTTTCTGTTTGGTGCAAAGGAGGCAAGCACAGGTGTGGAGTCCCAAGGGATCAGCCAAAGGTTGCCATTTGTGTGCAACGAGACCAAGACTGCCAGAATGGCAGGATGGATGTCATCGCCGAGCCCACCACGACGTCACGCTCAGAGGGTTTGCAGGAGAAGACCACCTTTAGTCAGGATTAATGTACTTCTTGTCCCGCTTCAAATTTGGCCGTTGTGGGATCCCTTCCCGCCTAAGTTTTGGAGGAAGATGACCAAGGCCACTATAAATAGGGCCTAGCCACCACCGTAGAGACTGATAGACTCATCACGTGATCAGCTCGTCGACCCACCAAGAGCTATTCACAAGAACACGCCTCCTAAGGTTGTTCTTCCACTTGTACTAGTTCATACTCAGCCCCTCGCGAGGCTAATCCACCACAAAGCAGGAGTAGGGTATTACACCAAAAGGTGGCCCAAACCTGGGTAAACTGCCGTGTCTTTCTCTGTTGTGTTCATCGAGCTAGGTCGTGAGAGCAGCGGATTGTTTGGCTTGAGAGGTAGAGTTCCTCACACATGCCCTAGAGTTCGAACCTTTCTTGGGTCTGCGGAGCCCGGAATCCGATACGTTACACTTAGATGACTTGAGGGATGTCAGTTTAAGTGGGAGTTCTTAAGTAATTTGATTAATTGAACTTTGATTTATCATGAACTTAGTCCTGATAGTATTTGCAAATTATGTTGTAGATCAATAGCTCGTGTTGTAGCTCCCCTATGTTTTTTGATATGTTCCTAGATAAAACTAAGTTGAAAGATGATAGTAGCAATCACGCGGACTGGGTCCGTGATCTGAGGATTACCCTCATTGCTGCACAGAAGAATTATGTCCTTAATGCATCGCTAGGTGTCGGACATATTGTAGGAGCAGATGCAGATGTTATGAACATTTGGCAAGCTCGATATGATGACTACTTGATAGTTTAGTGCACCATGCTTTACGGCTTAGAACCGGGACTTCAAAAACGTTTTGAATGCCATAGAGCATATGAGATGTTCCAAGAGCTGAAATTGGTATTTCAGACTCATGCCCATGTCGAGAGGTATGAGACCTCTGACAAGTACTTTGCCTACAATATGGAGGAGAATAGCTCGGCTAGTGAGCATGTGCTCAGAATGTCGGGGGTACTACAATTGCTTGAATCAAGTGGGAGTTAATCTTCTAGATAAGATAGTGATTGAAAGAGTTCTGTAATCACTATCACCAAGCTACTAGAACTTCGTGATGAACTATAATATGCAAGGGATGACGAAAAAGATTCCCGAGCTTTTCGCGATGCTGAAATCGGCAAGGTAGAAATCAAGAAAGAGCATCAAGTGTTGATGGTTAACAAGACCACTAGTTTCAAGAAAAAGGGCAAGGGAAAGAAAGGGAACTTCAAGAAGAATGGCAAGCAAGTTGTCACTCCCGTGAAGAAGCCCAAAGATGGACCTAAGCCTGAAACTCAGTGCTTCTACTACAAAGGGAATGGTCACTAGAAGCGGAACTGCCCCAAATACTTAACGGATAAGAAGGATGGCAAAGTGAACAAAGGTATATTTCATATACATGTTATTGATGTGTACCTTAGTAGTATTCGTAGTAGCTCCTGTGTATTTGATACTAGTTTAGTTGCTAAGCTTAGTAACTCGAAACAGGAATTGCAAAATAAACAGAGACTAGTTAAGGGCGAGGTGACAATGTGTGTTGGAACTGATTCCAAGGTTGATACGATCACCATTGCACACTCCCTCTACCTTCGCGATTACCGTTGAACCTAAATAAATGTTATTTGGTGTTTGCCTTGAGCATGAATATGACTGGATCATGTTTATTGCAATACGGTTATTCATTTAAGTCAGAGAATAATAGTTGTTCTGTTTACATGAATAAAACCTTTTATGGTCATACACCCAATTTGAATGGTTTATTGAATCTTGATCGTAGTGATACACATATTCACAATATTGATGCCAAAAGATGCAAAGTTGATAATGATAGTGCAACATACTTGTGGCACTATTGTTTAGGTCATATTGGTGCAAAGCACATGAAGAAACTCCATGATGATGGGCTTTTGGAATCACTTCATTATAAATCATTTGATACTTGCGAACCATGCCTCATGGGAAATATGACTAAAACTCCATTCCGAACAATGGAGTGAGCCAATGACTTATTGGACATAATACATACTGATGTATGCGGTCCAATGAGTGTTGAGGCACGCGGCGGGTATCATTATTTTCTGACCTACACAGATGATTTGAGCAGATATGGGTATATCTACTTAATGAAACACAAGTCTGAAACATTTGAAGAGTTCAAAGAATTTTAGAGTGAAGTGGAGAATCATCGTAACAAGAAAATAAAGTTTCTACGGTCTGATCGCGGAGGCGAATATTTGAGTTACGAGTTTGGCCTTCATTTAAATAATTTGGAATTGTTTCACAACTCACGCCACCTGGAACACCACAGCGTAATGGTGTGTCCAAACGTCGTAACCGCACTTTATTAGATATGGTGCGATATATGATGTCTCTTACCGATTTACCACTATCATTTTTGGGTTATGCATTAGAGACAGTCGCATTCACGTTAAATAGGGCACCGTCTAAATCCATTGAGACGACACCATATGAACTGTGGTTTGGCAAGAAACCTAAGCTGTCGTTTCTTAAAATTTAGGGTTGCGACACTTATGTCAAAAGGCTTCAGCCTGATAAGCTCGAACTCAAATCGGATAAGTGCATCTTCATAGGATACCCTAAGGAAACAATTGGGTACACCTTCCATCACAGATCTAAAGGCAAGATCTTCGTTTCTGAGAATGGGTCCTTTCTAGACAAGGAGTTTCTCTCAAAAGGAGTGGGAGGAAAGTAGAACTTGATGAGGTAAATGTACCTTCTCTCGAATTGGAAAGTAGTACATCAGAAAAAATTGTTGCCGTGATGCCTACACCAACTAGAGAGGAAGCTAAAGATGATGATCATGAAACTTTAGATCAAGTTACTACTGAATTTCGTAGGTCAACCGAAGCAAGATCCGCACCAGAGTGGTACGGTAATCATGTCCTGAAAGTCATGTTACTAGACCAAGGCGAACCTACAAACTATGAAGAAGCTATGATGAGCCCAGATTCTGACAGATGGCTTGAGGCCATGAAATCTGAGATAGAATCCATATAGGAGAACAAAGTGTGGACTTTGGTGGACTTGCCCGATGATCGGCAATCCATAGAGAATAAATGGATCTTCAAGAAGAAGACTGACGCTGATGGTAATGTTACTGTCTAGAAAGCTCGACTTGTCATGAAAGCTTTTTGACAAGTTCAAGGAGTTGACTACGATGAGACCTTCTCACCTGTAGCGATGCTTAAGTCTGTCCAAATCATGTTAGCAGTTGCCACGTTTTATGAAACCTGGCAAATGGCCATCAAAACTACATTCCTTAATGGATTTCTTAAAGAAGAGTTGTATATGATGCAACCAGAAGGTTTTGTCGATCCTAAAGGTGTTAACAAAGTATGCAAGCTCCAATGATGCATCTATGGACTAGTGCAGGCATCTCGGAGTTCGAATATACGTTGTGATGAGGTGATCAAAGCATATGGTTTTATATAGACTTACAGTGAATCATGTATTTATAAGAAAGTGAGTGGGCTCTGTAGCATTTCTGATATTATATGTGGATGACATATTGTTGATTCGAAATGATATAGAATTTCTGGATAGCATAAAAGGATACTTGAATAAGAATTTTTCAATGAAAGACCTCGGTAAATATGCTTACATATTGGGCATAAATATCTATAGAGATAGATCAAAACGCTTGATAAGATTTTCAATGAGTACATACCTTGACAAGATTTCGAAGGAGTTCAAAATGGATGAGTCAAAGAAGGGGTTCTTGCCTGTATTGTAAGGTGTGAAATTGAGTAAAGACTCAAAACCCGACCTCGGCAGAAGACCAAGAGAGAATGAAAGTCATTCGCTATGCCTCAGCCATAGGTTCTATAAAGTATGCCATGTTGTGTACCAAACCAGTTGTGTGCCTTGCTAAGAGTTTGGAAAAGGGGTAACATAGTGATCAAGAAGTGGATCACTGGACAGCAGTCAAAAATATCCTTAGGTACCTAAAGAGAACTAAGGAAATGTTACTCGGTTATGGAGGTGATAAAGGGTTCATCGTAAAGGGTTACGTCGATGCAAGCTTTGGCACTGATCCAGATGACTCGGAGTCTCAATCTGGATACATATTGAAAGTGGGAGCAATTAGCTAGAGAACCTCCATGCAGAGCATTGTAGACATAGAAATTTGCAAGATACATACGGATCTGAATGTGGCAGACACGTTGACTAAAATTCTCTCACAAGCGAAACATGATCACACCTTAGTACTCTTTGGGTGTGTCGGGGAAACCGATCACCTATGGGGTCACAAGGATCCCTTCTACGTTCGGCGGGGGATTAGTTGCACGAAGAGCAGGTCGAGCCGTTAGGACATAGAGGATTTTTATCCAGGTTTGGGCCGCAAAGATGCGTAATACCCTAGTCTTGCTTTATCTGGTTTATGAGTGTTCTTGAGCTTTTGAACTAGCTGTGATGTGTGCTTTGTCCAAAAGTCCGAATCCTCTCTCTGTGCGCCTTGGGCCTTCTTTTATACAAAGGGGTTGCCATAGTGGCACACAGGAGGTGGCAACCTACAATGATACGAGCTTATCGCTCGATCAACATAGGACAAACACATTTAATGCGATGCCTATGTGTCCTCTTGCTTTATTGGGGACGACAACAGAGGACATCCCATCCTTCGCCGCTTCCCCTCGCTATAGGGGACATCCCATCCTTCGAGCCACGCGTCTGGGCCAATGAGGCATGCAGCGCCATGTTGGCCAACCAGCTGTTGTGTTGGCAAAGTGGTAGGCTGCCACGAAGATCTGCATGCTGCCACGTAGGCATCTACTTCGTTGGCATGCTTATCGCCGCGTTGGAGTAGTGGTGAGGTGGCGGAACCCTGCCGAGCACGGGCCTGGCCACGACCCAGCGATCATCCCCGGTAAGGCTTGCCGGGGGCCTTGAAGTCGTCCCTTTCATCTTCTGATCCCACGTGGATTCGTGGGTTGCCAATCTTCGTGAGGAGTCGCATGCTACCAGGCATGTGCTCTTCTTATCTTGGTCTTTAACATTGTCGATGGTGTCAAAGCTCTCAACCCCAAGGGTAGGGGCCTTGCTGGCCTCTTTGCAAGCAGCCCCGGCAAGGGCTTGCTGGGGTCGAGGGCCTCGCAGGTCACCTCGGCAAGGCTTGTTGTTGGGCGTGGCCCTGGTTGCCTCTTGCTGCTTGCTACTCTGGGCAGCTGTCTTGATGTCCTTCGTTCTTGTCTCCTGCAGTCTTCCTCTGCGTCACCATGCCCTGCTGTAGGGGTGCCTGCGACCTTCCATGCACAAGTAAGGGGTATAGAAGCACCCATACTTTTGTACACCGACAGGATCCCCGGGCCTGGGCCACACATAAGCGCAAGGCGTAGTTGGGCCAGGCCCAAAGCAGTGTGCGGGCGGGCGTGGCAGAGGTGAACCGCCATGATTTTTCTGGTAGTCGCGCTTCCCCACACCCCGCATCGAGTGCGTGACGTGGGGGTCGTGCGTGGAGTGATCGCAGCATGCTTGCGTCACCCCCATGGTGAATAGTAAAGAGTCGGCCCGTTTCCGTCTAAAAAAGTGGGAGAAACCGTGGGGCTGCTGCTCATTTACTCTCCTTGCCTTCCTCAATCTTGGAGCCGTTGTTCCATGTTTCCTCCTACGCCTTCCTTTTCCGCCACGTATGTCGCATGCATGGCACGAGGTAGGTGATGGACGCATGGGATACGGGAAAGCGCGCCATGGCCGATACCCATGCGCCTTTGATTGGCGCGGGGAGGGCGGTCGACGGCCTCACTCGTTGTCAGTGGCTTTAACGAGCAGAATTTGAAAGGGCTTTTCAGAGGCGCAAAGCTAGCCTTCCGTCTCCTTGGTTTGGCTATAAAAAGGGGTCCAAGAGGAGGAGAGGCATCTTCTCGCGTCTTCTCCTTCTCCCGTCCCCCATCCATCACCATGCCGAGAGGGCGCAGTCGTGGTCATCATTCTATGGAGGCGACTAGATCCTCCTCCCGCCAGAGAGCCGCGGCAGTTAAGGAAGAGCCATATGCTCAAGGCGAAGGCGTCGGACAGGGCCGCGGCCGGTGAGGTGGTCGAGGCAGAGGTGGGCGTGGAAGAGGGGCACCCGTGGTGCCACCTTCCCCACCTCTGTCTCCTCCTGCCTTGTTGAGCGGCCATGTCAGAAACATGGCGCTGGAGTTTATCTTGTAGTTGCGCGAGCCACCGTGTAGCCGCCTCTGCCTCCCCGAGACGTTTGCAAGGGTGATGGAGATCGACCAGCCACCGAAGCTCAGGCTTCACGTGAAGGGGTGCTGCAAAGGAGACATGTGGGTGAACACAAGGTTCCCCGTCCCTCATGTGATGCTCCTTCGCCGGGGTTGGAAAACCTTCGCACACTCCCATAGCTTGATTAAGGGGCACGTTCTCCACTTCAAACTAGTCGAGAGCAACTTGCTCTTTATCAAGGTCTTCGGGCGCTTGGGACACAGGTTAGGATGTTGTGCGGAGAGCTCGACTAACGATGAGAGCTCCTCCTCGAGCGACAGCGGCGAGGAGGACAACGACAGCGACGACGGGGGTAGCGGGCGGGAGGATGACGGGTCCGACTAGGTGTCAGACACGCTGTGCCTAGGCGATGCCGGCAGCACCATCATTTTCACCTGGCCTCCTCCTCAGCAGAGCAATTTGCCGGGGAGTAGTTCTTGGCAGTGGCTTCCCAGGCCAGCTCCTTAAACTTCTCGGGACCGCTGCTTTTGGTGGCTGGCGCCGGAAGGCCAGAGAGGACGAAGAAGGCGGGTGGCAAACCATCAAGTCAGAGTATGATGGCACCGATGCCTTCATCTCGTATTGGCGGACCGCTATCTCGTCTTCCAGCTTCTCTCCCGGCAATGTCATCACCAGCCCTTTCCTGGACAGCCGCCGAGAAGTTCTCTTGGTGCCTTATGCTGCTTGTACCTCGCCTAGGCGCTCTTTTTGCCCTTCTGCTATCCTGGCCTGCTTCCTGAGGAGAGGACAAGAAAAGGATTACGGGAACCTTATCTCTTTTCACTACAAAAAAAAGACACATCTGTGACATTTTGGGTCGAACGAAAAAAAATTATGTCATACATATGACACTTCTATGACGATAACTGTGACAAAACCCGGTATCATCATAGATGTGGTGGGCTCCTACTTCTATGACAAAAAATCATGACAGAAAATGGGCTTTTCAGCCTGGGCGGGCCGGAGACGCAGCTGCATGACATTCTTTGGGCCGTCCATGACGGAAAAAAACATGGTAGAAGCGAGGGGTAGGAAAATTTTGGGGAGTTGCCGGTTACGGTGGGAGGTCGGGGGCCAAGCGATGCGCGTTTCTCTCATACACGTACGTGCGTGTGTGCGAGGCGTTGGCTCTAACTGAACCCGAGCGAGGCGTTGGGCTCTAACTAAACACGAGCGATTGCACTGCAGGCTACACGTTACTGAACCCGAGCGATCGATCGATGACTGTTAACTGAACCCGATCGAGCGATTCCTTCGCTACTGCTGCTAACTGAAGCCGGTCGATTGGATGAACAGTGAGCATTGCGGGGGGTGGATGAACAGTGAGCGGTGGCGTTGCCACTGGATGAACAGGACCTTGTGGTGTGGAGGGCTGGATGAACATAGACGGTGGAGGGGTGGCTGTGGAGGGGTGGTTGAACAGGACCCCGTGGTGTGGAGGGCTGGATGAACAGTAGATGATGGAGGGGTGCCCGTGGAGGGGTGGTTGAACAGTAGCCGGTGGAGTAGCGCGCGGTGGAGGCTGGATGAACAGGAGCCCGTGGAGGCTGGAGGAGGTCGACGGTAGCCCGTGGAGGCTGGAGGAGGTCGACGGTGGAGATGAACAGTATCCCGTGGAGTCCCGTTTTGCGGTACACCACACCCCTCCCGGTGAACAGGACCCCCGTTTCGACCGTAGGAGGTCCGTTTCATCCGTTTTGTGGTACGCCACACCCATCCCGATCAACAGGACCCCCATTTCGACCGTAGGAGGTCCATTTCCTCCGTTTTTTGGTACGCCACACCCCTCCTGATCAACAGGACCCCCGTTTCGATCGTAGGAGGTCCGTTTCCTCCGTTTTACGGTACGCCACACCCCTCCCGATCAACAGGACCCCATTTCGAACGTGGCTGGTCGAACACAAGGCCGTTTCCTCCGTTCTGCGGTACGCCAGGCCTCGTTTTCATCGCCTGTTCCATCCAAGCCGGTTGGCTCCCACGCATTCCGTTGCCTCCCGATGAACACGATGCATTCTGTTGCCTCCCCATGAACACGACGCATTCCGTTGCCTCCCCATGAACACGACGCATTTCGTTGCCTCCCCATGAACACGACACATTTCGTTGCCTCCCCATGAACACGAGCCCTCGCCGTGCGTATGCACGACTAGGCGTTCGAGACCCCGCCCGTATGTACACATACGTGGCCGTATTTTCTTTCTTGCACCCTGGCCGTTGTACGTACGTATACATGCTACGTGCGCGCCTCCACTACGACACGTGCGTGCCTCTACATCGACCAGTATGTATGTACACGTTCGCGACCAGGATGACAACGCTACGTACGCTTCGACCAGGTGGGTCCCGACTGTCAGGCACTTCCTTGCCTGCGAAGATGTAGCTGGTGGGTCCCAGCAGTCAGGGGGGCGAATCGTTTTGGTTGTTTTTTCCCCGGATGCACTTTCTTGCGTGTGAAGGTGTAGCTGCTGGGTCCCAGCAGTCAGGGGCGAATCGTTTTTTTTTTTGCCCGGATGCACTTC
>NC_041385.1:150565143-150588177 GCF_002162155.2 Triticum dicoccoides
GCGAAGGTGTAGCTGCTGGGTCCTAGCAGTCAGGGGGCGAATCGTTTTTTTTCGGACGCACTTCCTTGCATGCGAAGGTGTAGCTGGTGGGTCCCAACAGTCGGGGGGCGAATTGTTTTTTTTCTGGACGCACTTCCTTGCGTGCGAAGATGTAGCTGGTGGGTCCCAGCAGACAGGGGGGCGAATTGTTTTTTTCCCAGACGCACTTCCTTGCGTGCGAAGATGTAGCTCATGGGTCCCAGCAGTCAGGGGGCAAATCATTTTTTCACGAAATACGGTGGCCCGTCCGGTGGGTCCCCGCTGTTAGGTGGAGGAATAATTAATTTGCGCGTAATAAGGAGGCACTTCCTTGCGGCTGCCATGGACGCAGCTGTCAGCCTCTCCACGTACAGTCCACGTCTGATGGAAGTCGTTCCTTGACCATGTTGACCATGCCGCGCCGAGAGCACCACGGCGTTTGACGACGGCGAGGCCTAGGAAGGGGACGACATGGACCAGGGGAAGACGCGGCAGTGGATGCACACGCGGAGAGGAGTATGAGGGTTCACTGGTTCGGCTGCGCTGCCGTCGCCGCAGAATAACAGGGGGTGTGGGTGAGTGGAGGGATGGCCTGGCCAGCGGTGGTAGTAGTAGGGGGCGGTGAGGCCTCCGCAGCAGCACAGCCAGCCACGAGAGGCAGGAGCAGGCGGCACGACCGGCGCTTCTTTGGGCGGCTGGAGAAAGAAGACCAGAGGTTGAAGAAGCACGACGGCCGTTGGATGGACATCGTACGGTCACTGCAGCTAGAATCGTTTATATTGACTAAGTTGACAGAGCCCTTGGTACGTCAACTTATTAGGCCCACAGGTCAGCTTCCGAAACGGTGTGCCCCAGATGTCAGGGGGAGGAATCATTTTTTTGGCGGGTGAAGCTAGAATATCCGAGATTGAAGAAGAAGCACGGCATCCGTTGGATGGACATCCAAAGGCCACTGCTGCTAGAACCGTGTGTTGACTATAAGTTGACAAAGCCTTGCATACGCGTCAACTCTATTTTTTTAGGGGACGCGTCAACTTAGTAAGGCCAGAAGTGTGTGGCAGAGAACTTATAGCCCATTTGACATTTGTAAGAATGTGTAGCTGTAGGACCTTGAGAAGAGGTGTCTAGAGGGGGGTGATTAGACACTAAGTACCAAAGTTGCAGTTTTTAACCTTTTTAAATTTAAGTGGAGTTTAGGCACAAGTTTAACATTCACAACACATATCAAGCATGCATGCAAAGAGTATATGAGCAGCGGAAAGTAAAGCATGCAACTTGCAAGAATGTAAAGGGAAGGGTTTGGAGGATTCAAACGCAATTGGAGACACGGATGTTTTTGGCGTGGTTCCGATAGGTGGTGCTATCATACATCCACGTTGATGGAGACTTCAACCCATGAAGGGTAATGGTTGTGCGAGTCCACGGAGGGCTCCACCCACGAAGGGTCCATGAAGAAGCAACCTTGTCTATTCCACCATGGCCGTCGCCCACGAAGGACTTGCCTCACTAGCGGTAGATCTTCATGAAGTAGGCGATCTCCTTGCCCTTACGAACTCCTTGGTTTAACTCCACAATCTTGTCGGAGGCTCCCAAGTGACACCTAGCCAATCTAGGAGACACCGCTCTCCAAGAAGTAACAAATGGTGCGTTGATGATGAACTCCTTGCTCTTGTGCTTCAAATGATAGTCTCCCCAACACTCAACTCTCTCATAGGATTTGGATCTGGTGGAAAGAGGATTTGAGTGGAAAGCAACTTGGGGAAGGCTAGAGATCAAGATTCATATGGTAGGAATGGAATATCTTGGCCTCAACACATGAGTAGGTAGTTCTCTCTTAGAAATGGTAAGTTGTAAGTGTAGGTTTAGTCTGATGGCTCTCTCCACGAATGAAGAGGAGGTGGTAGGGTATATATAGCCTCCACACAAAATCTAACCGTTATAGACAATTTGCCAAACTCGGTGGGACCGAATTGAGAAACTCGGTCGGACCGATTCAGCAAATCTAGTGACCGTTAGGATTTTCGGTAGGACCGATATGGTTAGGGTTAGGGCATAACGTAATCTCGGTGAGACCGATTAAACAAACTCGGTGAGACTAATTTTGGTAATTAGCTAACCAGTGAGTTGGTCAGGCAAACTCGGTTGGACCGATTACTCAAACTCGGTGGGACCGATTTTGGTAATGAGTCATTCAGAAAGTTTGCATTGCAATCTCGGTAGTACCGATTGCTCAAACTCGGTGAGACCGATTTTGATAATGGACATACACAGAGAGATTACAATCCCATCTCGGTGAGACCGAGATCCCCATCGGTTAGACCAATTTGCCTAGGGTTTGTGGCAGTGGCTAAGACATCCAAACTCGATGGCGCCGGATAGGAAGAATCGGTGGGGCCGAGTTTGACTTTAGGTTTAGGACATATGTGTGGAAGTGGGAAAGTAGTTGAGGGTATTTGGAGCATATCACTAAGCACTTGAAGCAAGAGGCTCATTAAGCAACACCTCATCCCTCCTTGATAGTATTGGCTTTTCCTATAGACTCAATGTGATCTTGGATCACTAAAATGTAAAATGAAGAGTCTTGAGCTTTTGAGCTTGAGACAATCCTTTGTCCTTAGTATTTTGAAGGAGTTCCCACATCCTTTAGTCCATGCCACTCCATTGTTGAACTTATCTGAAACATACTAGATAAAAGTGTTAGTCCAACAAGGGATATGTTGACATTAATTACCAAAACCACCTAGGGAGCACTTGTTCTTTCAATCTCCCCCTTTTTGGTAATTGATGACAACATACATCAAAGCTTTAGATAAAGATATAAGAAATAGCAAGTAAAGCTTTGGAAAGACATGTAACAAGCATAGGCTCCCCCTACATGTATGCAATCATGTGAATATGAAATATAGAAGCATGTGATAGCATAACCATGGTAGAGCAGGCAATGTGTTACATGTATCTTGGCCATATGCATCAGAGTAAAAAGTATTAAAGGAAATACCTTCATGCCCAAGAGTCCTTCTTGCAAACAGTATGTACATCAACAAGAATTCCTCATACACATGATTGTGATGCATATACTTACCTTGTAGTCTTGAGTTGGCTTAGGATGGAATGAACCTGCGTAAACAAGGTTAGATAACACAGATACATCTACTAGCTAGAGCAAACAGAAGAAACCACAAGAATACCAAGACTGGGATGACATGTAGAGAGTGAGTACTATGTACTACATTGGATTAGACATGTCCCCAAGAGTAAAGATGTGCAATGAATTTAAATGATTTCTTTCCCTTAGATGTCTTGCTCCCCCTGGATCTAGCATAGGATACTTGGAGAAGATAGGGAACAGAAAATCAGAGCTGAAAGATATAAATGAACAGAGCTAATGCAAACTAATGCAAATAAGCACATATGAACATGTCTTTCCCCTCAAGAAGACATGTGGCATCTCTCCTCTTGAACACCAAGCATCTAGGATCCTTGAGAAATACATTCTACTAGTATTCTCTCCCCCTGGATATATCTCTCTCTCTCCCTGAAGGATCTCTCTCCCCCTGAGAAGGTGATACTCTCTCTCTGATGTGATCTCTCTCTCTAAATGATAAGCTTTGATGTGATCTCTCTCTCCCCCTTTGACATCAATTTCCAAGAAGGGCTTGATAAAGATGTAATCTCTCTCTCCCCCTCTGGAATTTGTCGTGAATGGGTTTGATCCTTGAGTCACAACATAAAGCAATGATAAAAATGTGATGCTTGTAGAGGACAAGATTCATTAAGTGGAGCTGGACCAGAAGATACACAGAATAAGTGGCAAACTGTTTTTCCTATTGTGAAACCGGTGGCATCGAGTGGTATGCTTCGGTGGTACCGATAGGATTCGGTTGGACCGAAAATAACAAATCGGTGTAACCGAGTTCATTTCACAGAAAACACTTGTCACCTCAGCTCACTAGACGAATAAGATCTCACAAAGATTTGCAATGAATTTACTGAATGATATGCAATGAATTGGATGCAGAAAATGCAGGGAAAACAAAAAGGAATCTAGATGAAGTTTTTTTTGAAAGGGGAAACACATATGCAAGAGACAAATGCAAAAACACAGAAGAGAACTTCATCTAGAGATGGTCGGCGACAAAGTCACCTATGTTAGAGTATATTGACTTAGGAGTCAAGTGAGATCACTTGATCATGGGTCATACTCATCGTTTAAGCTCAAAATGGGGTTGCCATTTTTCATTTAAGAATCTTGATGTATTCACATCTTGTCGAGTTGCTTTAACTCATGACTTGGAGTAAAGCTTCTCTAAGATGGAATAACATACCTTGGATGGTGGTGTGGAACATGTAGTTGAACTTGTGTGGGTTGCTCAAGGTTGATGTAGCTCATCAAGAATTTGGAGCACCACTTGGAATTTGAGTCCATCTACCTACATGGGTTAGATAACATGCAAGATACAAATATATCCAAGACATAAGATTTTCATCATAAGAGAAATATCAAGGATTAGTCATAAGCTCATGTCTTGCATGTATCCAATGGAGTTTCTACTCCAAGTTTGAAGCATCAATGATGTTCAATTCTCCTCTTAACCTGCAAAACACTTTCTCATCAAGAGGTTTAGTGAATATATCCGCTAATTGCTTTTCGGTGCGAACATGCTTAAGATCAATGTCACCCTTAGCAACATGATCTCGAATGAAATGATGACGAACTTCAATATGCTTAGTTCAAGAATGTTGCACAGGATTATGACCAATTTTGATAGCAATTACATTGTCACAAAGCAATGGAACATGTTTCACATAAATTCCATAATCTTTAAGAGTTTGGGTCATCCAAAGTAATTGAGCACAACATGAACCAACAGCAATGTATTCCGCTTCGGCGGTAGATAAGGATACCGAGTTTTGTTTCTTGGAAGACAAAGACACAAGAGATCTACCAAGAAATTGACAAGTACCCGAAGTGGACTTTCTATCAACCTTGTCTCCGGCATAGTCCGAGTCGGAGTAGCCAACAAGATCGAAAGAGGCCCTCTTAGGATACCAAATGCCAAAATTTGGTGTATGGATTAAGTATCTCACTATCCTTTTCACGGCCTTAAGATGACATTCTTTAGGAGCAGCTTGATATCGTGCACACATGCACACACTTAGCATAATATCGGGACGTGAAGCACATATATATAACAATGAACCAATCATAGAGCGATAAACCTTTTGATCAACTGGTTCATCATCTTTGGTTAAGTCAAGATGTCCACTAGTAGGCATGGGTGTGGTCATACCTTTGCATTCTTGCATATTGAACTTCTTGAATAAGTCCTTGGTGTACTTTGTTTGAGAAACAAAAGTACCTTCCTTAGTTTTCTTGATTTGCAAACCAAGAAAGAATTTGAGTTCACTCATCATAGACATCTTAAACTTCTCCGACATTAGCTTTCCAAACTTTTCACTAAAATGAGGGTTAGTTGAACCAAATATAATATCATCAACATAGATTTGCCACACAAATAGTTCTCCATTAACCCTTTTAGTAAAAAGAGTAGAATCAATTTTCCGAATATCAAAGCCTTTTTCAATAAGGAACTTGGTCAAGCATTTATACCATGCTCTAGGAGCTTGTTTAAGACCATAAAGAGCTTTGTGAAGTTTGTAAACATGATTGGGTTTCTTAGAATTGACAAAGCCGGGAGGTTGCTTAACATAAACTTCCTCCTCTATTTCACCATTTAGAAAAGCAATTTTAATGTCCATTTGGTACAAGGTGATATCATGGTGATTAGCATAGGCAAGTAAGATGCGAATGGACTCAAGTCTAGCAACGGGAGCATAAGTCTCACCATAGTCCATACCTTCGACTTGCGTGTAGCCTTGGACGACGAGACGTGCTTTGTTACGAACTACTTGTCCATCTTCATCTTGCTTGTTGCAAAACACCCATTTGGTACCGATGATGTTGTGGTTGTTGTTGGGCTTCTCAACCAATGTCCAAACTTGGTTCCTCTCAAAGTTGTATAGCTCTTCATGCATAGCATTTATCCAATCCAAATCTTCCAATACTTCTTCAACCTTCATAGGTTCAATGCTAGATATGAAAGAATAGTTTTCACAAAAGTTAGCTAAACGAGTTTTAGAGCGAGTGATTCTCCCGGTTTGAATGTCATTGTAGATTTGCTCGACGGGATGATCTTTAGCAATTCTTGCTCGAACTCGTGAAAGCTTTTGCTTGGATCTTGGTTGAACATCTTCTTCATCCTGTTCTTCTTCTTGGCCTTCTTCATTGTTGGTGTTGTCGTTCTCTTGTCGTGGTGGAGAAGGAGGTTGTTGGCGTTCATCTTGATGCACTTCCTCGTTTTCTTCATCTTGGTGTGTCCCACTTGTGGATGCTTCCGTATCAACTCTTGGTTCACCTTGTCGTGAGGTAGAAGCTTCCACTTGGACGGACGAGGTACTCTCCTTCACCTCCGTTGGATGGACCTTGCCAATAGACAAGTCTTGGATTGCTTCCGAAGGATCTTTGTCTCCTACATCAATTGGCAATTGCTCTACTTGCGAGCCGTTAGCCTCATCAAACTTCACATCTACCGTCTCTTCAACCTTTCGGGTAAAATTGTTGTAGACACGGTAAGTGTGAGAGTTTGAGCCATAACCTAGTAGGAAACCTTCATGAGACTTAGGAGCAAATTTAGAATGATGATGCTTATCAAGAATGTAGCACTTTGAGCCGAATACTCGAAAGTATCCAACTTGGGGTTTGTTACCGGTGAGGAGCTCGTATGCCGTCTTGCCGAGTAGCTTGTGAAGATACAAGCGATTTGTTGCATGAAAAGCTGTCTCAACCGCTTCTGCCCAAAAGTGCTTCGGCGTCTTGTACTCATCAAGCATCGTTCTCGCCATTTTGATGAGCGTCCAGTTCTTCCTCTCAACAACTCCATTTTGTTGAGGTGTGTACGTAGTCGAGAACTCGTGTGAAATCCCTTCTTCGTCAAGAAAGGTGTCCACATTTGCGTTCTTGAACTCCGTTCCATTATCGCTACAAACCTTCTTGATCTTCACTTCAAATTGATTTTGGGCCTTCCTAGCGAAGTTTTTTAAGATCTTTTGGACCTGCGATTTATCATCGAGAAAGAACACCCACGTAAATCTTGAAAAATCATCAACTATAACTAGACCAAAAGAATTTCCATTGAGACTCTTGTAAGAGTTGGGACCAAAGAGATCCATATGAAGTAGCTCAAGTGGCTTCTTCGTGGTCATGATGTTCTTCACGGGATGCCTTCCTCCAACCTGTTTACCTGCTTGACAAGCACTGCAAAGTCTATCCTTATCAAATATGACATCATTAACTCCAAGGATATGATTTCCCTTAATAAGCTTGTCAAGGTTTCACATACCAACATGACCTAATCGTCTATGCCATAACCAACCTTTTGAGGATTTAGCAATGAAGCAAGTTTTAGGTTGAGCCTTTTTGGTGAAATCAACGATGTATAGATCACCTCTATGCACACCGGTAAAGACCATTTTATGATTGTCTCAACAAAACACTTGGCAATCTACTTTAGTAAATAGGACATTGAAACCGAAATCAGCAAGTCTAGATACTGAAAGTAAGTTTTACCCAAGAGATTCAACGAGCATGACAATTTGTATGGAGCTATCATGTGATATGGCCACCTTACCAAGGCCAACCACCTTACCCTTTGAGTTGTCACCGAAAGTGACATACTTTCGAGGACCATCATTATCAGCAAGCTCACGAAACATGTCTTTATCTCCGGTCATGTGATCAGTACATCCACTATCAAGAACCCATTCCTTTCCTCCTGACATATATCCCCGAAGATTTGCCATAAGACCAAGGTGTCTCATTGCATCATCAAGGTCGAAGTCACTATCATCATCCTCATCATAGTATCCATGTTCAACATCGTCATGTGGTGGATCAAATCCTAGAGAGGGTGATTCGTTAGAGTGAGTTTGACAATGATCTTGTCTATGAATTTTTATAGCTTCGGAAATAATATCACTAATAATACCAACATTTCCTTTGGCACGCATGAGGTTTGTAAGCTCAAATAGACGATCACCAAACATAGGATCACTAGTATTCATTTTACTCAAAGCAATAGACTTATGGAGAATTTCATATAGATTTTTCAATGAATAATCTGGAAATCATTCCTCAAGAAATTTCCATATAGTATAGGCACACTTAAAAGTAGGCAAACATCCAATCAAGTTTCTAGGCAACCCTCTAATGATAAGTTCGGCAGTTCTAAGATTCCTAACCATGTCAATTGACTCGTCATGGGTTGGATGCATAGGGTCAACATAAGGTGCACAAGGGCTAGCAATGTACTTGTTCAAATGATATTGATTGAAAATTACAAGCATCTCATTTTTCCACTCATGAAAATACTCTCCATAAAGAATAGGCACTCTATGTCTAAGACTCCCCAAAGTAGACTCATCCATCTTCCTCCAATGGTGATTAAACCAAGGCAATGGAGACCAAAGCTCTGATACCACTTGTAGGACCTTGAGAAGAGGTGTCTAGAGGGGGGGTGATTAGACACTAAGTACCAAAGTTGCAGTTTTTAACCTTTTTAAATTTAAGTGGAGTGTAGGCACAAGTTTAACATTCACAACACATATCAAGCAAGCATGCAAAGAGAATATGAGCAGCGGAAAGTAAAGCATGCAACTTGCAAGAATGTAAAGGGAAGGGTTTGGAGGATTCAAACGCAATTGGAGACACAGATGTTTTTGGCGTGGTTCCGATAGGTGGTGCTATCGTACATCCACGTTGATGGAGACTTCAACCCACGAAGGGTAATGGTTGCGTGAGTCCACGGAGGGCTCCACCCACAAAGGGTCCACGAAGAAGCAACCTTATCTATCCCACCATGGCCGTCGCCCACGAAGGACTTGCCTCACTAGTGGTAGATCTTCATGAAGTAGGCGATCTCCTTGCCCTTACAAACTCCTTGGTTCAACTCCACAATCTTGTCGGAGGCTCCCAAGTGACACCTAGCCAATCTAGGAGACACCACTCTCCAAGAAGTAATAAATGGTGCGTTGATGATGAACTCCTTGCTCTTGTGCTTCAAATGATAGTCTCCCCAACACTCAACTCTCTCTCATGGGATTTGGATCTGGTGGAAAGAGGATTTAACTGGAAAGCAACTTGGGGAAGGCTAGAGATCAAGATTCATATGGTAGGAATGGAATATCTTGGCCTCAACACATGAGTAGGTAGTTCTCTCTCAGAAATGGTAAGTTGGAAGTGTAGGTTTAGCCTGATGGCTCTCTCCATGAATGAAGAGGAGGTGGAGGGGTATATATAGCCTCCACACAAAATCTAACTGTTACACACAATTTGCCAAACTCGGTGGGACCGAATTGAGAAACTTGGTCAGACCGATTCAGCAAATCTAGTGAACGTTAGGATTTTCGGTGGGACCGAAATGCAACTCGGTAGGACCGATATGGTTAGGGTTAGGGCATAACGTAATCTCGGTGAGACCGATTACACAAACTCGGTAAGACCAATTTTGGTAATTAGCTAACCAAAGAGTTGGTCAGGTAAACTCGGTTGGACCGATTACTCAAACTCGGTGGGACTGATTTTGGTAATGAGTCATCCAGAAAGTTTGCATTGCAATCTCGGTAGTACCGATTGCTCAAACTCGGTGAGACCGAATTTGATAATGGACATACACAGAGAGATTACAATCCCATCTCGGTGAGACCGAGATCCCCATCGGTGAGACCGATTTGCCTAGGGTTTGTGGCAGTGGCTAAAACATCCAAACTCGGTGGCGCCAGATAGGAAGAATTAGTGGGGCCGAGTTTGACTTTAGGTTTAGGACATATGTGTGGAAGTGGGAAAGTAGTTGAGGGTATTTGGAGCATATCACTAAGCACTTGAAGCAAGAGGCTCATTAAGCAACACCTCATCCCTCCTTGATAGTATTTGCTTTTCCTATAGACTCAATGTGATCTTGGATCACTAAAATGCAAAATGAAGAGTCTTGAGCTTTTGAGCTTGAGCCAATCCTTTGTCCTTAGTATTTTGAAGGAGTTCCCAGATCCTTTAGTCCATGCCACTCCATTGTTGAACTTATCTGAAACATACTAGATAAAAGTGTTAGTCCAACAAGGGATATGTTGACATTAATTACCAAAACCACCTAGGGAGCACTTGTGCTTTCAGTAGCCCATTTTTGAATTCTAATGGAATTTACTACAGCCCATTTACAGTTTGTTAAAAGTACAGCCCAGTTCAACCAACCGTTCAAAACAGAATTCAATAAAAAATTCCCACATTTTGATTGGATCCGAATATTTTTATCCCGAAATTTCTAGTGAGATTAACTACAATTTCAATATAAATTTATATTACGTAAGAATCCAACGAAACATTGTGCTCGCAACAATTAATGAAATTAAAATTTTCAATATTCCATAAATAATATTTTATAAAGTAATCACTGTTTGGTGCATTTTTTTATAGTTACTGCCCAGTTTTTATAATTACATCCCATTTATTATTTCTTAAAGCCCATTTTCTTGTTAAGCCCAATGCATCCCTCCTAGTAAAGATTTGCAGCCCAGCGGGGCAGAGAATAACAACTTGACCTTGCCTGGGTATTCCTAAAAAAGTATAGCTGGGCTAGCCATTTTTAGCTTGAAAAAAATGAATATCTGGGCTGGATATCTGGCCTGGGCTAGACGGGCCATAGCCCGGCCAGTTAATACCTGCAGCGATGTTTTCGTTGTTGTTCAGAGGAGAAAAATTAATATCTGGGGTAAACATCGAAAAACTCTGTAGTGCTCACACCTCAAAAATACAAATACTGCTCAAGCTGCTTGGTCCCAGCTGTCGGCCGCTTCTTGTGCAATTCTCTCATTTATTGACTACTCCCTCCTTTCCAGTTTATAATGCTCAATTCAAAAATCTCACCAATCAAGGTAGATGGCGAGTGGTGGAATACTTTTTGTAGTTTTGCAAAAGCACCTAATTAATGCTCTTGTTATCCTCAAAAAATTATGTTTATCAATGCATTAATTGCAATGCATGCATGCATAAAGTACATGCATTGGTCAATTTTATCTTAATACTTGCATGCAATGATTTAATGCACCTTGGAATCTGAACATGTGATGGAAAACAACCAAATTGAGCCTTATAAAATGGAAAAACTAAAATTTTGAGATAAGCCCTATAAACCGGAAAGGACGGAGTACATAGGTTGACAATGATGTGGGACCGTGATGTCAGGAAACTAGGAGGAAGCAAAATAAATTATAGTTATATATATATATATATAATAAGGAGGCACTTGCGTACGTGAGGCTATGGACCTGGTGGGTCCCCATTGTCATCCTATCCAAGTAAAGTCATCTCCTCGCCCGCGCGCGCTCTCCGCCTGACATAGTCAGCGCCGGCCGCCCCGCTTCCCGGTGCAGGCGATTGCTCCGCCTTCAAACGACACAAGTGTCGTCCGTCCGTCCATCTGCCGCACATATTAATGATACGCGGTTGCCTAGGCGGCTAATCCGACGCCACACGTCCGTCCCTCTGCCCGCCCACCATTGCTATATAAACTGCTATACCGGCCATAGTCGCAGTCATCCGCATCCATTCCCTTTCTCCTGTCCACACCACTACTGCCCACCATGGCTTCCTCGTGCTCCGGCGCTCTTCGGGACGGGCGGATGACGGACCACAAGGAGATGGCAGCCATTGCTGCCGACCGGCTGGCCGGCAGGCAGCCGGAGGACGACGACTTCCCAATGGAGAACATGGTAGTCGACGATCCGGCGCCAACCCCCTCCTCCGTGCCATCCTCGCCGGTGCATTGCACCATGACCATCGGCGAGGCCCGTGCCCAATATATGGATAGGGTGAGGCAGATGCGTGAGGAGCAGTTCCGGGAGGCGTAGGCCGATGCCGCCTACAACCACCATCTCCTCCAGGAGCACCTGCAGGCGGAGGAGCAGATCGCCGCAGAGCGTGCGGAGCAGGAGGCGCTGCTCGACTCGTACCGCTCCGCCCGCAAGGGCCGCCTCGAGCGTTGGCGGTACCACATGCGGGTGGCGGAGGCTGCGGCCGCCTACAAAGAGGCTAGCAAAGAGAGCGATGAAGTGGGCGAGGCGCTATTTGGCGAGACCGAGGACAAGGTAGAGGACAATGCCGGCTCCGACGAGTCCCCGCTCCACTGGCGTCGACGACGCCCTACTCCGTGGCGCCAACAACGAGGCAGAGGACACCGCCGGCTCCACCGAGGCCCCGCGGCGCCAACAATGAGGTAGAGGACACCGCCGTCTCTTCCGAGGCCCCGCACCGCCAACAACGAGGTAGAGGACATCGCCGGCTCAGCCGAGGCCCCACCCTTCCGACAACGTGGTGGAGGATTTCCACCACTCCGCTGAGGCGCCGCCCGCCGGCAACGAGATAGAGGACATCGCCGGCTCCGCCGAGGCCCCGCCCCGCTGCCAACAAGGCCGCGCCACACAGAAAACAAGGAAGAGTAGAACATGGTAGGTCGCCGCCGCTTGGGTCCAAGTAAGGCCACCGCTGCTACCCTCCGGTTGAAGCCAAGCTAGGCGGGTTGACCATTGACGGCCGGTTAGCTTCTTGGCGGCGACGTGGAGTCGGAGAGCTGCACTGGAGAAGAACCCTGCTTCTACTTAATTGCTGGTGCAGTTGGCTGAATGACACGTGGGCCCAACAGGCCACATGTCAGTTACGCAACTGCACCTGCAGTTAAGTCACTGAAGCTTCTGCTTGGCTTAGCGGGACATAGGTGGGTAGCTTTGGTTAATTAATTATACCTCCAGCGCACCCCTTTTTAGTTTTTTTTAAGAAAAGGAGGATGGCCCCCGGCCTCTGCATCTGGGAGATGCATGCGGCCACAAACACCCCTTTTTAGTTGAAGAATGTATGAAATGTAATTAAATCCGGCATGTTTATATAAAATCCAACCGTGTATGAATGAATTTATTTCGATTAGTTTGAATTCTTGTATCACTGGCTTGGATGAACATGCAAAACAATACGTGCTAGCATTATTCCCAGGGTGATCACCTCGTTTGCAGCAGTTTCACATGTACTCCCTCCGGTCCTTTCTATACAAGTTTTGTCTGCAGTCAAGGTATCTCTACTTTGACCAATCTTATACAAAAAAGTATGCACTTTCACAATGTACGAAGTAAAAAGGAACAGAAGGAGTACAAAGAGTTTGAGCAGCTTTTTAGTGTTTCTATACATTGCAATCAAACACACAGGGCTGACAATTCATAGAGCACATTCAAAACAATCGATGATTATGCATCTCAGCGACTCACATGTTAGAGGCAATATTTACTTCACAACTAAAGAATAAAGAAAAAATTGATCGACGCTGCTGACAGCAAGGGCGTCCCATTCGAAAATATCAAACGCATGTCTTGCTAAAATCAATGAGCAAAATTTGACAAGGTTGTCCCATTCCAAAATATCAAATGCCTACGATTGTGGAATGGGAGGGTTTGCCATCAGTTCGGACATTGACATGGCACCTCGTGCTAAATAAACCAGCTGTTCTTTTTGTGCAGTTCCACCAAAATCAACCAAATTCGCGCGTAGCTTGTATGATTTCGCCCTTATATGTTGCAATTTCTTGTGGTGGAAATGAATGATTCGATGTATTCATGAACATTTTGTGCAGTTCCCATTGAAATCAAGATGAGCACCCCTGTTTGCACAAATACAAAAAAGTGATTAGTATAAAGCAAACTGTACTATGAATTGACAGTTTCAACGGCACATACATGGTCCATGTAGAGCACACTTTTAGAAAAATGGTACTCACCAGAAAGAATCCTAGAACAACATTGTACTCGCGCATCACAGCAAAAAAATTGAGATTTGTCAGTCCTTCTGAGATGAAGTTACTTTGGTCTTGTGGGGAGTAATGTAACCATCCTTCAACTGCTCCTTCTGATGAGAAGATAGACAGGGCTTCTTCATCCTGGCATAATCGGAACTAGTCACTTCACGTACTCCATATTATTCTTCAGAGAAAGATGATCCCTGTTTGCTCGAAAAAAAGGAAAGGAAATATTTAAAATAGCACAGATGAAGCACTTCTCAAGGACAATACCACTTTTTCATGACAGTATCTAAACAGTAGCACAACACCAATAGAGATGACAAAGCTCAATCATATGGATGAAATCAGTGGGCGAGTACCAACATTTGTTAGGAGGCTGATTGTGTAGAGCATACAGATGAAGCACTTCTCCGGAACCATCTGATGCTATCTACGGGGGTGGCCATGCTTACTATATACTCCTCGATTAGTAATGTTTCCAACATCTTCTTGTGCAGTTCCACTAAAATATATGGTATCTTCAAAGAAGAGCCCTGTTTGCACAAGTAGAGATAATTACGTATGGCATCAAATCAGTGGCAAAACAATTGCTCATTCCAGCCATAGCAATAAATTAAGATGCAAAACTATATCATTCCTTGTGTCATCACAGTTCCAGTACTTCATTACAGCACCGGGAGTTGATTTTTGTTTTTCTTCCGCTTGTTCTTCCCCTTCATCACTTGGTTCAATAACAGACAAGCTTCGCCTTCAATGTAAGATTTGGCATGTCAATTAGGGAGCACAAGTATAGTACTAAACTTAATTTTCTGATGAAAGTGGCAAAATACAGGCCAGCAGTTGTGAAATATCCTTATCTTACCTCAATGGGATATTACGGTGCACATACAAATTGGAAGTCTTGTCTCCATTTGTGCAGTTCACTAAAATCAAGCAACATTATCGTACAAGTAGCACAACATATGAAAGCACACTGCAGAATCATGTGAAAGAAGGCTAGTACTGACCTCTCATGATGCGGAATTCAAACAACTCACAAGAAGAAGATCTGAACCAAATTCGCCTTAACGGATAGGAAGTAAGATCTCCTCTTGTGCAGTTCCACTAAGATCAAGCAATCAAGACACGTTGTCGGTGTGACATTTTGGTTGAACTGCACAAAACACTCTTAAAAAAGTGTTTTGTGCAGTGCAACAAAAGGTCACAATGGCAACGAGGTGAAGTAGATAACCCTGTTTACACAGAGGTGCAAAGGAAACAATTAGTGGTCAATAACGATGGATGACACAGAAGCCAACAAAAAGAAGCATCTACCTTATCTAAATGGGAAAGAAATCAAGATAGTAGCATTTCTCAAACGGTGGCATTGATTAGTATTAACATAGAGATTATATTAACAATAAAATTCATTAAACATGTAATTTGCTTTTAACTGTAGCATTGCATCAATTTTCCAGCGGCATTATTAGAGGGTGTTTGTTTACAGGGACATTTTGGTGTAGGGACTAAAAAAACTCCGTGTCAGTCACATCTAAACCAAATAGGAGGGACTTTTAGGGACTAAAAGTGGGCATTTGGGACTAAAGAAAGAAGACCCCGAGGGAGTCTTTTTGGGACTTTTTCCAATAGTTTCCCCTGCCACGCATCGCACCTTGTTTCTATTAGTTCATTACTAGGGGTAACATGGTCTTTTATCATGTCATTTCATAACCTCTAGTCCATGTTTAGTCCCTGGAACCAAGCAGGTAGGGACTAGGGAGTTTTTAACCAAACAGGTACTTAGATTAACAACAGCTAATGAGTTGCACGGGACAGTGGATGCACCAGCACCATGTGCATCTACCGATGTACTGTGGTCATGCACAGTCTGTTGCAACAAAGAACAAACAACCAAGGAGCATATTTGTGTTGGTCCCAGTTTTGTTATCTTTAGACACCTTTCCCTATGTGAGCGCAGCAAATCTAGTCCTGCTCAAACTCTACAGCCTTGCCCCTTCCTTTCCTTTTTGAAGTAGTACTTTTGCCCCTTCCTTTCCTCTTTGAACCACGTCCTAGATTTATGCGATACAACTTTCCCCACTACTTTCCCCCATTCCTTTTCTCTTTGAACCACGTCCTAGATTCATGCTATATACAACTTTTCCCACTACTTTCCCCCACTCCTTTCCTCTTTGAACCACGTCCTAGATTCATGGTATACATGCAGCTAGAGCAATGCATGTGGAGTAAGTAAAATATACCTTAAGGTTTTTGGGGCGTGGTTCGGTGGGCGACGGAATGGCGGCAAAGAAGAAGGGGTTGGAGGCCCTCCCGCGCCGCCGCTGGGTGGAAAGTGAACAGCAACGCCGGTAGTGGATTCCCTTCCTCACCGACGGCGACAGCGCTAAGCCTCCTTCCTTTCCCGGCGGACGGATCCTGCCGGCTCTTTGAGCAGCAGTGAGGGGAGAGAGAGTCCAACGAAGTCTTGTTTAGATCTGGAGAGGGCGAGAGAGTGTGAAGAGAGCAACTACAAGCGCTGAGGCTCCAGCAGGAGAGGGCGAGAGAGTGTGAAGAGAGCAACTACAAGCGCTGAGGCTCCAGCGTGTATATATATAATGGAGAGAGAGTGAAGCATGCATACCCTAGAAAACATTTTGACCAGTCAAAGAATCCTCCTGGCAAAAACTATGCTCAAGTGTAGTTATCGAACCCGAGACCTCAAGTTTGATGAGCGAATCGGCTAACCAGCTACACAACCCTCCCGTTATGTTCAACGAGAGGAAAATAACCTTTTATGCATTCCTGCATTCGTGTGACAGGCATGTCGTGTAGATCGACCTACTCCTACAGAGAGATGGTGTGTAGTGTACGATTTTAGCTGCGAGAGTCGGTGCATCCTCTCGTTTCTGGGTGTGTCTGGTAGGGACATGCGGACAGCTGCCACGCCCGCTCCTGACCAGCCTGGCCCACCCAAAGCCCCTCCATCGCCCGCTCACGCTTCCTGCCCGAAACGGTTAGCGCCGCTCCAAAGAATCGGTGTCGCATTCATGCCCGGGCAGAGCGGACGCGACCTCTCACTGGCGCAAGAGTGATGGTTGCTTCGTCCGTCCAACTTACTGCTGGGTCTATGTGATTTGACGGCTCATTGGTCTTTATTACTGAGGTGGTAGGACTGCTGGATGTCCCACGCTTTCGGCGAAAGGAGGTAGTAGATTACAATTTTCTCCATTCTTACAGCGGAGGAGTGCAAGAGCAGTGAAAACACGCAGGCTCAGTGATTACATGGCCCACCTCACAGTATCACCGTGCGACACCTAACTCTTTACATAGTACTCCCTCCGTTCCTAAATATTACTAGATGAGTCCCCGCGCGTTGCCGCGGAACAGCGGTATATCTCTCTGCGCAAAATTATCGATTTCATAGAACTAAAAAAATCTATAACCACATGACAAATGTGGTAGCCAAACTAAATAAACTCCCATCATCATTTAGATCATCCCACGTAAGGAAAAAAGATCAGCCAACTCCTACTGCATGATGGGATTATATTTTTCTTTTTGACATGTTAATGGGACTTAAAAGCTCACTTACATGCATGCTACCGGTGCATGCTTGCATATAGACATGTTGATGTGATTTAAAACCCACTCACATGCATGTGCCACGGTATTTCTGCATGCTTGCATGTGGCTTAGTGCGGAGCCTCTCAACGTCTAGATCAGACGGCTATTATGACTGATTTACTTCATCTAACGGCTACGTCAATTTTTATGATGTGGCTCAAGGAGAGGATAGAGAATTCCTAGTAGTGGGGGCTAGCTATTACTAGTAGATAAGTCTTTGTAGAGATTCCACTAGGTGAACTACATACGGAACAAAATGAATGAATCTACACTTAAAATGCATCTATATACATCCGCATGTGGTTCATGGTGAAATCTCTACAAAGACTTATATTTAGGAACGGAGGAAGTACTAGTATAGTACTAGTACATACTGTAATTTATCAGCGAGATAAATTTGTACAATGCTATGAAGCTTCCAGCTCCTGTTACATGTATCTTGCATCCAAGGCTGCCCATTGCAACATTTCATCAAATACAAAGGAGACTAACATGCATGCTATTGCATCTCAATGATTGACAGATCATAGCAAATATGTACTCCCTCCGTTCCAAAATAAGTGTCTCAACTTTGTGCAAACTTTAGTACAAAGTTGTACTACTACTAAAGTTGACACTTATTTTGGAACAGAGGCAACTAAAGAAACAAACGATCCATGCAGTCCCTAGCCCTTGAACCGTGAACCCTGACCAGGCTTCAATTTGCTGGCAACGTTCGAGCTTCCTAATAAATGAAGTTTGCAACCTTTTGACCATTGGATCATTTTGTGCAGTTTCACCAAAATCGAGATGAGCATCCATGTGGCAAAGAAATTGAAGAAGCGTGATTAGAATAAGATTACTGGGACTAGTTGATGAGACATAAACTCATCACAAATACAGTACGTAGAAGCCAGTAGAGGTATCAGGTATGTGTGGGGCAAAGAAGTAGAGAATATCCACAGGGAGTGATGTGGGCAGCTGGAGCAGTGGTGCAAGCCGGCTGTAAAGGGAGTTGTACCTGAGGGACGTAGCTCAACCTTGAGGAGGGCGGCGGGAGGCGGCAACTGCCCACGTTGCGGCAGTGAGCAAGGGACGAAGGCAACCTCACCAGCTTTGTGAAAGAGAACGGCGGGGACCCCTGATCGGGACGTGCCGACAGTGGGTTTTCGCCGTCAGTGACGGCCACCGCATCTACACTAAGCATCCACCCCTTCCCCAAGCAGACGTGATCTGCCGGGATGTTAGAGATGTGGCCATAGTCATTTTGTGCGAGAGAGTGTGAAGAGAGCAACCCCAGCAAGAAACCGTGTAGGTTGGTCTTTCCTGACTATGTATATAGTGGAGCGGTTTCCTTTTCTCTCCATATGAACCTATCATATTGCGTACGTGCCACTGAAGAAAAAAAATTATTTATAAATGACGCGGCACCTACTACTCGTTCTCCTATAACCTTGCGCTTGGCATCTCCAAAATATTAACCTTGCGATTGGCTCTTCGCCTCTTCGGGAAGTCGAGCAATAATGGTAGTGTAGTATATATCGTTCTGGCTATAATAGACCGAATGAATTGCTGCACGTCCACCACGTGGGCGAGGGTCGAGGGGCGAGGGAGAGTGCAACTACATACGGAGCAAAATGAGTGAATGTACACTCTAAAATACGTCTATATACATCAGTGTTTGGAGTATGTACTAGTAGTTCATATTGAAATCTACTAAAGGACATATATATTCCAAACAATATGATATAATCTCTATAACCAAGGTAGTAGGGGCGAGGAGTAAATGGAGGGAGTAGTAAATTTTTCTCCTCATCTTGCGAGTCATCGCGTGCATGGGCGAGGGAGGAGCAAGCTTCACCTCATCCTGCGAGCCACCGTGCCCGTGGGCGGGGGAGACGGCGTACTAAGCAAGCTTCTCCTCGTTCTGCGAGTTGACGGGACACATCAAAAGTACTCCAGTGTATAGAGCCTTGCCTCTAAGGTAGGCCCCACATGGTTTGCCTCTTTTTTTAATTTAACATAACGCGTCAAGTCGCAATTTGTTTGTTCACCCGTGGTAGACGATCCTCCCTCCACCAAGTGGACAACCAGTACACGTGCCAAATTACCATGTGGGCTGCCTTTTTCGTACAGAAATGAGCTCCACCGTGTACTCGCGCGGGTGTGGTTGGGAAAGAGACGGGAGTACGTGCACCGTGCATGCACCTCTTCTCTTCGTGCACGTCCCCCACCTACGTGGGTGTGTGTCAGAGATACAAACCGCGTTCGTGAGTGTTTTTTGTTTTGTGGTGGGGGTGAGGGTGGGGTGGGGGTTGATTTCATGAATTATTTGTGGGAATATGTGTCGATGACATCTCAAACAAAATTTTGCATGCAATGTGTGTGAAATGGAGGCCTATCCATATCATACATAGAGGGTCGGGCAATCCACGAGAAGAGAGGGAGGGGTCATAGCTATCGATAGAGTCGAAGAGAGGATCAAGTGGACGGGTGCAAGATCGATGAAGAGAGCCATCGAAATTGTGTGTGTGTGCAAGTCAAAGATATAGGGCGACTAGCCTACCGGAATGTTAGAGGGCACATGTCAAATTTGTGTGTGGCAGGGAGACATGACTAGAGCGCTTGATGTATCGTTGTGTGTGGGGGGAGGGGGTGGGGGAGGGGTAGGCAGAGGCCTAACTATAGAGGTAGAACGACTCGTATATGTGTTGAGAAGGAGAGACCCAGCTATGTCTTGAGGGAGATTGGTCGACATCCATACATAACTGAAGGACGGGAAATATGATGGGACAGAGAGAGAGAGGAGAGAGAGAGGGAGGGAGAGGGAGGGAGAGGGAGGTAGAGGGGTAGAGTGTTGGATGGGTGATGGAGTTGCTTCTCGGAGATGTTGGGAGAGGCCTACTAGACAAACTGAGGGTGGAACTGCAATGTTATCAATAAGAGTGGGGATGTGTTTCTGTGTGTGCCTGTGCATGATAGATCTGTCGGGACGCATCCATGGATGATGAAGGGGAACCATGTGTTTGGTAAGCAAACCTAACTAGATCGATAGATCAATTGTTGTTTGTCGGAGGAAGGGAGAGACACAACTAATGAGGTAGATCGATCGATGTGTGGGTAAAAACGAGTTATAAGGACCTAGCTGGCTATATGTATAGCGAGAGATCGGTCGGTGTACGTCCATTTGTTAGATGCAAATAAGGCCCAGCGAGACGGATAGACAGAGAGAATGGAGCTAGGAGGTGGTGCGAGAGGCCCAACTACTAGCTAGATAAGGGGAGGGGTGTGCGGTTGTGAGATCGATGAAAAGAGGGGCGAGAGTTTACACGTGTGTCTGACCATATGAGAGACACGAGGCAAGGACACATAAAGGAGGAGATTGAAGCTGTGTGTGTATGCTATAGGCAGGCATCGCTAGAGAGATTTATCGATCGGTGTGTGTCGGAAAGGAGTTGTGGAGACTTTGGGAGAATGACCTAAAGAAAAAAATGAATGTGCCCGGTGGATAGAATGCTGAGGGAGGGGGAGGGCGAGGAGGGCGTGTGCATGCACGAGAGAAAGTTAGTGGTAGCTACAAAGGTTAGAGGATTGTGTGGGTGTAAGAGACTAACAAAGATCATAATTTGATATGGAAGCGGATTCATATATTTGAATAGGAGATCATAGTGTTTTAAACATTGCATGCATGAATATAGCGGTGATACACGTGTTGTGCACATGTTATACCATAATGTGATAATGCATGGCGTTCGCAACTCACAGCTAAATGCCGAACAATCTAAACCATACTATACATCAAACAATATGACATTTTATTTGAATTTGTGATAATGTGCGGCGTTTGCAGCTTACAACTAAATATCGAGCAATCTAAACAATACTATATATCGAACATTCTCACATTTTATTTGAATTTGTGGTAATGTGTGGTGTTTGCAACTCACATCTAAATACTTGTAGGCGTAGGGGGCGGGGCACCATACATAATGTGATAAACACATTATACATATGAGACATGGTTTAGATTATGAAGATCTAGCTAGATCTAGAAATGTAATGTGATTTGAAATCAAAATAAAGTGGATTCAAAAAATCTAGTTCAAGTTCATATAGTACACATAGTTCATATGTAACTCGAGACTAATCATGTGGTGTGCTGTGAAGATAATACACAAACAATGGTTTAACTTGACAATAATGATGATTGTAGATCTTATTAAAGCAGATAAACGAATTCAAATGCTTTGACTTCACAACAATCATTACTATAGATCTTATTCAAATTTAGTTCATATTGAAGCGGTAGTATATACGTTTGGAATGCACTAAAACATTCATTTGAGTAGTAGGTTGCATGCATTATACACGTAGCAAAATATTTTAATTGAACATAACATGAATTCAGAGTTTTGAATGACATTTGTAGTGCGCATTGATTTGGTACAGTACACGTTAGGCTTGTCCGGAAATTTCAATCCGCGCCTTGTTAGCCCAAAATATTTAAGATATATCTTTGTCTTGTTGTGCTCCGACAACTCCCTCCATCTCAACCCGCGCCTTGCTATTCCAAAATTACAACACGCGCGAAAACTCCCACCTCCTGTGAAATCCCGACATGTGAAATGCTCGTGGTTCCCCTGAACCGAAAGAACCGCCTCAAATCGGTGGGGGGTACTTTCGTAACTTACCCCATATTTCGGACAAGCGCGTCTCTAAGCCATGGTTCCCCACTGCCATCCCATCCGCCCACCCATTCGTACATCGAGGCTGCGAAAACCCGCGATGAAACCCCACACCCTGCTCCGTCCGCCACCCAGCCGGAGCCTCTTCCCCGACGACGTCGTCCACAGCAACACCTCGACGTCCCTCATCCACCGTACCGGATGAGGATCTGTCGTCGATCTCATCATCCTGCCGGTTCAGCCACCCCGTCCTCCACCTCCAAGGAGCTGCCCCGATGTTCCCCTCGTCTTTCGCGCCACCTCCATTCCCACACTGACGTCTTCACCTGCACCACCGGAAGAGCATCATCATCACCGTTTCCTCAGATGAAGCTGCGGCCTAATCGGCGCCACCAAAGAGGTTGTACACTAATCGCCGCATTTTCTTCTTGAATCGATCTCACGGTGCTGCCAGCGCTCGGTCCCGAGCTGACACAGCACGGCTCCATCCACGGCGGTGTCGCCGGCCACTTCCTCCATGGCGTCGCTCCCTCGGCGGTGACATCCACATCAGTAGGAGCTGCTGCTGCTTTAGCTCTCGCTCGTGCTGCTGCTCTACTCTTGCTCTCGGTCCCCGGCCTGGTCTGCTCTTGCTATTGCTCTTGCTCGTGCTGCTGCTCTCGCTCTTGCTCTTGCTTGTGATGCTGCTCCGATTTGGCTACACTTGAGTCGACTGAATCGACTTTTGGGTCAGTCGATTTTCAAGGGGTGGGCTCATCGGGGTGAAGGAAGAACCAGCCGTAGCGGGGAGGGAGGCTCGCCGGAGAGGTACCCCACTATCTATCTTAGGGTTCAGTATGGGGGCGGTGGTCGCCGGTGGT
>NC_041385.1:150588510-150590818 GCF_002162155.2 Triticum dicoccoides
GGCGGACCGGCGGTGGGGAGTGTTTTCGGGGCAGGCGGGGCGGCGCACCGCCGGCCGCGGGCGGTGCAGGGCTGCTGTTTGGCCGGTGGTGGCTGGCGGCTCAGGGGGTGGAGGTTGAAGATGAACCGCACGCCCTTGATTTCGTATCCAACGGCTGCAAAATCGACTGACCAGAGATGAAAAAGTCAGTCGAGCGACGTGTAGCCTCACCTTGCTAGTGCGTTCAGTTTCGACAGCAAAATTCAGTTTCGACAGCAAAATTCAGTCTCGACAGTTAGGTTCAGTTTCGACAGTTAAGTTCTATTTTGACAGTTAAGTTCAGTTTCGACAGTTAAGTTCATAGATGAGCGGCTGATGTATTTTACATCTAGCACTTTGTGGTTCTGTATTTTACGTCATGTATTGGAGATGCTATTAGAATTCCACTCAGGTTAACGTTGTTCGTTGTCTCTCTTTTCCTGCTTCGGCCTCGGCGTCGTACAACTCACCGGAGCTGCTCCAACAACGAAACCCTCCATCACAGCGGAGCAGTACCTCGGGCTCCATCTCCAGATGCCTAAGATCTTCTTCCCCTCCTCCGATAGCAAAGTCATCCGGAGCATCCTCGCCGGCCAACCCAATCACGCTGAGATCGACATGGCTTCGCCAAAGAGGTTGTACACTTGTTGCATCTCTTTTTTACTCTACATGTTATATATATTGTCCACTGAGCACACGGATTTGTTCCTTTAGTGTCTCCTTGAAAAAAAATGTAGGAATTTTAATTTTCACTTGTCCTCCTTTTCAAATTCCTATTCATGAAGCACAAGACTAAGAGATAGTAGCATAATAGCATTATAACCGTACATTTTCTTGTGGTTTGACTTAATCTCACCATGCTTCTTTGCATCCTGTGATCTTCCAATTGTTGTGAATCAAACACCCAGATTGGCAGAAATCCTGTATTTTTAAATTCTCTGTTTTGCACCTGCATTCCTATCATATTCCTGTCTATTTCCTATCCCTGCATTGTTGGAATCCTCCAATTCAAATGAGCCCTTACAGAATTACTTCTCTTACAGATAGTTGTCAAAGAAAACCTTGCGTGGTTTGTCCCGCTCCTGCTGCGCTATCGTCCACCCCAGCTCAGCTGCTCCAACGATAGAAGGGTCCAGCACAGCAGGGATCCGGCCTCCAGACTGTCTTTTGCCGCCTCAGGTCTTCTTCCCCACCGCTGGCAGCCATGAAAACTGCATTATCATCATCAACCGAGCAGATGACCTCGAGGACTACACGGGTCCGCAAGAGAGGTCGCACTCTTTCGTGTCTGCTTACGTTATGCATCGCTTAATATTACATGCTACTTTATTGTCCTATTCACTGATTAGACTCTGAGTCAGCTCCAAACTAATGGTCAAACTTGAGTTTTTAAATGGTTGTGGGGTACATATCGGGGCCGCTATCAATAGTATCTATCTACTATCTGGTTAATCTCCGGTGTCTACTATGAGTTTCATGTTGGGTGGGAAACAAACAGTAAAGAAGCCATTATCTGTATTTATTAACTGAAGCCATTATCTGCCTGCTATTATTGGTTTTGGGTCTATCCACATATTGCTACCATCACTCTGGATTTCTGCATGCACTCCTTACATAATCTCACTATGTTTTATTCTTATGCATGACAGTTATTGTAAACAATGGAACTGAACATGTAGAGCAAAAGAGACGAGCCTTGCGTGGCAATATAATTTCATGCAGACGTCCCTCCATGGTAGGCGCAAAGGCAGCCCCCCTCCACGCATTTCGGATTGTAATCGAGAGGAAGATATCTGTTCTGAGGGGGATTCAGAAGGAGAAGATAACTCCTATTTACCCCCTAAGGTCTTCGCTCTAACTTGGCATGCTGATGTTGGTTATATCATGCATATGGTGTCTTGCATTGCTTACTTTATACATCAAATATGTCATCTTCTTAGTTTAGACATCCTTTGTGCGAATGCCATCTGTTTAGCTTATTCATCGTTTATGTGAATTATGCAACGCCACCTTGTTTAGCCAGGCATCATATATGTGAATTTTGCAATGCCATCCTGCTTAGCCAGTCATCTTATATGTAAATTATATCAGGCCATCCTTTTTTCGTTACATATTACATTTGTCAACAATGTTAGTACATTCAACTGCTCTTCGTGTGCATCAGCCATTTGATACGGTGATGGCAAATTCTGGAGTGAAAACAAGGTCTTCTGAGCAGACTATGCTATCTGACGAAGGGCATATCTCGCTGGTTACGGATAGCTCCTCAGAGGAGGATTCAGAGACAGAT
>NC_041385.1:150591260-150609193 GCF_002162155.2 Triticum dicoccoides
CTCATATCGTGCGTATGGTGTCTCGCATTGCTATGCCATTTGATTAGTTTAGACATGCTTTGTGTGAATGCCACCTGTTCAGTGTCTAATTACCATATATGTGAATTATGCATTGCCATCTTGTTGCAAGACATTATATATGTGAATTATACAATGCTATCTTGTTGCAAAGGCATTATATATGTGAATTATGCAATGCCATGATGTTTAGCCAATCATCATGTATGTGAATTATATCATGCTATCATTTTTTTGTATTACGTGTTCCATTTGTCGACAACGTTTGTATATTCAACTACTCTTCATGTGCATCAGCCATTTGAAGCGGTGATGGAAGTATCTGGAGTGAAAACAAGGTATTCAGAGCAGACAATGCTACCTGCTTAAGCATGCATCTTGCTGGCTACAGAGAGCTCCTCAGAGGAGGATTCAGAGACTGATGACCAGTCCTATTTCCCCCCTAAGGTCTATGCTCAAACTTGGCAGGGTTATATTACCCATGTCATGCATGTTGTCTTGCATTGCTTAGTTTTTACATCATATATATATTGCCATCTGCTTACTTGCTTACGATATAAATCATATATTTGAATTATATCATGCCATAATGTTTACATAGTACATACACATCATCTATCTGAATTATGGCATGGCAACCCATTTAATAAAGACATCATATAGTTATATCATCTCATCCTGTTTAGTGTTTACAGTCATCATATTTAGAATTATGGCATTCTATCCATGAATGTATGTGAATTATGGCATGCCAACCTATTTAATAAACACATTATATAGTTATGTCATGTCATCCTGTTTACATAATCTCATATTTTGAACTATGTCTTTCCATCTTTTTTAGTTAGCCATCATAATGTGAAATTGTGTCATGCTATCCTGTTTAGTTAGCCATCATATATGTGAAATTGTGTCATGCTATCCTGTTTGGTTAGACAACATAAATATGAATTATTTCATGCCCTCTTTTATTCCCCACTATCCATTGCACCTGTCTATCATACATTGTCTATACTTTCAATTACTTTTCTTGTTTATCAGCCATTTGAATTAGAGAGCGTGATGGCAGTATCTAAGGGAGTAACAACACGGTCTTCAGAAAAGATAGTGCTACTAGTTGATGCAGATAGAACCACGGTTGTACTTGCCCAAGGACCAGATCCACCACACATAACCCAGACTCTCGCAGATTGTACCCCTACCCAGTTGGACAGAGAACCAGCTACACCCCTTCTAACCCCAACCCCGGCAGATAGTAACCCAGTTCCAGTTGACACAGCACCGTGTCCACCATAGAGCACCCAAACATGAGCGGTTAGTAAGGGAACTGCAGTGCCCAAAGCACGAGGACCACCACTCCGAATCCCAACTCAACGCTTAAAGGAGAAGAAGATCTGTTCTCAGGTCAGGTTCTGTAGCTATGGTTCATACTCCTTTGCTCTTGCATTACTGTATTTACTCATACCAACTATTTTCAAATTTGAAGGATGGAATTGAAACTCCAATGGCGCAACAGGTATGTTTTAAACCTGTTTCTTTAACTGGTTTGCTGTTGTAACCTGCTCTATGTTGATTTTAGTTTCAATTGAATAAACAGTTATGTTCTCATGTCATGCACATTACAAGTGTTGTTATTGCTCTATAGTTACCCAGACTTATATTCTGTCTATTCTGCTTTGTCTTGAACAAATATTATTTGAACTGTGTCTCTATCTTGATTTGGCAACAAAAACTAGAATGATATAGACCATAAAGTGACCATGGTACATAGATATATGTTTGTTTCATGTTGTTATCCTGTCCACTTTACTACTGAACTCATTTACCAAACTGAGTTTCATATACAACATGGTAAACATGTGATGTGTCTGCTTGTTTCTCTTTTAGAATGCGGACAAAATATTGGAGAATAGTACCGCGTTATCCAATGGTAAAGGAAGTAATGCAGATAAAGTTCAAGATAGTGAGACATCCCTGTTGGTCTCCAAGAAAGCTGATAAAAACTATCTTGACGATAGTGAGGGAACCCAAAAGTCATGTCTTGATGTAGTGTTCGAGTTACTGGCCACTACTGCTGGCACAAGCTCTTCAAACTCGTTGTCTGAATCAGCTCGTCTTCTTGAATCTCAACTTCAAGTTGAAAGACATCGATCAGATGTGCTACGACAGGAAGCTGAAGGACTGAGGAAGTCCCTGCAGAATTCAAATGCATATTTTTGGTGCAACAGCAAGCGCTGGAGGATTTAAGCGCCAAACAAGAGAAAGTTAATAAGCTTGCTAAGCATCTTGCCAGCATTATGGGTACCCAGGATATTGTTTCTTGAGATCTTCTGAAGTGGTTTCAGTTCTCGATTTGTTTTGCTGCGGCGTTTATTTGCGCTGGTCGCCAACTTTGACAACCAGTGTATATGATATGCTGCTTTGTTCCCTATATTTGCACTGGTGGCGAACTTTGATGCCCAGTGGATGTAATATGTGTAACAGCCGTGATAGCCTAGCATAAGTTGCTTGCTTATTTATTTCCTTGTTATCTTGTTTATTTGTTTGCTTGTAGTCAGTGTAGTTCTTTTTAAAACTAGGCCACAATAACCATGGGCTAATATTTACTGTAGTGACACTGGGCCTCCTACGGGCCGTAGAAACAGTGGGCCTTCTACGGGCCGTAGAAACAGTAGGCCTTCTACGGGCCATAGAAACAATGGGCCTTCTACGGGCCGTAGAAACAATGGGCCTTCTACGGGTCGTATCATCAATGGGCCTTATACGGGTCGTATCATCAATGGGCCTTATACGGGTCGTATGACCATAATGGGCCATCGTTAATAGGCCGTATTTGATGACGCTATGAAAACGGCCCAACGTATTAATGGACCACAAACGGGCCAATGTAACCACGGGCTGAATTTGGCCCTCAAGCAGAAAATGATAGTAACGGGTTGTAAGTAAATGAATGTTGGAAATGAGCCCAAGAATAAATGGGCTCTAAGAAGGCCAAAAGATAACATTTGCTGGAAACGGACCAACTGAATAACGGGCCTTTAATGGGTATAAAGTGATATACTATTCATTACGGGCCAGTTTCACCCGGGCCATTAATGGGTGTAAAGTGATACATTGTTCGTTGCGGGCCAGTTTCACCACGGGCCGTTAATAGGCCAAGAGTTACATAGGGCCTCATATGGGCCGAAAGATGTCACGGGCCATACATGGGCCAGAAGTGCAAACGGGCTGGAATCATATTGGATGGCCCAGATGACGCTACTGGGCCTAATTCGGATAGGGCGTAACGGGCCTTGGGTTAGCGGGCTGTAAATGGGCTATATGCGAACAAGCCGTTAACAGGCTTTCCATGGGCCGGCCCGCCACCTTTTTACCAAGTCAAACGGCCGGCCTTTTCACATGAATGGGCCTCTGTTGGGCCGTGCCACGTGTCGACATATCATAGGTGCCTTCTGTCCAATGAGTGGATGACATCTGTCCCAACGGTGAGCCGACACGTGTTTCCTGCAGCCAATGATGATTTTACACATGGAAAATCCCCATTGGTCGGCGCTGTTAACGGGTTATCGGATCCAAAACCCGGCCCGGTAGCTTAACGACGTTCCGTTACGGTGGATGCCACGTGTCGGTCACCCTTGACGAAAGCACTTCTGTGACGCGCGATTTATCGTCATGGAAGTGGACACTTCCGTGATGATAATTTTGGTAATGTCATGGAACACTTCTACGACAGCACAGGTATGACTATCTTCATTCTGTCATAAAATCATCATGGATGTACATGCATGACAAAAAACGCGACCTACTGTGACAAACATGTATCATCACGGAAGTGTATTTTTTTTGTAGTGTCGTCTTTTGATCCCACGTGGATCTGTGGGTTGCCAATCTTCGTGAGGAGTCGCATGCTACCAGGCATGTGCTCTTCAAATTTTGGTCTTTAACATTGTCGATGGTGTTAGAGATCTCAACCCCAAGGGTAGGGGCCTTGCTGGCCTCTTCGCAAGCTGCCCCGACAAGGGCTTGCTGGGGCTAGGGGCCTCGCAGGTCGCCTCGGCAAGGCTTGTTGCCAGGCGTGGCCTTGCTTGCCTCTTACTACTTGCTACTCTAGGCAGCTGTCTTGATGTCCTTTGTTCTTGTCTCCTATTGTCTTCCTCTGCCTCACCATGCCCTGTTGTAGGGGTGGCTGCGACCGTCCGTGCACAAGTAAGGGGTACAGAAGCACCCATACTTGTGTACACCGACAGTGTGTTAATCACATAGCCATGTGAACTAGATTATTGCCTCTAGTAAACCATTTGGGTGTTGGTCACATGGCGATGTGAACTATGGGTGTTATTCACATAAAGATGTGAACTATTGGTGTCAAATCACATGGCGATGTGAACTAGATTATTGACTCTAGTGCAAGTGGGAGACTTAAGGAAATAAGCCCTAGAGGCAATAATAAAGTTGTTATTTTCTATTTCCTTATTCCATGATAAATGTTTATTATTCATGCTAGAATTGTATTAACCGGAAACTTGATACATGTGTGGATACATAGACAAAATATTGTGTCCCTAGTAAGCCTCTAGTAGACTAACTCGTTGATCAAAGATGGTTAAGTTTCCTAACCATAGGCATGTGTTGTCATTTCATAAACGGGGTCACATCATTAGGAGAATGATGTGATGGACAAGACCCATTTGTTAGCTTAGCATTATGATCGTTCAGTTTTACTGATATTGCTTTCTTCATGTCAAATACATATTCCTTCGACTATGAGATTATGCAACTCCTGGATACCAGAGGAATGCCTTATGTGCTATCAAAGGTGACAACGTAAATGGATGATTATAAAGATGCTCTACAAGTATCTTCGAAGGTGTTTGTTGGGTTGGCATAGATCGAGATTAGGATTTGTCACTCCGAGTATTGGAGAGGTATCTCTGGGCCCTCTTGGTAATACACATCATAAGAAGCCTTGCAAGCAAAGTGACTAATGAGTTAGTTACAGGATGATGTATTACGGAACGTGTAAAGAGACTTGCCAGTAACGAGATTGAACTAGGTATGAAGATACCGACGATTGAATCTCGGGCAAGTAACGTACCGATGGACAAAGGGAATAACGTATGTTGTCATAACGGTTCGACCGATAAAGATCTTCGTAGAATATGTGGGAGCCAATATGACCATCCAGGTTCCACTATTGATTATTGACCGGAGAGGTGTCTCGGTCATGTCTACATAGTTCTCGAACCCGTAGGGTCCGCACGCTTAACGTTCGATGATGATATTGTATTATATGAGTTATGTGATTTGGTGATCGAATGTTGTTTGGAGTCCCAAATGAGATCATGTACATGAAGAGGAGTCTCGAAATGGTTGAGAGGTAAAGATTGATATATAGCACGATAGTATTCAGACACCGGAAGTGTTCCGGAGGGTACCGGGTACATATCAAAGTGCCGCAGGGGTTACCGGAACCCCTGGGGAGAAGATATGGGCCATATGGACCATGAGAGGGGAGCACACCAGCCCACAAGGGGTGGCGCGCGCCCCTTAGGCATGTGGCCGAATTGGAGAAGGAAAAAGGGGGGTTCGGCCCCCCTTCCTTTCTCTCTTCCCCCTTCCCTTTCTTCTCCGATGGAAAAAGGAAAGGGAGGGCGCCACTTGGGGAAACCCCAAGTTGGATTTGGATTCTACTTGGGGCAACCCCTGGCTGCCTCTCCTCCCCTCCCACCTATATATATGTGGGGAGGGGGGGCTCTTAGAACACACAACATCAATTGTTAGCCGTGTGCGGCGCCCCCCTTCACTGTTTACACCACGGTCATATTCTCGCGGTGCTTAGGCGAAGCGCTACGCGGATCACTTCACCATCACCGTCACCACGCTATCGTGCTGACGGAACTCATCTACTTCCTCGACACCTTGCTGGATCAAGAGGACGAGGGACGTCATCGAGCTAAATGTGTGCAAAACTCGGAGGTGTCGTATGTTCGGTACTTGATCGGTCGGAGCTAGAAGAAGTTCGACTACATCAACCGCGTACGGTCAACGAGGTATGTAGACACACTCTCTCCCCCTCATTGCTATGCATCTCCTAGATAGATCTTGCGTGAGCGTAGGAATTTTTTTGAAATTGCGTGCTACATTCCCCAACAGTGTATTACTGAGAGGCCCAGAAATACCTCTTCGATACTTGGAGTGAAAAATCCTAATCTCAATCTATGCCAACTCAACAAACACCTTCAAAGATACCTGTAGAGCATCTTTATGACCACCCAGTTACGTTGTGATGTTTGATAACACACAAGGTATTCCTTTGGTATCCGGGAGTCGCATAATCTCATAGTCGAAGGAATATGTATTTGTCATTAAGAAATCAATAGCAATAAACTGGACGATCGATATGCTAAGCTAACGGATGGGTCTTGTCCATCACATCATTCTCCTAATGATGTGACCCCGTTATCAAATGACAACACATGTCCATGGTTAGGAAACCTTAACCATTTTTTATCAACGAGCTAGTCTAGTAGAGGCTTACTAGGGACACAGTATTTGTTTATGTATTCACACATGTATTTAAGTTTCCGATCAATACAATTCTAGCATGAATAATAAACGTTTATCATGAATAAGGAAATATAAAATAACAACTTTATTATTGCCTCTAGGGCATATTTCCTTCAATAATTGCATGTCAAAATTGTTGAGTTAGTGGGGGTCAAATATTTAGGCATATAGGATTTTTTTGTGGGGGTTTCGACTAGTTGTGCATGTTATTTACGAAAATATTTTATTCGAAGGTCGATTCAATGAAACAAACGTAAGTCAATTCTTCTTTGAGTCGATCAGATAAGAATATCGAAAGACTAGAGTATGCAATTATGCTCTTTGAGCTTACATGCACTCGAGTGATCGACAAATTAAAAAAATGTTCCAAGAAAACCTATTCTACCAGGACAAAAAGAAATCTAGAAGTTTAGATAACAAATCCAAAAGGTAGACTCTAGTGTATGGTTCATGCATACTATAATATCAATAAGTTGTTAGTTTTTTTATTTTTGATCTACTAGGGATCGAGTGGTTCATGTAGTTGGTTTAGAAAGATGTGGATTGTTTGTTTGCTACTAGATTTGCACTTGGGTCATGGGCTTGTTTTTGTTCATATTTGTTCTAACTACATTTGTGGCATGCCTTAATTATGTTGGATTTCCCCAACCCATTGGTAGCTTCTTTTATGGGACCTCGTCAAGAGGGCAGGTTGCTCTTATGATTTCATTATAGAAAGACGGTTGGCCTAATTTATACAAAAAAAACGGGTCAAAAATCACACAATGACATGGTTAACTATGGGACAACCATGCAAAAAAAAAACGTCGATGAACATGAGCAACCCCTAACCAAAACTTGACTCCACCACTAAACACAAACCAAACACCATGGGTTAAAGAGAACCAAGGAAGGAGTGAAGAAGACCTTTGACAACACCTACATGGAGTAAATAGAGCCTTCTAATAAATTTTTCATTACATGTATTTTTCAAAAACTTTTATGAATTTCTTATGCTTGCAATAAATTTCGGTTGATTTTATTTAATCAAAGATGTGTCTTGCATGTGCACAAGTACTAGTAAAAATAACCAAGTACTAATCAAAAAATAGCTAAGCCACCACCTTTCGATATTCATAGTAACAATGAAAAAATTATAAGCCCTAGTCATCTTTCAATCTTTTTGACATGTCTAATCTCACACCACACAAACTAGCCCCTGGTCGACAGTTCCGAGCACATAACAATTGTTTCATACACTTTCTTTGGCTACCGATTTAGTTTAGGTATTTTTCTTATTTTGGTTCTCACACGGATATCCAACCTCTTTGTATATTTTTCATGAGCTTTTTACTATATTTATTCAATTGATTTCATGTCCAAATTTTCACAATAAAAGAAAACTCTTCTAGAAACTATTATTTCTTTTGTGTCATGTATAGTTGTGCAAGATAAGTGCATATTACACCATGTACTATAACCTAGGTTTAACTTTAACATTGAGTTCTAAAACGTTTATGAACTGCTCTCAAATTTGTTGTTAAATATTATAAATCCAGGATAGTTATCATACAGTTATGTTGTCTATAGTTTAATTACAAGTTTTACAATCATGTGAGTAGAGTTGTATTTTTGCGATGAGAGTTGTGTTAGTATCAAGTTTTTCTTAGAAGTTTAAAACATCCCTTCTTAGAAAGGAAATGGAAAAATCAGAACCACAATATTGTCCACAAATTAAACCAGGTGAAATAGAAAGGCTATAGCGTGTCTTTATGTGTGCGTGCATATGTGTGCACTTTTATAATAACTAGAGATATATCCTAATGACTATGAGTTCAGTGACTATCCTCGTAGAGATATGTAAGGGGCGATTATATGGCTTAGGTGCTTTCAAATAGAGAGTTCTTGAGCGTATGAGGTGTTGAGAAGTGGTCTATCCACGAATTATTTCCTCATGTCATTTTTCTAGAAACACTGAATACAACATGTATGCAAGCACACCCATTCATAACACCACACATATGCACTCCTCTAATTCCATAGAACACACGATATGTCAGGCTTGAAGATCGATGAAGTCATGGCAAGTGTCTCGTTGTCGATGAGTGCGTCTCTTATTACTAAAGAAATAGTCCAGCTTGGCAAGACATGCATAATATTAACTCTAATAATTTTAGGCTGATTTGGCATTACATTGCATTATGATAATCTTGTTTCTTCAACTAGCATCACATATTTCCATTTTAAATAATTTTTTATGCTCTCAAATCAATTTTCACAACAAATTAGGTCATTTCCCCACTGAAGTTAGGTGTCTAACCTGTATGATGTCTTGTGCTTTGGCATCGTCAGGTTCCACTTCCAACCGCAAGGATGCCAACCTCAGTTGCACCACATAGCCTCTACACAGATTTACACAATGATATACATCTTCATAGTTGGTGAGCAGGTGAGAGCTTAACAAAGCTCCTCAAAGACCTTTAGTTTACAAATACAATGGGGTGGGCGCCTTGTTGGATTCCAAGTATGTTATTGTTGTTTAATTAATTTGTACTTGTGAAAATATGAAACCAGACGTGTTTTGTGATGTATCCAAGGTCAACCAAAGATAATCTAACATGCATTTTGAGTTCTGATGTTAGTATTCATATCTGGGGCATGGCAATTTTATTCTCATTTTTCTCTTTATAGAGTACTTATTTATTTCATGCAGGTTAAGAATTTTCATATGTGTATGGTTTCATTTCAGAAAAAAATCGGACGGCGGCGTGTAGAGCATCTTCTACTTATTAAGAAAAAGTGTGGGTAGGAGATAGCATATAGTGTATTTGAAAAATATATGCTACCTTAGATATGAAGAATCCACCTCCTAACTACATGAAAACAAACACATCTCCATTATTTATATTCTTTCAAATCAGTAAATATTCTACGTGACTATGACAAGAAAAAAGCTAGTGTCACCCTTTCATCAGTTCAACATATCGAAATATTTTTTGTTACATATAATACATATGTAGCTAGTTAAATTGATGATCTAGAACTTGCCGAGACGGAGGGAGTAGAAGTTCAAGCATGTCATGAGTAATGTCATGAACATTTGTGTAGGGTATAGTTACGAAGCACTTGAACTTTTGTGCAAAGTATAGTTAGGAAGCACTTATTAGGTCCCCGCAAAAAAAAGGAAGCACTTATTAGGAAGAAATTTTATTTTAGTATATCAAGAAGCAATCTTCAAGTACTACGGAAGGAGCAGTAGTGATGCATACAATCTAAGATGCACACATGATTAGGACATGGATTTTCTGTTCCTGGGCTTAAATACACCTGCATGAATATTAAAATCCAAAAAATAGCAGAGAAATTAAAAAAAACTATTTTTTTGTCGATGAACATCAATATATGTTCCAGCATCCTGTACCGCTTGGTATGAGCGGTTCGCTATCTCAAAAAGCAATCAACAACTGATGTCCTAACATCCTATACAATTTCACCTAAAAAGACATCCTTGGAGGCCTATATGAAAAACAAAATTTGGGACTAAAAATGTGCACTTGGAGCACTCTTTTTGTTTGGCACAGATCACTATGGATGTCTTTTCGTGGCAAATTTTTATAGGATTTAGAACACTTGTTGATGTTCATCCACAATTTTTTTTATTTTTTCTACACTTTTTTGGAATTTACTGTTCATGCAGTGCATTTGTGTTTGGGATTCGAGTAGCACTTTCGACATAATAGATACATGTATTTCTAAATATGGGGAGAACTATTGTACTCTCTCCGTTTTTATTTACTCTGCATATTAGCTTTGGTCAAAGTCAAACTTTGTAAAGTTTGACAAAGTTTTTAGACAAAAATATTAACATATACAATAACAAATCAATCACATTAGATTCATTGTTGAATACACTTTCACATCGTATAGATTTGCTATTGTAAATGTTCATACTTTTTTCTATAAAGTTGGTCAAAGTTTATGAACTTTGACTTCAGTCAAACCTGATATGCAGAGTAAATAAAAACAGAGGGAGTACTTTATTTGACTACCGTGTTTGCAGGAATTTCATTGTAATGACATATTATTTGTTGTAATGACGTGCAACTATTGTTCTTTACGTTGAAATACTTGGCGAATTGCTTTTTTCTCTCCAAATACTTGCTGCAATTTAATTCTTTATGTTGAAATACTTGCTGAATTGATTCTTCCTCTCCAAATACTTGTTGAAATTTAATTATTTATGTTGAAATACTTGCTAAATTTCTTCTTTCTCTCCAAATACTTGCTGCATTTAATTATTTAAGTTGAATTACTTGCTGATTTGGTTCTTTATAGATTCTAAATACTTACTGGAATTGTAGGATATGGCTGCTAGTCAAATTTCATGGACACCTACCATGTCATCATACATGCTAGCCCACCTATGTGGTTTGGTGACTGGTGGCCATAGACCGGGTACCTCCTTCAAGACTGTCCACTGGAAAGGTTGTGTCGCTGCTATGAATGAACAGTTTCAGTGCACCGAGTTGATTGGAACCCACATCACAAATCATACAAGGACATGGAAGAGGAAGTATAAACAGATAGTGCACCTCAAATCAACAGATAGTGCACCTCAAATCATTGAGTGGTGCACTTTGGGATGAAGATAACTTTCTGATTGTTCTTGATCATGAGCATTACACAAAGCACATTAAGGTATCTATTTTACTGCCTTTTAGTACTTGTTGAGTTTGGTTCCTTGTGTGCAAATACTTGCTGAAATGGTTTCTTTCATGCATTATCACTTGCTAAAATTCATTCTTTCATGCATTATAACTTGTTGAAATTTATTTGTACTCTCATTCCTTGCTGAAATTATTACTTTTGTTTATAAAGGACCACAAAGAAGATGAACCCTGCCTTAACATGCCTATTAAACATTATGAGAAGATGATGATTATCATTGGAGCCGGCATGGCTACGAGGCAATATGCAAAAGGCTCAAGTGGCCCTTTAGCTACAAAGTTGACTGGTCTTGAAGAAAAGAAACCAAAAAAAGTTGTTGCCCTGCATGAAGAGGTTGCCGATTCACCCACTTGTGATGAGTCAGCTGCTCCCAAGTTCAAAAAAAGTCAAAACTAATCCTTCTACAGAAGATAGGATGCATGCAACCATAATGGCTTCAAGTGAAAGGCTAGTTGTTGCCAAAGAGAAACTTGCTAGCAGCGCCAACCCTACCATTGATGGCCTTTGGGATGAGATGAAAGATCTCCCAGGTTTTGATGTGGATTCCCTTGCTCATTATTATGCCTATTTGGTTGACAATCCTCATGTTGCAACGACATTCAAGGTCTTGGGGGATGTTCAAAGAAAGGTTTGGGTCTTTAGGTATGTGAAGAGTACCTTTCCTGAAGCCGAAGCATGATGAGTTTATATGAGTGTTTAACTTATGCTTTTGATGACAAGCAAAACAATGGAGATATGGGTTGTATGGACTTGTTCTTTTGATTATAACCAAAACATTGAACTATGCATGGGTTGTATAACTATAGATTTGATCTAGTATTCTATGGAATGTTGAACTATGAGCTCTATGCACTTGTGTTATATATTATGGAAATCTTTAACTATGATATGTATTGAAGATAAAGTTTAGCTTGTACTACTGATGATTTTGTTTGGGTATGATGTTCAAGTTTCTAAAAATGTTCTTATAATTACTATTGTACATATCATATTCGATTGTCTTATATTGAAAGATGGCTAACCTCACCCACCAACCAAACAGAAAAATGGCTATCCCCAACCATGATTCATCCTTAAAACCAAACAAAACATGGGCTAACCTCATCCGTCTAACCAAACAGAAAAATGGCTATCCCTATCCAGCAGGATGGGGATGCCCATATCCAGCCCAGCATGTGCCCTCTAACCAAACGCATCCTAAAGTACTTGTGTGTGGAACATAATTAGGACATACATAATTAGGCCATACTATAAAACATATTATGAGAGAGTCAAAGCATTATGAGAAGGGCGAAGTGAATAGAGAGGATCCAACAGTTCACGAGACCTGAATCGGGCGACTGCGCGGTGACTGGCGGAAATTTTGGCCGGCCGGCCAGCACCTAGCATGACTCTTTTTCATATACGAATGGAAACATTGTTTTTTGTGTGATACGAAACACTTCCAATCAATGGAGAAATTCGTTGCCCTGCCGAAACAATTTCCTATGCTATGGAAGCATCCACAACATAGCGACATGGCGCAGTCAACCCGGGTGCGAGGCGGCATAGGTGGTCGTCGGCCTAGCCACCAAGTGAAGTTGCCATAGCGCGGTGGCGAGGCAGCTTACGGGGTCGTCGATAGGGTCACAAGCCTGGTCGAGCATGAAGACGAGGCAACGGAGCCGCTCGTCTTCGGGGCAGCATGGTGAGGCTACCCGAGCACCATATCGACCACTATATAATCAATCATGTGGTTGTATAATCAATCATGCTTTGCTTGTGATGGACTCAGACGGCCAATACAAAATGTTCCCTTCTTAATGAAAAAGGCAGCGCTCCTGGCGGTTCCTCGAAAAAAGAAGTCCTTTCTTGTGAGGGGTTCAGATGTCAGACTAGGTGTGCAAATTTATTTGATGAGAATTTGGCCAGTTCAATGAAATCGTGTGATAGCAAGTATAATTAAGGGTGTCCCTCAGAAAACATATAATTAAGGTGTATATCCTACTTACATGCCACTTGTGTCAAGGAGAGAGACAAGAAAGAAATGAAAGGAGTTGGTTCTCATACATGAACAAACCAAAGCAAACACAGTGCATTTGGTTCAGGGGGGTTAGAGGTGGGGAATGGGAGTTACAGAAAAAGGCTTTCCCCCCGCTTTGTATTCCAAAGCACCAACACCGATACAGGATCGCTGGGGCGAACAGCACGTCAAGCCCAAAAGAAAAAGAAGAAGAAACAAATGCCAACAACGGCAGCTAGACAAAGCGCGGATGACCTGCCACTGCTACGCCCTCCAGAGACACACCACCACAACCCGAGGCTCCGAACCGCCGCGTACCAAGCAGCACCTCCAAGAAGGAATACAACGCCGATGACACTGCTGCCCAGACAAGTCCTAGAGTTTCCCCTGGCACGCGGAGGGAGGTGGGGGATGGATATCACTGACACCCTCCAGGAAGGAATGGTGGAACCCACAGGTGTCGCCGCATCGAAGCCGAAGACCCGGCAAGGATTTCTCCCGCACTCCAACCCCACCGCCCAACGGACCGGAGCCGACCAGCCAGACCGCCGCCCACCACCATGCGTCATCGCGGTTGCGCACGCCGCCTCACTGCGGACACCAACACGAGGCCAAGAGGGCCGGAGAGAAGCGCCCCGCGGAGGGAGAAGCAACACCGAAGCCGAACGGGAGGGAACCACCTCCACCGCCGTCGTGCGGGGGGCCAGAACCTCCGGCACCGTCTCGATAGCCGTCCGGACGCGGCAGCAGGGAATGCCAGGCCACCCCTGGCCCGGTCAGGCCCGAAACGGGGCCGCTAAGCCCCGCCGCCACGCTGCAGCAGGCCGGCGATGGCGCCGCCAGCGCCCTGCCACTCTTCGCCTCTCCCCCGCCTCCTGGAGGACGCGCCGCAGACGTACCCCACCGCCAGCCCGCCCGGTCCCAGATCTGGGCCGAGCGGGCGCCGCCAGGCTGCGCCGCCGTGCTACCCCGCCGCCAACGGCGACGCCACCGCCCAACAATCCGCCGCGCAGCGCCAGGACCCCGCCGCAACTCCGGACCGCCGCCACCTAGGGACACCCCCACCCCCCCCAGCCCGCTCCGTCCCGCACCAGAGGAGAGCCGAGAGGGGAATTGCGAGGGGGCCGCCGCCGCCAGCGTCGCCCGGGCCAGGCCCGGCGGCGAGCGCCAACGACGGCGGCGGGGAGGGACGGAGGAAGGAGGGGGGGCTGGAGAAGAGGGTCACGGCGCGGCCGGTCACCCGCGGGGGCGACGCGGTCGCGAGAGCCGCGAGGGGGTTTCACCAACCGCACATGACTGGATAATACCCCAGGAATGAGAGTTGAGGGGTGACGAGATTAAAAGTCCATTATTTGATTAGAGGGAATGGGAGTTTAAGTAGGAAGGGGAATGAAAGTTGAGGAAGTCAATTCCCATCTATCCATAAACACCCTAATGCAAACTCCCGTTCTCATGCCCAAGCAAATGCAATTAAGAAAAGGATAAAGATGATTGAAAGTATGGCCATCCTAATATCCAATCTTATAGCCAATCCATAGTATGAGTATTTGCCAATAATGACTCTGGATGACATGACAACAATGTATAACCATGTGTTAGCTATATATAATCACTAATCAATCATGCTCTATGTCAGGTATGAATACGCAAGTACGTATCAGTTAATAGCACAGAGATTTACACGCGATAAGTGCAACTCCAACTCCAATGCACACTATCCCGCTCCGCATCGTCCAAAATACCTATTTCTGCCAAGAATAGACAGGCCAAATTTACGGACTCGGCAACTGAGGATGTAGGGAGTCAAATTAGTGTCCAAAGAAGCACATGGTAATGAAATTATTTCAACAATCCAGGTAAACATATCTATTGTACCAAAGCAGCCTACAATATTACATACCAATGACTGGCTGATAATAAGCCACAGCAATAGCTAATACAATGGAACCATAAAGAAGATCCACACATGAATAACAAGCTCGCGGATCATATCAACTGCACAATCAAGTTCGTCGCAGCGATACAAATGACACATGTAGCAATCGCTAGATAACAACCCGTCCATAGTTTTACAAATGATCAAGAAAATAAAATAAAGGCAAGGGGCATTCACATCAAAATCCACGCAAGGCAGCACAGGAAAAACAGCACTGCTTTGGCCCCCAATCGTATGCAGCAGAGCATATACTACAGGCATGAGCATCGCCCAACAGAGAGATCCCAGTCCAACCTGCGTCCTCTGTTGCTGCCGTCTCAGCAACGAAACAAAGCGAAAAGGGAAGAACCTGATGGACCTCGGAGAACCAGGCATTGCCCATCACAGCTGCGTTATTTTTGCCTAACTCGCACATGGATAGAATGAACAGGCCCCATGGCAGTTTAAAACCCTCAGCTCCCACGTGTCGACCTCACGTGAGTCACCATAGGATGGTGCCGCCGTGGGGCTCTCCCTCGAACAGCAGCAACTCGCTGCCCCCTTTGAGTGTTGACTGGATCTTGCTGGATATCAGAAGAATCAACTGATATGCCCAGGTGGTTACGCCTAGGTCTCTCCCTGTGCCTTCTGTAAGCCCTGCTGTGTGAGTCTCCACTTGCGATCCGCCTGCCACGGCCAAATAAGGATGCCAGGAAGTCGATGCTCTCATCCAAACTACCTTCTGAAGATTCATAGAAGTCGATCCTCTCGTTCAGGGTGCGATCCATGGAAGTGAAGAAGTTAAGTCTCTCCTCCAAGTCAAATTCATCTCCATCGGCGAACATACCGTTGTTGCTGCCACCATTCAATTCAAGTACATAATCCCCCATAATCACAGCTCCTGGGTTCGAAGCCCTGATAGTACTGATTGCATCCTGGCGCTCTCTTTCACATTCAAACTTTTTCCACTCACTTGCAAGTGCAGGATCAACCTCGCGAGGTTTTGCTGAAGGGTGTTTGGAGTTCACATGCTTGCAAAGTTCTCTGTATGAACCAACGAACGAGCAGGCATCATGCACACATGCTCTCTTCTTGCGGTTGAGATACTGACGAGCAGGTTCAACCACAGTCCATCCTTTAACATCCCCACGGCACAGAGGGCATGCAAGTTCCATTGTGGATGGATGCTTGTTTGCTGGTTCTGTGTTTGGAGAAAATGGAAGGTTAAGTGCGGACTCGGCAGAATCACCAAGGGCCAAGTTCTCTTTCGCATAAGCTTCTTTGAAGTGTTCAAGACAGTTAGAGTGATGGTAGTTGGTGCCACACATATAAGGCCGGCAACCCTTGTGGTGAGAAGTACAGAGGAGGAGGACAGCATCATGTGGATGCTCCAAGCAAACTGGGCAAGTTGCACCTTTCCATTCTCTTTTCTCACAGGCCAATGGCAAATCACTCTGTTCGTCTGCTTCTTTTGTCTTCCAACAGCTGGAACGCACATCAGATGAAGATGACCTACCTCGACGAGCTGGGAGGTTTCGGGCTCTTGGAAATCTCGCCATAACTTTAAAACCTGGGGTGCAAGGGAACTGCAACAATGCAAAGACAGATAGCCAATAAGTTAAGCAGCACATTTAATTGCAACTTCTATATTCTATGGCAATATTATAGATGCATACTTGTAGTATTGAATTATGGCCAACATTTAAGTTGGAAAATTAAGATATTCCATGAGCAACAGATCAAATAATCAGGAAATTTACCAGGTTCTAGCAACAGATTCAGTAAGGAATATGATAGTCTTAAAGGCAAATACGACAAAGTTATGGTATTGCTAGGCTCCTATATATAGGAGGTATGGAAATTTGTCCCAATAAAGCGAGTGTTGGGAAGTGGTCCCCACACTACCTGGATCTGATGCTTTTCTAGACTTAGCGGAAAATCTCCAAGCCTTATATCCGTACTTCACACCAACGGGAAACATGAACTCAGCGTCGATGGGAAGCTCGAAATTCACATCAACAAGAAACTCAAACATTGCACCAAGCAGTGACTCACATCAGCGGGGGGCTTCATGGGCAGTGAGCACATCCTAAGTCCAAACTCATTACGGCCTTGTTCGGTTTGGGAGGGTTTGAAGAGGTTTGAAAGGGATTGAAGGGGATTAAATCCCTTGCAAGTCAAAATCCTTCTCAAACCTCCCCAATCCCCTTCAATCCCTGTGGCAAGGGGATTAACCGAACATGGCCTACAGGGTCAAGGAACCGAAGAGGAAGACTTGCTCTTTACTGATGAATCATGGTCTGTTCGACTCCTTTACAGAGAACTTTTTTAAAAAACAAATGGAGAAACTTTGATGTTGAATGTGCTTCGGCACACACCACTAGAAAAGTTTCAAAAGGGTATTTTCGTCCATTCATATAAATCAATAGATTTATCTTCTCTTTTAAGATAATTAATTAGTGCTTAGGGACTAATTGGGTATGTGCAGACCCAAAACCCAACTAAATACTACGTCGCCAGCCATGCACTCTCATCCTCTCCAGTCCCCGGCACTGCCCCATCAGCTCGCACCTTGAATCGGCAAGAGGTATGCCAAGCAGGGACCACATAATATACCCAGTATATCCCTGGAGGAAAAGATCAAATTGCTCTCAATGGCAAGTGCATATGGGGGTACGACAACAAATGGCCTAGGGCAAAATTGTAACTTCCTCACCCCCCCCC
>NC_041385.1:150609542-150658533 GCF_002162155.2 Triticum dicoccoides
ATCCAAAGGATTCAGTTTTCTGAAATAAAGAGAACTTTGTTTCCTTCCTGGCAATACATTTTGGTCCTTTTGCTGTTTTCAAGTAACTTTGTGTGGGCCTGCTGACATATGCGAGCAGGGCCTCCATCTCAAGTTTTCAGCGCGCCCTTGAAGAACGGGGGTGCCACAAGTTCATTGTCTACCATCATTGCTAACGCATTAAGAAATACAGTAATGCCTCTCAAATCCACTTCCCTTCTATCTGTCCAACTTGATAAACATTGCAGAAGTATCCAGCACGAAGGGCTGTTGTCTGGTGTTCTCACCATTACACTCAATGTTTATCTTTGTTACCACAGATAAGAAATGCACAAATTAGCAAAATAATGCATCACAGACATAATGATAAGAAATGAAGTTAAACCTAAAGCATATTGATTTCTTGTTATCCAAAGACAGACGATGGAGTTTGACAAGACAAATTTATGTATATGGTGATGAGACCAAATTTGTTTTCTAGTTTAGACCAAAGAGATTGTTTTCACCAGATGCTATGTGGGGAATTCCTTAGCAGAGGAGGAAGCCCAGAACACCCGCGCCTGAGTTGGAATGGGCTAAAAAGAAATCAAGACTTCTTATTATTATGAAAGGGTCTTCTGTTATTAAACTGAAGTAGGTCCAATAGAACCTGCAGCAGTCATGTTCTGCAAGAGAGTTTTGAGTCGAATCAGCGTTGTATCTGTTGATGCATTAAATCCTTAATTCGCATATATAAGGCCCCCTAGCTGCATCGATTGATGCAAGCTATCCATAAAGTAACATATGTCTTTTCATTTCTCAACAGGAGACAAAGTCTTACAAATGAGAGAAAAAAAGGGGGCAGGAAAGGAGAATGGCGAATTCAACACACTAGTGGGAACCCTTCTTTGCTCTCTCCTCTGCTCGGACACTGGATACCGCTCCCCCTCGCTGATGGCTAGTCAGCCCTCTAGCCATCATGGTCACGGGTATCCTCTTTGATCCGGAGGCTCTAACACTAGAAGTGTTTATGAAAGTATAGTACTACTAGTAAAACTACCATCCTTCTGAACAGAAGGTGCTAAGCATAAGTTGAAGTGGAGACAGTATGGTATGATGAACTGACTTCTCATCCTGCAGTGAACTTAAATAGTACTTAACATTCCACGCATAACAACACGAGATGCTTATACAGCTACATAAAACAGCCACATAAAATTAAATCAGCACAGCCATCTATACGTAACATAAGTGTATGTTTGCAGTTTTGCATAATCTGTATGAACTATGAAGCGCCAAGCTTGTTTCTTTTTTTGGAGAAAAGAGATCTTCATACACATCGGGCCAAGATTAACAAAATATGTAAAATAAAATAAATCCAGTGAGCAGCCCTGTATCACCAGCAAGGTATAAAAGGTGTGAGTTTCATCGAATCAAACCATACAAACATCATACTAACAGTCAAAATCCGAGAGTCAGTCGGCAATTTCTAAATCCAAGACTAAAGATAAAACCCGGGGCCAAGGCATGGGTGACGGCCGGCATGACAGGACTGCAATTTCTATCAAACCCGCAAGATCGATCCTGGCCTGCAGCAGGCGAGAGGGGACGGGAGGAGGAGGAGTTGGAGGACGAGCTTCCGCGACGGGGAGGAGAGGGAGATGCGGTTGCACGAGCCGGGGAGGGGAGGAGGAGTTGGAGGACGAGCTTCCGCGACGGGGAGGAGGGAGATGCAGGGCGTAAGAGTGCGTGGGAGACGGGAGGAGTAGGAGAGGAAAGTGGACGATGAGGGGGGCACGGGAGATATACCTGCTCTCCCGGCGAAGTTCCTCCGGGTGGAAGGGGGCCGGCTGCCGGATCTTAAACCGGCGACGAGGTGTGGCCGCAGGGCAGAAGAGTGGATAGGCAGGAGAAGGGTGGGGAAGGGGGGCAGGGAGTAGTAGGGGAGAGGAAAGAACATGAGGCGTAGGGGAGGGGAGGAAACTTGTACCTCCACAGCAGCGAGGCGCGGCGGACCTTTCTGCGGCGGCGATGTGGACGGCGGCGACGTGGGCGAGATCTAAGGGGGTCGCGCGAGAAGGGGAGAGTGGTGTGAGAAGTAGAGACTGCAGAGCGACCACGCGAATAAACCCCTTCCCAAATATATTCATTTCTTGGAAAGGCGTAATTCCTCAGATTATCCTATGTCTCAGACGATTTATACACATAATAATAAGATCTTGCTTGAACTAGAAAAGTACTGTTCCCTCCGTCCATAAATATAGGTTGTTCTGTTTTTTAAAATCAGATGTATATAGACATGTTTTATCAAAGTCCTATTCTGATCCCAAGCTCAAATGCATCCTGATGAACGGTAAAATCTAAAAAATTAATAAAATAATCAAAATTTCTATTTTTTTATAAACTTCCAATAATGCCATTTCGCGCTGAAATTTTGCAAGCATAAAAAATATTTGTCAATGTTTACCAAAAAATCAGAATTTTTTGAATTCTTTTATTATTATTATTTTTGTTTTTACTGTTCACCAGGGTGCATTTGAGTTCGTGAGCTGATACTCCACGTCCCATGTTTTAGTGTATTTGTTCACTCATTTTAATTTGCATGTAGTTTATATTGAAATATCCTAAATATCTTATAGTTTTGAGGGGAGGAAGAACTAGTTTGTACATCAAATTTATGATTGTTTTCTTCCTAATAATTGTAAGGGTGATGGTGGGTTTGAGTAGTGTGTTTTCACTAGTTAATTCAGTTCGATAAATAAGGTTTCTAGGTAAATATGGTTGTGATACATCGACAAATAAGAAACTGATATCTAATTTGATTATTATTTTTATAAAATTATTTTAACTTGATTTTAGTATGTATCATAAAATCAAAGGTGACGCGAATTTGTTCAGAAAGAGGAAATGATATTTTTGTTTTGTGTGTATATTTCATAACTAAATATGTTATATCGATCAACAAACAACGAGAAGAATCGAATTGAGCATACTTGGTCAATAGCATAACTAGTTTCCATTTATGAACCCTCACATAGTACAAGTGTAATGTTGAACCCTCATAACTAGTTTTCTGGTAAGGTTTTTATAGAAGAAACTGGGAATTGCTTTGTACGGGTATAATTGTTGTAGTAAAATATTCATTTGAATCTACAAGGATGTCGAATGGAGCCAGTAACACTATTATTGTCCTTATTCCCAAGAAGAAAAATGAAGTCGAGCATAAGAATTTTTTTTGTCCAATCTGCCTCTATAATATCTTATACAAGATTATTTCAAAGTGTCTCGTAAATAGACTGCGGCATTTTCTTGATAGATTGATCTCTCCTACCTAAAGTGCTTTCATCTTTAGAAGAATGATCACTAATAATGCATTTGTTGCCTCTAATAATACACTCATTGCCTCTAATGTTTGTATACTCTTCAATCGTCTAAGGATGAGCGTACAAATTATTGTGCGTACAAGCTTGACTTGGCTATGGCATAACATACATAACATAGCGGCATAGCGACATATTTCTTGATGGGTTGATTGCTTTGGGTTTCTCTTCAAAATGGATTAACTGAGTTATGGAATGTATGACCACAAACAATTTGATGCTGACTTGTGTTGGAAATGTGCCCTAGAGACAGTAACATTATATTATTATATTTCCATATTCATAACTAAGTGTTTATATTTCATACTATAATTGCTATGATCATGGAATATGTGACTCGGTGGAAAAATCATATGCACGTGTAAAATGATAAACGGATAAAATAAAGGTTCCTAGTCTCGCCTCTAAGGCTAGCTCAAGTGTTATTGGAGATCACGTTTTCTGGATTTTAGAATATCGTTAAGTGTAATGGTAGTCCTAAAACAACATTGAGATTATGACCCAAACTTGTTTGTTATTAATTAAGATAATATCATCTGTAATCAATTATAGTAACACAGAGTATTAACGTGTGATTTTGCTCCTTAGACCATAAGAGTATCGTGGTCACTTCTTAGCGTACGGTGAACTTTGGGGTTGCTAAAACGTCACATGTAACACGGTGATCATAAGACAACTTACATGCTCATTGGAAAGTTTGACAAGTGGACGGATAGCTCAATAGTAGGATTTGCTCCTCTGACGATGGAGAGATATTCTTAGGGCCCTCTAGGTGTGATGGCATCCATCATCGTCTGTCCAGACACAGGTGACTACGTCACAAGGATGCCAGAATAGAACAACAAGAAAGAAGAACAAAAACTGGTAACGAGGATTTCAGTATAGTGAGCATAGTGATGACTCAGGAGGATACTGATACATCCGAGGTTTTGTGAAGTATCGTGAAGCAAAGGGAACATCACATGATAACCATAGGTTCACTCAATTATCATTCTTGTGCTCATAGGAATCGATATGGACGTCTACGGTCCCGTTGTCGATCATTGAACGAACGGTTTCTTTCATGTCTATGAGTTACTGAACCTATGGGGTCACAAGCTTAAGGAAATCACGATCTGCTAAGTGTTAGTAGGACGGGAGTCATGAGAATATATTTGTGGAATTGTTTCATTAATATTCAGAATAGTTCTAAAAGGATCCAGAAGCGTTTCGGGGTCATCGGAAGGGTTTCAGTGAATGTGGGGTAATACCGGGTATTACCTATAAATATATATAGGTGGAATATGTTTTCGAGGATGTTAAGTTATATATAAAATGGTCTGAAAGTATTTATAACAATTTTATGTTTAATTTAATATCGATGGGCCTAAAGGGCCACAAGGGCCCAAGTGGGGGAGGCGCCCCTTCCCTAAGGAAGGAGGTCAAATAGGAGTGGGGGAGGAGTATAACTCCTCCTACACCTTGGCCGGCGCCCCAAGGAGGCTTTCCCTCCTTGGTGGCTGATACGTCTCCAATGTATCTATAATTTTTTTATTGTTCCATGTTATTAAAGTATCAATCTTGGATGTTTAACATACATTTACTAGCAACTTTATATCATTTTTTGGGACTACCTATTGACATAGTGTCCAATGCCAGTTGTGTTTTTTGCTTGTTTTTTACTTTGTAGAATATCAATACCAAACTAAGTCCAAATGCCACGAAACTTTCTGGAGAATTTTTCCTGGCAGGAAGACACCCAAGAAGCTTCTAGAGGGCATGAGTGGACACTCGTGGGGCCCACTAGGCACCAGGGCATGCCAGGGGCCTCCGGCGCGCCCTAGTGGGTAGTGAGGCCCACGGGCACCCCCTTGACCTACCTCCACCTCTATAAATACTCTAAAATCCCAAAACCCTAAGGGAGTCGATGAAGTACTTTTCCGCCACCGCAAGTTACAAAACCACAAGATCCAATCTAGAGGCCTTTTCCGGCACTCTGTCGGAGGGGGCAACGATCACAGAGGGGTTCTTCATCATCCTTGCCGCCCCTCTGATGATGCATGAGTAGTTTACCATAGACCTACAGGTCCGTAGTTAGTAGATAGATGGCTTCTTCTCTCTTTTTGATCTTCAATACAATGTTCTCCTTGATGTTCTTGGAGATCTATTTGATGTAATGACTTTTTGTGGTGTGTTTGTTGGCATACAATGAATTGTGAGTTTATGATCAGATCTATCCATGAATACTATTTGAGTTTTCTTTGAACTCTTTTATGCATGATTGTTATAGCCTCGTAGTTCTTCTCCAAAATATTGGTTTGGTTTGGCCAACTAGATTGATTTTTCTTGCCATGGGAAGAGGTGCTTTGTGATGGGTTCGATCTTGCGGTGCTCAATCTTAGTGACAGAAGGACACATGACACGCATGTATCATTGCTATTAATGGTAAAAAGATGGGGTTTATTCATACATGAGTTTATCTTGTCTACATCATGTCGTCTTGCCTAATGCATTACTCTGTTTTTCCATGAAATTAATACACTAGATGCATGTTGGATAGTGGTCGATGTGTGGAGTAATAGTAGTAGATGCAGGCAGGAGTCGGTCTACTGATCTTGGATGTGATTCCTATATACATGATCATTGCCTTGGATATCGGCATAATTATTGCTTTTCTATCAATTACCCAATAGTAATTTGTTTACCCACAGTATGCTATTTTCTTGAGAGAAGCCTCTAGTGAAAACTACGGCCCCGGGTCTATTTCCTATCATATTTAAACCAGAAATATCTTGGTGCAAATTTTCTTTCTTTATTTTATTTTGAGTTTTAGTTAGATCTATTTATCAAATCTCATACAATTTAATCTATCTCAATAATGTTAAGGGATTGACAACCCCTTTACGCGTCGGGGTTGAAAGTATTTGTTGTTTGTGTGCAGGTGTTGTCTACATAGTGTTGCTTGGTTCTCCTACTGGATTGATAACCTTGGTTTCATAACTGAGGGAAATACTTACCTTTGTTGTGCTGCACCATCCCCTCCTCTCTGGGGAAATACTAACACAGATTACAAGCAATTAGGAAGAATTTCTAGCGCCGTTGCTGGGGAGACATCATCAACATCTATCAAGTACCTATGCATAAACTCTCATCTCCTTGCAATTTACTTTATTTGCCATTTGCCTCTCGTTTTCATCTCCTCCAATTCTATTTTTTTTGCAAAAATACAAAAATATTTTCCGTTTGCCTTTTTGATCGCTTTGTCTTTATGGCTAGTTCTTCCCTTGCTACGTGCACCCCTGAGAATGAAGTTCTTAATTTTAAGCAAAGGGGAGGAGAGAATTTAAAAGATGCTTGGTATAGGATTTGCAATGCTCATAATAGATCTGTTCAAAAGCAATCCACCATTATCCTTCTTCGCAATTTTATGTGGGCATTACTACTTGGTATAGATTCATTCTTGACACTATCCCCGGGGGGAATTTCTTGAGTTATCCTACTTTTGATGCTTTGAATTATATGGGAAGTTTAGTGGGATCTCCACCTATCATTATCAATGAAACAGTTTTAACTCTTGAGCATGTTATGCAACTGCTAGATGCTATTAAAAAGAAAATGCTCACCGTAGAACATACTGAAAATTTGGATAAAAAGATCCATAATCAAGCCACTCGAATTGGGTCAAAGATAGGAGGTACTCCTAAAACACTAAAAGAGAAAAGACCCATAGTTAACAAAAGGGTAGAAGAGAGCCCTGCTCGAATTGATAAGTTGGAAGAAATTTTTGGTAACTTGAGCTCTGCTTTTTCTTCCATTAAAACCATTGAAAAGGCTCCTCCTGGTAAGAATTGCAAGTCTAGCTATGTACCTAGCTAAGAACAAGGGTGTCACTTCTAGTAGCAACAATGAATATCTTAAGATGATTAGAGTTCATCCCAGCTTCATTGATTTGATAAAGGAACCAATATATAAAAATACATCTCTTGATTTTGTTCCTGAGTGTTATTATTAAAAAAATATGCTAGAACTCCTAGAAATTATGGTTGTGTACTTGAGGAATTGGAAACCAAAGATGACAATACTTGAAACTATGCATTATGCCTAGCTAGGGGCGTAAAACAATGGCGCTAGTTGGAAGGCAACCCAATAGTTATCCTTTAAATTTTTGTCTTCCTTTATATTATTTAATAAATATGCAATTATACTACTGTTATGATTGTGCTTTTTATGTTTTAATTAGTGTTTGTGTCAAGTAAAGCCTTTACGATGGTTTGGGTGATAGTTGATTTGATCCTGTGCATTAATAGAAACTTTTGCGCAATAGCAGAATTGTTAAAAATCACTGAAGTGATGAAAAATTCTGAAATTTTTACACACGATTGATATACAAGTTGCCCACGTTGTCTAATTGTTCCTAATTTTTGGAGTTACAGAAGTATGGTTAAAGTACAAATTACTATGAACTGTTCTGTTTTTGACAGGTTCTATTTTTGTTGCATTGTGTGCTTATTTTGATGACTCTATGGATTGTACCAGGGGGATAAGCCATGGTAAAGTTAGAATACATTAGGTATAATGCAATATTAAAGTATGAATTGGTTTGCAACAATACTTAAAGTGGTGATTTGCCTTATTATACTAACGAATCTCATGAAGGTTTTGTTAAGTTTTGTGTGATTGAAGTTTTCAAGGTTTGGTTGAGATCACGATGGATGAAGGAATAAGGAGTGACAAGAGACTAAGCTTGGGGATGCCCATGGAACCCCAAGGTAATATTCATGGAAGTACAAGCAACTAAGCTTGGGGATGCCCCGGAAGGCATCCCCTCTTTCTTCTAATGACCATCGGTAATTTTACTTGGAGCTATATTTTTGTTCGTCACTGATGTCTACTACACAACTTGTTCTTGTAGACTCGTGTTGGGCCTCCTAGTGCAGAATTTTGTAGCATAGTAGCGATTTTCCCTCAAGTGGATGACCTAAGGTTTATCAACCCATGGGAGGCGTAGGATGAAGATGGTCTCTCTCAAACAACCCTGCAACAAAAAGTCTCTTGTGGCCCCAACACACCAAATAGAATGGTAAATTGTATAGGTGCACTAGTTCGGTGAAGAGATGGTGATACAAGTGTAGTAATGATAGTAGATATTGATTTTTGTAATAGGAACAATAAAAAAACAGCAATGTAGCAAGTAACAAAAGTGGTCACAAACGGTATTGCAATGCTTGAAAATGAGGCCTAGGGTTCATACTTTCACTAGTGCAATCTCTCAACAATGCTAATATAATTGGATCATATAACAATCCCTCAATGTGCAACGAAGAATCACCCCAAAGTTCTTATCTAGCGGAGAACATAATAAGAAATTGTTTGTAGGGTACGAAACCACCTCAAAGTTATCCCTTCCGATCGATCTATAGAGCTATTCCTATAAGTGTCACAAATAGCCCAAGAGTTCGTACTAAAATAACACCATATGATACACATCAACCAACTCTAATGTCACCTAGATACTCCAATGTCATCACGAGTATCGTGAGTTGATTATACATTATGCATCAAACAATTTTAGATTAATAATACTCAATCCAACACAAAGAACTTCAAAGAGTGTTGATACGTCTCCAATGTATCTATAATTTTTGAAGTATTCATGCCATGTTTACAACAATTTTATATGGTTTTGGTATGATTTGATTAGAACTAACCCAGACTAACGTTGTTTTCAGCAGAACTACCGTGGTGTCGTTTTTTGTGCAGAAATAAAAGTTCTTGGGATGGGCTGAAAATTTACAGTGATTTTTGATGGACCAAAAGAGACCCCCGAAGCACCGAAGCTAGGCCAGGAAGTGATCAAGGAGGCCACAATCCTAGGGGCGCGCCCACCCCTAGGGTGTGCCCCCGGCTTGTGGGCCCCTCGGGCACCCCCTTGACATGAGACCGATGCCAAAAAATCTTATAAATACCAAAACCCCCAAAAAGAACCCTAGATCGGAAGTTCCACCGCTGAAAGGCTCTGTAGCCATGAAAAACCAATTGGGAGCCCTTTCCAGCACCCTGCCAAAGGGCGAAATCATCACCGAAGGCCATCTTCATCATCCCGGGGGTCACCATGATGAGGAGGGAGTAGTTCACCCTCGGGGCTGAGGGTATGCACCAGTAGCTATGTGTTTGATCTCTCTGTCTCTCGTGTTCTTGATTTGGCACGATCTTGATGTACCACGAGCTTTGTTACTATAGTTGGATCATATGGTGTTTCTCCCTCTCTATCTTCTTGTGATGAATTGACTTTTACCTTTGAGGTTTCACTATTATTGGATTGAATACTTTTATGGATTTGAGAACACTTGATGTATGTCTTGCATGGGGTACCCGTGGTGACAATGGGGTGTTCTATTGATTCACTTGATATATTTTTTGGCACTGAACTCGCGGATTCCTGAGGTGAGATTGGGGTAATCTACGCATAGGGGTTGATGCACGTTTGCATCCTTGTTTCTTCCATAGAAATCTTGGGGCGCTCTTTGAGGTTCTCTGTGTTGGATTGAATATTATGAATCTGAAGTTATTTGATGCATATCGTATAATTGACCCACAGATACTTGTGGTGACATTGGAGTATTGATACGTCCATTTTGCATCATGATTTCCTACTGTTATCTATAATGTTTTTATGCATAATAATGCTTTTGGGAGTAATTCTAGTGCCTTTTCTCTCATAATATGCAAGGTCTACACAAAGAGGGAGAATACTGACAGCTGGAATTCTGGACCTGAAAAAGCACGTCAGAGCTACCTATTCTGCACAACTCCAAATAAGCTGAAACTTCACGGAGATTTTTTATGGATTATTTAAGAATTATTGGAGCAAATAAGTACCAGAGGGGGCCCACCAGGTGGGCATAACCCACCTGGGCGCGCCAGGGAGCCCAGGCATGCCCTGGTGGGTTGTGCCCTCCTCGGCCCACCTCTGGTGCCCCTCTTCTGGTATATAAGTCATTTTGACCTAGAAAAAAATAGTGAGAGGACTTTCGTGACGAAGTGCCACCGTCTCAAGGTGGAACTTGGGCAGGAGCACTTTTGCCCTCTAGTAGAGTGATTCTGCCGGGTGAACTTCCCTCCCGGAGGGGGAAATCATCGACATAATCATCACCAACAACTCTCCCATCTTTGGGATCCATTAACATCTTCAACAACACCATCTCCTCTCAAACCCTAGTTCATCTGTTGTGTTCAATCTTTGTATCCGAACCTTAGATTGGTGCTTGTGGGTGACTAGTAGTGTTGATTACATCTTGTAGTTGATCACTATATGGTTTATTTGGTGGAAGATTATATGTTTAGATCCATTATGCTATTTATACCCCTCTGATCTTGAGCATGATTATCATTTGTGAGTAGTTATTTTTGTTCTTGAGGTCACAGGAGAAGTCATGTTGCAAGTAATCATGTGAACTTGATATGTGTTCGATATTTTGATGATATGTATGTTGTGATTCCCTTAGTGGTGTCATGTGAACGCTGACTACATGCCACGTCACCATATTTGGGCCTAAGGGAATGCATTGTGGAGTAGTTATTAGATGATGGGTTGCTAGAGTGACAGAAGCTTAAACCCTAGTTTATGCGCTACTTCGTAAGAAACCAATTTGGATCCAAAAGTTTAATCCTATGGTTAGATTTTATCTTAATACTTTTCTCATAGTTGCAGATGCTTGCGAGAGGGGTAATCATAAGTAGGAGGTTTGTTCAAGTAAGAACAACACCTAAGCACCAATCCTCCCACATATCAAATTATCAAAGTAGCGAACACGAATTATGCCAACATGATGAAAGTGATATGATGAAATTCCCGTGTGCCCTAAAGAATGCTTTGCTTATTATAAGAGACCATTTTGGCCAGTCCTTTGCCTCAAAAGGATTGGGCTACCTTGCTGCACTTTTGTTATGGTTACCATTACTTACTTGTTACAAATTATCTTGCTACCAAACAACCGGTCACCCACCATTTCAGTGCTTGCAGTTAATACCTGCTGAAAACCACTTGTAATTTCCTTCTGCGCCTTGTTGGGTTCGACACTCTTACTTATCGAAAGGACTACGATTGATCCCCTATACTTGTGGGTCATCAAGGCTCTTTATTGGCGTCGTTGTCGGGGAGTGAAGCGCTCTTGGTAAGTGGAAATTGGTAAGGAAAAATTACTACTACGTGCTGAAATTTATTGTCACTTGTTACTACGAAGAATCATCCTTTGAGGGGTTTGTTCTGGGTGTCTTCACCTCGACCGGAACCACAATTAGTTACCCCTCAACCAACTTCACCTACTGAAAATATTGGTTATGAAATTCCTTCGGTTATGATAGAACAACTACTAGCTAAACCTTATGTAGAAGATGGAACTTGTCGTGGGAAACCATGACCGCCTATGGGGCCATCAGCCCCTTTTGGTTCAATGGGGGATGGACACGTTGCACAAAGAGCGGAGATGCATAACACAACACGACAGAGATCACACAGGCAATTTTACCCAGGTTCGGGCCACCGTGAGGCGTAAAACCCTACTCATGCTTTGGTAGATTGATGGTGGAGAACGCGACACTCTTGCCCGACAAGGTTTCCTCGGGGCGAGAGTGGCTACGTGCGTATGAATGTGCGATGATCTAAATCCTTTCTGTGGTTGCCATGGGCCTCCTTTAATAGATAAAGGGGTCCCCATGGTGGCAAATCAATATTTACATACTGATTAGATAGCAAACAGTGCTATCATACCTAACTCTGCAGGCGGACAGAGCGCATTAAATGCGCCACTTAGTGTCACATCACAGCGTGCCCGGCAAGGCTTTGGCACCTTCGCACCTGCTTGCTTGACACGTCTCAAGACGGGTGTCATATGGAGGTGTTTTCTGTAGGAAGTGGCTGCCATGTGGTAGGAAGCAGCCACTTAGTCACTTAAGAGCTTGACACCGCACCGATTGATGACTTGCATCACTGTGAGGTGGTGCAATGGAGTGATTTGCCTCCGCAAGTCTCGGCAGGCCTACCGGGATGATCTAGAGGCTTGCTTTCGGGGTAACACCAACCTCGCTAGGCTCACCTGCCCCGGCAAGGGAGGCTTTTCCCTTAGTGATATCTTGTTTCTCTGGCTTGACATGGTCTTCTCGACCAGCTCTCTAATAACCCACAAGTATAGGGGATCACAACAGTTTTCGATAAGTAAGAGTGTCGAACCCAACGAGGAGCTAAAGGTAGAATATCCCTCAAGTTCTATCGACCACCGATACAACTCTACGCACGCTTGACGTTTGCTTTACCAGAAACAAGTATGAAACTAGAAGTACTTTGTAGGTGTGATAGGATAGGTTTGCAAGATAATAAAGAGCACGAGAATAAAAACTAGGGGCTGCTAAGATAAAGAAGCAATAAAGAGTAAATATAGCGAGTGTGGAGAAGTGGTGGTAGGATTTGTGGAATTGTCCCTAGGCAACTGACTATGTTACTAGACCGGTAATCACTATTGCAATTCTATTTGAGGGAGAGGCATAAGCTAACATACTTTCTCTACTTGGATCATATGCACTTATGATTGGAACTCTAGCAAGCATCCGCAACTACTAAAGATTCATTAAGGTAAAACCCAACCATAGCATTAAAGCATCAAGTCCCCTTTATCCCATACGCAACAATCCCTCTTACTCGGGTTTGTGTTTCAGTCACTCACCAACCCACTATAAGCGAATCATGAACGTATTGCAACACCCTACAGCGGGAATCCCTCACGCTTGCGCGACACGGAGGGCACAATAGGACAACACCAATAATAAAACATGCAACTCAAACCAATCATAGCAATTCATCAATCACCGATAGAACAATAGGAATCTACTCAGACATCATAGGATGGCAACACATCATTGGAAAATAATATGAAGCATAAAGCACCATGTTCAAGTAGAGGGTACAGCGGGTTGCGGGAGAGTGGACCGCTATAGATAGAAGGGGAAAGGTGATGGAGATGTTGGTGAAGATGGCGGAGGTGTTGGTGAAGATCGCGGTGATGATGATGGCCCCCGGCGGCGTTCCGGTGCCACCGGAAGCAAGGGGGAGAGAGCCCCCCTTCTTCTTATTATTCCTTGACCTTCTCCCTAGATGGGATAAGGGCTTCCCCTCTGGTCCTTGGCTCCCATGGCTTGGGAGGGGCGAGAGCCCCTCCGAGATTGGATCTATCTCTCTGTTTCTACGTTCTCTGCGTTGGCAGATTCTACCCCTTCACCGTTTCCTTTATATCCGGAGATCCGTAACTCCGATTGGGGTGAATCTTTTGCCCAGATCTTTCTCATAAAATTAGCTTTCTTGCGCCAGAAGGAGAGCGTCAACCACATTACGGGTGGACCACGAGGGTCAGGGGCGCGCCTGGGAGGGTAGGGCGCGCCCCCTACCTCGTGCCCACCTCGGACACCGTTTCACGTTGATTCCACTTCCCAAAAATCATAAATATTCCAAAAAAAATCTCCGTCCGTTTTTATTCCATTTGGACTCCGTTTGATATTGGGTTTCTGCGAAACAAAAAACATGCAACAGACAGGAACTGGCACTGGGCACTGGATCAATATGTTAGTCCCAAAAATAATATAAAAAGTTGCCAAAAGTATATGAAAGTTGAATAATATTGGCATGGAACAATCAAAAATTATAGATACGACGGAGACGTATCACATCCCCAAGCTTAATTCCTGCTCATCCTCGAGTAGGTAAATGATAAAAAAGAATATTTTTTGATGTGGAATGCTACCTAGCATAATCTTGATCATATATAATCATGGCATGAATATTAAGACACAAGTGATTCAAAGCAATAGTCTATCATTTGACATAAAAACAATAATACTTCGAGCGTACCAATAAAGCAATCATGTCTTTTCAAAACAACAAGGCCAAAGCAAGCTTATCCCTACAAAATCATACGGTTTGGCCATGCTTCATTTTTGTCACACAAAATGCTCCCATCATGCACAACCCCGATGACGAGCCGAGCAATTGGTTCATACTTTTTAACGCGCTTCAGCTTTTTCAACCCTCACGCAATACATGAGCGCAAGCCATGAATATAGCACTATAGGTGGAATAGAATATAATGATGGAGGTTATGTGGAGAAGACAAAAAAGGGAGAAAGTCTCACATCGACGCGGCTAATCAACGGGCTATGGAGATGCCCATCAATTGATGTCAATGCGAGGAGTAGGGATTGCCATGCAACGGATGCACTAAGAGCTATAAGTGTATGAATGCTCAACAAAAGAAACTAAGTGGGCGTGCATCCAACTTGCTTGCTCATTAAGACCTAGGGAATTTGAGGAAGCCCATCGTTGGAATATACAAGCCAATTTCTATAATGAAAATTCCCACTAGTATATATGAAAGTGACAACATAGGAGACAATCTATATGAAGAACATGGTGCTACTTTGAAGCACAAGATATGAGACTCACTACATGAAGAATATGGTGCTACTTTGAAGCACAAGTGTGGAGAAAGAGATAGTAACATTGCCCCTTTTCTTTTCTTTTTTTGGTGGGCTTCTTTGGCCCCCTTTTTTTTTATTTAGGCTTCTTTGGCCTTTCCTTTTTTATGCGGCAATGTTCTATAATGATGATCATCACACTTTTATTTACTTACAACTCGATATTACAACTCGATACTAGAACAAAGATATGACTCTATATGAATGCTTCCGGTGGTGTACCGGGATGTGCAATGATCTAGTGTAGCAATGATATCAAAAAACGGACAAGCCATGAAAACATCATGCTAGCTATCTTACGATCATGCAAAGCAATATGACAATGAATGCTCAAGTCATGTATATGATGATGATGGAAGTTGCATGGCAATATATCTCGGAATGGCTATGGAAATGCCATGATAGGTAGGTATGGTGGCTGTTTTGAGGAAGATATAATGAGGCTTATGTGTGATAGAGCGTATCGTATCACGGGGTTTGGATGCACCGGCGAAGTTTGCACCAACTCTCGAGGTGAGAAAGGGCAATGCACGGTACCGAAGAGGCTAGCAATGATGGAAAGGTAAAAGTGCGTATAATCCATGGACTCACATTAGTCATAAAGAACTCATATACTTATTGCAAAAGTCTACTTAGCCCTCGAAGCAAAGTACTACTACGCATGCCCCTAGGGGGATAGATTGGTAGGAAAAGACCATCGCTCGTCCCCGACTGCCACTCATAAGGAAGACAATCAAAGAAACACCCCATGCTTCAAATTTGTCACACAACGGTTACCATACGTGCATGCCACAGGACTTGCAAACCTCAACACAAGTGTCTCTACAATCCACAACCACCCACTAGCATAACTCTAATATCACCATCTTTATATCGCAAAACTATTGCAAGGAATCAAACATATCATATTCAGCGATCTACAAGTTTATGTAGGATTTTATGACTAACCATGTGAATGACCAATTCCTATCATCTCTCTAAATAGATATAAGTGAAGCAAGAGAGTTTAATTCTTTCTACAAAAGATATGCCCACGCTCTAACAAATATAAGTGAAGCAAAAGAGCATTCTATAAATGGCGGTTGTCTATGTAAAGAGAAACATGCAATCCAAACTTCAAATGATATAAGTGAAGCACATGAAGCATTCTGTAAAGCCATACTCAAAAGATATAAGTGAAGTGCATAGAGCATTCTATAAATCAACCAAGGACTATCTCATACCAGCATGGTGCATAAAAGAAAAATAAAAACCTAATTGCAAAAGACGCTCCAAGACTTGCACATAATACATGAACGAAACGAATCCGAAAACATACCGATACTTGTTGAAGAAAGAGGGGATGCCTCCCCAGCATCCCCAAGCTTAGACGCTTGAGTCTCCTTGAATATTTACTTGGGGTGCCTCGGGCATCCCCAAGCTTGATCTCTTACCTCTCTTCCTTCTTCTCACATCGAAACATCCTCGATTAGACACTACATCCACACAGAACTTCAACAGAGAACTCGGTAAGATCCGTTAGTATAATAAAGCAAATCACCACTCTAAGTACTGTTGCAAACCAATTCATATTTTGTTTTTGCATTATGTCTACTGTAATATAACTTTTCCATGGCTTAATCCACTGATATAAATTGATAAATTCATCAAAACAAGCAAACTATGCATCAAAAACAGAATCTATCAAAAACAGAACAGTCTGTAGCAATCTGAATATCCACCATACTTCTGGTACCCCAAAAATTCTACCAAAATTAGGAAAAATAAAGAAGTTGTACAGAAATACAGTGCAAAAGGAATCAGAACCATTTGACGTTCCAGTTAAAAACGTAAAATCGCGCACTACAGACAAAGTTTCTGTCCTGCACCGTACAAACCAACAAGCATTGTAAACATCCTAAAGGCAAACCTTGGCACATTATTTTTATAATACAAAGGAATTGTACAAGGGGATAATTATTTTTGTTTAAAAGTTTCTGTAATCAAGATTCACAAAGTTTCCGTGAGCATTAACAAAGTTTAAGGAGCTCTCCCACTTCAACAATGCTTGTCTTTCTCACTTTCACTTTCCTTTTTGAAAAGTTTTTAGGTTCCCCTCTTTATTTTTTTGTTTTTAAACTATATGAAAGCACTCAATAGAAATAAATGACTCTCTAAAACTTCCGGGTTGTCTCCCTGGCAGCGCTTTCTTTAAAGCCATTAAGCTAGGCATTTAGTGCTCAAGTAATGGATCCACCCGGATCCCAAGGTATATCAAAGCCAATTTTAATTAACAATGATTTGTAATTTAGTAGTGAGCACAAAGTAGCATATATCATGCAACAACAAAGTCTAACTCTCTTCCTATGCATCGGCATGTCATAAAAAAACAATTCATGCACACATAGTAAAGGCCAATGCATAGTATAAATAGTTTCTTGCAATTCTATCGTGTTAGAAACATAGAGAGGTGGAGACATAGTTCCTCTCTCATAATAATTGCAAGTAGGAGCAGCAAGCACATGCATATTGTATTCATCAAAATTATCATGTGCAATGGTAAAAGGCAACCCATCAATGTAATCCTTAATAAGTGCAAACTTCTCCGATATAGTATAATCAGGAGAATTCAAAAGGATAATAGGACTATCAAGCGTGGATGCAATAGCGACAATTTCATGTTTAACATAAGGAACTATAGCAAGTTCATATCCATAAGCATAATTCATACTGGCATCTTGGCCACAAACATAGCAAGCATCATCAAAAAGGAATATTTCAAGAGAATCAACGGGATCATAACAATCATCATGGCAATCATCATAGCAACCATCCTTCGGTAAGCACGAAGGGGAATTAAATGATGTATGAGTTGGAGGGTTACTCTCATTAGAAGGTGGACACATGTAGCTAATCCGCTCCTCCTCCTTTTGTTCTTCACTCTCCTCATCATCTTTTTCATCCAATGAGCTCACAGTTTCATCAATTTCTTCTTCCATAGCTTCCTGCAAAATATTAGTCTCTTCTTGGACAGCGGAGGTTTTCTTAATATGTTTAACATAGGCATTAGAAGCATAATTATAATAACAATATTCAAGTATGGCAAAATTTTCAGATTTGTAAAGAGTAGCATCATACTTTGCAATTAACATAGCAATTTCAAAAGCACCCTTAAAAGTAACAAATTCTTCAATTTGTTGAACATCATAGTAACTATAAATACCCTTAGCATAAGAATATAAGATTCCATTATCAATAAACTCACATTGGTAGGGAAGGTGTTTTTTAGGGTTTTCAGAACAACAAGTAAAATCATATTCCCAACATAAATTCCAAGCATAGCATTGCAAACGTTGAATTTGACTCCATAATAGTTTCCCTTTTTCAGATATACGGTGTCGCACATAACAAGCATGCTCATCTAAAATTTGCCCTCAATTAAGCTAGTTGGGGTTTCAGCACGAGCACATATGGATCAAAGATGATCCAACTAATAAGCTTTAGTAGTGTGATAGATTTTGAGTGGTTCTTCAACCATTGGTTCAGCAGGTACAACTAATTTTTTTGGTATTTTGCGTTTCCTACCCATGACTAAAGAGAGAAAACAACTAAGGAGAGTAAATAAAAATTACTTAGTGATAAAGCAAACAAGCACACATGAGAATATTCACCCCACGCTATGACTCCCCGGCAACGGCGCCAGAAAAAGGTCTTGATAACCCACAAGTATAGGGGATCGCAACAGTTTTCGATAAGAGTGTCGAACCCAACGAGGAGCTAAAGGTAGAATAAATATCCCCTCAAGTTCTATCGACCACCGATACAACTCTACGCACGCTTGACGTTCGCTTTACCGAAAACAAGTATGAAACTAGAAGTACTTTGTAGGTGTGATAGGATAGGTTTGCAAGATAATAAAGAGCACGAGAATAAAAACTAGGGGCTGCTAAGATAAAGAAGCGATAAAGAGTAAATATAGCGAGTGTGGAGAAGTGGTGGTAGGAGTTGTGGAATTGTCCCTAGGCAACTGACTATGTTACTAGACCGGTAATCACTATTGCAATTCTATTTGAGGGAGAGGCATAAGCTAACATACTTTATCTACTTGGATCATATGCACTTATGATTGGAACTCTAGCAAGCATCCGCAACTACTAAAGATTCATTAAGGTAAAACCCAACCATAGCATTAAAGCATCAAGTCCCCTTTATCCCATACGCAACAATCCCTCTTACTCGGGTTTGTGTTTCAGTCACTAACCAACCCACTATAAGCGAATCATGAACGTATTGCAACACCCTACAGCGGGAATCCCTCATGCTTGCGCGACACGGAGGGAACAATAGGACAACACCAATAATAAAACATGCAACTCAAACCAATCATAGCAATTCATCAATCACCGATAGGACAATAGGAATCTACTCAGACATCATAGGATGGCAACACATCATTGGAAAATAATATGAAGCATAAAGCACCATGTTCAAGTAGAGGGTACAACGGGTTGTGGGAGAGTGGACCGCTGTAGATAGAAGGGGGAAGGTGATGGAGATGTTGGTGAAGATGGCGGAGGTGTTGGTGAAGATCGCGGTGATGATGATGGCCCCCGGCGGCGTTCCGGCGCCACCGGAAGCAAGGGGGAGAGACATCCCTTTTTCTTCTTCTTCCTTGACCTTCTCCCTAGATGGGAGAAGGGTTTCCCCTCTGGTCCTTGGCTCCCATGGCTTGGGAGGGGCGAGAGCCCCTCCGAGATTGGATCTATCTCTCTGTTTCTACGTTCTCTACGTTGGCAGATTCTACCCCTTCACCGTTTCCTTTATATCCGGAGATCCACAACTCCGATTGGGGTGAATCTTTCGCCCAGATCTTTCTCATAAAATTAGCTTTCTTGCACCAGAAGGAGAGCGTCAACCGCCTTACGGGTGGACCACGAGGGTCAGGGGCGCGCCTGGGGGGTAGGGCGCACCCCCTACCTCGTGCCCACCTCGGACACCGTTTCGCGTTGATTCCACTTCCCAAAAATCATAAATATTCCAAAAAAAATCTCCTTCCGTTTTTATTCCGTTTGGACTCCATTTGATATTGGGTTTCTGCGAAACAAAAAACATGCAACAGACAGGAACTGGCACTGTGCACTGGATCAATATGTTAGTCCCAAAAATAATATAAAAAGTTGCCAAAAGTATATGAAAATTGAATAATATTGGCATGGAACAATCAAAAATTATAGATATTGGCATGGAACAATAAAAAGTTCATGCACGAGTCAAGGGAAAACATACACTCCTATCTGTGTTACCCCAACATAAGCCCCGGGCCTGAGCCATACGTGTCGCTGGGCACATTGGGTTAGGCCCCAAATAGTGCACAGACACGTGGCAGAAGAAGGCCGTGCGCATGGCGGTTCGTCATGACGACCAGGCAATCCAACGTCCACTTCGCATAATTACCACGGGTCGTGGGGGAATGGTACTATGGCAATTAATGTGAAACCGTAACTTTTCTAAAGAGTCGCTTCCTCCCTCATGTTGTTTCCCTGAAGAGGGGAAAAACACAGAAGGGTACTGCTCATTCATCCTCTCCCTTGCCTCCCCATCATCTTCCTCCACAAGCCAAGTGAATGCCCTCTTTCTGTGCCCACATTCTCCGTCGATCCCCTTCCAATTTCCTTCCCGTGCTCTCACCGCATCTTAGGGGATATGGGGAAGAAAACTGCTGCCAGGGGAAAGCGAACGACCGTCGCGACAGACCGCCGAGGGGAGCAAGAGGGCGATAGAGATGGACAAGAAGCAAAGGGGAGACGTCGTCTTCTTCCCGTCGAATCTTGACGGTGATGTGTTGCAGGCAACGTAGGGATACTTGTGGGGGAGGGAGGTTCCGAAGGGGCATGGCGCTCCCAAGGTTCTGGCGGAGGGGAAGGAGGACCCGCCAAATTCATACAGATTTTTCTACGCATATTTCATCTACGGTCTCTGCCCTTCCTTCTCGGATTTCCTTGAGGCAATGATGGTGATCTATGGATTCCATCTCTTGGATTTCACGCCGAATGCCATGGCGTGCATGGAGATCTTTTCCCACTTGTGCGAGAATTTCATTGGGGTTACCCCCAATGTTGATCTGTTCAGGCACTACTTCATCCCGCGGGTGGAGAACAAAAATAACCGCTCCAGGAACATAAGTTGGATGCCATGGGTAGTGTCAAGGGAGAACTGGGATTACATCTTCGGCCAACAACGCAGCAGATGGGAGGAGTGGAGGGGAGATTGGTGTTGGATTCAGGACGAGAAGGCCCCGGATTTCTATGAAGCATGGACGGAATGCCTTGAGCGCAGCAACGACTGGAGGCAATTTGGCCTTACTCAGGACAGGCTCCGCTCGATGATAAACATGATCACCCGTCTGAAGGCTGCCGGGCTGACTGTCGAGCATGTAGGGTCCAAGTTTCTTCTTTGCTGCATCTCGCCCTTGCAGAAGAGAGACGGGTTCTCCTGGCTCTATGGGGATGCTGGAGATAGGATGAGGTTACTTCCTGGCCTGGCCAACAACTTGTTAGTCTACGGTCATGCCTGGTTATGTGACCAGCTGTTCGGCAGTTTTGAGCTGTTCAAACTGCCCGCCAACATCATCCCTCTGAACATCAATTCCGCCAGGGACCAGATCTTGAAATGTATGCCACACTGCAATGCTCACGGAGTTTCGAGTGACTGGCGGTTGCCCATGCTCAACAAAGAGCTGGAATGGTCCTCCACCCTATTAGAAAGGGCCACCAAGGTGGAGGGCAACATGTACAAGCGCACCTCCAAAGTGGAGGAGGCATACATTAGGAAGCGGCTTGAGGAGGACAGGGTGCTCCGAGACACGGTAGCGACGAAGGCTGGAAGGCAACAAAGAGAGGGGAGAAGGCTGGAGATAAGGTTTCTTCTCACAGCATGGACGAGGAGCAAGCCTCGGAAGGGGTTGCCAAAGAAGAGCCTGCCAGGGAAGGGTGTGCCGGGGTGAGCCTGCCGGGGACGAGCCCTCCGGAATCGAGGCTCTATATATCATGGTGGCAAAATCTCTAGAGGAAGAAGAGGTTGAGGAGGTGGTGGAACCTGAAGAGGACTGGCTCGCGGAAGGCCCTCAAGCCCCCGAGCCTATCTTGGACCCACTCCCTCGCAAGTGGGCAGCCAACCGGGGAGCGGCAGCCTCCGATCATGTGCCTGCCGCCAAGAATGCGAGGGAGACCTCCTCCAAGAGTAGCATCCCTGAAGCTGCGCGCCGGCATTCTCCTCGGCTCTCCGGGGCCAAGGCCCCTCCCGCCAAGCAGCCAACAGCCATGGAGGACAACCCTAGTGTCCAATCGAGTCCGAGCTCTTCGTAGAGCTTGTCTTCATCGGAGTCTCTTGCATCTCGGCATGGCTTGAAGTTGTCAGAGAGCTCATCTCCCCCACATTAGAAGAGAAGCAGGGCACCTTCTCTGCCTGTTGATTTCGTGCTGAGCTCCATGCTCATCGACGAAGAGTAAGAAAGAATTTCCACCCTTCCTTGCTATTATTTCCGCATGCCTCTTTGCTTGTTGATGGATCTTTGCTTGTTGTCTTTGTCAGGGAGGAAGAGGAAGAGGAACAACCCCTCGTTCAACGGACCAAGCGGCTCAAACAGGCAGAGCCACCAAGGATGGCTGAAGGGACGGCCCTGGCAGGGGATGGTGCGAGCACTCCGGTACCAAGCCCCCGGTCTAGCCCCCAGCTAGGACGTGCAGAGGTGATTCCACCCGTTGGCGGTGGTGGAGGAGAGCTCCCCACCATCAAAGACAAAGGAGGAGAAGGAACCACCCCGGATGAGCCTTTCTAGAAGGGGCCCACTCTACCCATTGATCGGGTCGAAGGATCCCCGCCAAGGGTCTCCACGGAAGAGTCCGGCCTTGACTCGATAACTAACGTTGCTAGGGAAACTGAAGCTTCTACCCGGCAGACTCCTCTGGGTAACCTATCTGCTCTCCTTTGTCTCTGATCATGTTGCTTTGCTCTCTTGTTTGCTACAATTCTACCTTTCTGCTATTGATTGCTTGGTCTGCTTGTAGCCCCTTTGGGTGAGGAGCCATACTTGCTGGATGAGGTGGCAAAAATAGGGAAGGAAGCCACAGAGGAGGCTACCAAGATCACCATCACAGAGGGGCAGGAACATGCTGCCGGGGGCGTCCTGGGTCCCCTAAAGGAGCCCGAGGAAATCCCCGGTAGCACGTCTGGATTTGGGCTTGTGCTTGAGGAGAAGATACCTCTCCAAATTATGGCCCCCTCCTCGTATTTGGCACCTCAGTGGGGGTCCCACTGATACGTCTCCAACGTATCTGTAATTTTTGATTGTTCCATGCTATTATATTACCTATTTTGTATGTTTAATGGGCTTTAATATGCTCTTTTATATTATTTTTGGCACTAACCTATTAACCGGAGGCTCAGTGCCAGTTTCTGTTTTTTCCTATTTTAGAGTTTTACAGAAAAGGAATACCAAACGGAGTCCAAACAATGAAACCTTCGCGAGGATCTTTCTTGGACCAAAAGCAATCCAGAAGACTTGGAGTTGAAGTTTGGGACTCTACGAGGAGGCCACGAGGCAGGAGAGCGCGCCCAGGGGGGTAGGCGCGCCCCCACCCTCGTGGGCCCCTCGTAGCTCCATCGACGTACTTCTTTCGCCTATATATACTCTTATACCCTAGAAACATCAGGGGGAGCCACGAAACCACTTTTCCATTGCCGCAACCTTCTGTACCCGTGAGATTCCATCTTGGGGCCTTTTTCGGCGATCTGCCGGAGAGGGAATCGATCATGGTGGGCTTCTACATCAACAACATTGCCTCTCCGATGAAGCGTGAGTAGTTTACCACAGACCTTCGGGTCCATAGTTATTAGCTAGATGGCTTCTTCTCTCTCTTTGATTATGAATACAAAGTTCTCCTCGATGTTCTTGGAGATCTATTCAATGTAATTCTTTTGCGGTGTGTTTGTCGAGATTCGATGAATTGTTGATTTATGAACAAGATTATCTATGAATATTATTTGGTTCTTCTCTGAATTCTTATATGCATGATTTGATATCTTTGCAAGTATCTTCATATTATCGGTTTAGTTTGGCCTACTAGATTGATCTTTCTTGCAATGGGAGAAGTGCTTAGCTTTGGGTTCAATCTTGTGGTGTCCTTTCCAAGTGACAGTAGGGGCAGCAGGGCACGTATTGTATTGTTTCCATCAAGGATAAAAAGATGGGGTTTATATCATATTACTTGATTTATCCCTCTACATCATTTCATCTTGCTTAATACTCCATTCTTATGAAATTAATACTCTAGATGCATGCTGGATAGCGGTGGATGTGTGGAGTAATAGTTGTAGATGCAGAATCATTTTGATCTACTTGACACGGACGTGATGCCTATGTTCATGATCATTGCCTTAGATGTCTTCATAATTATGTGCTCTTCTATCAATTGCTCGACAATAATTTGTTCACCCACCGTAATACATGCTATCTCGAGAGAAGCCACTAGTGAAACCTATGGCCCCCGGGTCTCTTTCTTATTATATTACATCTCTTTTATTTACATCGCATCTCGTTTACTATTTTGCAATCTTTACTTTCCAATCTATACAACAAAAATACCAAAAATATTTACTTTACTATCTCTATCAGATCTCACTTTTGTGAGTGACCATGAAGGGATTGAAAACCCCTTTATCGCATTGGTTGCAAGGTTCTTGATTGTTTGTGTACGTACTAGGTGACTTGTGTGTCGTCTCCTACTGGATTGATACCTTGGTTCTCAAAACTGAAGGAAATACTTACACTACTTTGCTGCATCACCCTTTTCTCATGAAGGGAAAACCAACGCATGCTCAAGAGGTAGCACCCGCCACTGTCTTCGAGCCATTTGGCGATGGTGCTCACGCAGCCTAGGCTTGGAGACCCCGGCTCATCAATGGCGACGAGCACATGGCTTGACAAAGAGCTTTAGCACATACTGGTGTCGCTGTACCAAGGATTCGAAGAGGTGGACGACTCCGTCGCCATTGCCATGGACTTATCCTTCATGGAGTCTGTGGTAGCGGGCCTCAAAGAGATGCGGGAGCGGCATAGCCAGAAGTGGCAGGAGCTCAAGGAGCAGCGTCAGTCCGCCAACAAAGTGGACTAGAAGCTGAAGGAAAAATGCACCAAATTGCATGACTGGCATGACAAGCAGTTCCAGGTCCTCTCGAGGCAGCAGGAGACAAATATCGATGGCGAGGGAGGATGTCATCGCTCGGGAGGCGTGCTTGGTGGACCGCAAAGCGCTTTCGGATGTCAGGGATCAGGACATCTCTCTCTGAGAGGAGAGGCTCGAGGCGGCCCTTCGTGCCAAAGATGATGATCTGGAGATCCTCGTGCAGCAGCGCACCAAAGAACTAGAGGACAAACACAAGGATGCCCTGGATGCCCTCACTGCCGATTCTGCTGCTCAGTTGAAGAATCTTACTGATGACCTTGCCGCTGCCTCTACCGCCAAGGTGGACCTTGACCGGTAGGTGGCCGAACTGACAGAGAAGCTTGCCGAGAGCATCGAGGAGGTCTCGGCCCGCAAGGAGGAGGCACAAAAAGCAGAGTCCCTCCTGAAGGACACGCAATCACAGCTCTCCTCCAAGAGCCAAGGCCTCGAGGCTGCCAATGGCACCATCGAAGATCTGAAGGCCAGGATCAGCTCCTTGGAGGGCCCAATGGAATCCATCGAGGCCCGTGAGCAGCAGTTGTCAAAGGATCTGGACACCGCAACGCGCCTCCGGAAGGATGTAGAGGACAACTGAAGAACCACTCTGGTCAAGTCAACCTCTGGATCAAAAGCTTGATCGACATTGCTGATGGTCTTACTGCCTAGACCATGGCGATGGGCATGGAGGGGCCGGTCTACTCGGCTAGCAAGTAGGAGGCCCCTAGCGCCAAGCTAGGGGTTTCTCGAATGAGTTGATCGCCAAGCCGAAGATGCACAAGGAGGGAAGAGCTGGTCGCTTCATGTCGCGGGAAACCACGACCACCTATGGGACCAAGATGGCCCCTTTCTGGTACGGCGGGGGACGTCACGTTGCACAAAGAGCAAACCAACATGGGTCAGTGCGGTAGAGATCACACGGACAATTTTACCCAGGTTCAGGCTGCCACGAGGCGTAAAACCTTACTCCTGCTTTGGTGTATTGATGGTTGAAATGCGGTGGCGGGGTGTAGTACACTTGCCCGGCAATGGTTGCCTCAGGGCGGCAACAACTATGCGCGTATGGGGGTGTGAGTTATCCAACCTTCCAACCCTATGAACTGTTGCCATGGGCCTCCTTTTATAGGTTAAGGTGTCACCATAGTGGCAAATCAGTCATTAGACACTGATAAGATAGCAAATAGTGCTATCATACCTAACTCTGCAGGCTGATAGTGTGCATTTAATGCACCGCTTAACGTCACGTCGTTGGCCGCCCGATAAGGATTGCCGGGCTATCTTGCCAGCTCCATGCCTGCTCGTCTAACACGTCATAGGACGGGTGTCATCTGCTGGTTCTCTGGTAGAAAGGGTCTGCCATGTGGCGAATGGCTGCCACTTAATCACTTTTGCGTCTTGGCACTGCACTGATCGACAACGTGAGTCGTGGTGGAGTGGTCAGTGAGGTGATTTGGCCTCCGCAAGTCCCGCCAGGCCTTGCCAGGACGCCTTGGTCATCTTCTTCTAGGGGTGGCCTCACCCCTTGCCGGGCTTGCCTGCCCGGCAAGGGAGGCCTCTTTCTTGATGATATCTTGCTCCTCTGGCTTGGCCTTGGTCCCTCTGGTCTGCTTGTTGATTCTTTGAATCTCCTGGTTTCTCGTACTCTGTCTTGGACTGGTGCTTCAATCTTGATATTGTGCTTATGCATAGTTAGGGCAACAGACCCAGGGTTTGTTGCATCAACAGAAGCCCCCGGGCCTGCCTCGAGCGTGCTGCTAAGCATCGTCGGGGTAGGGCCTAATAAGTGCACAGGCAGAGTTGCTGAAGAGGCTGGTCTATTGAGATCTTCTTTGCTTCCTCATTAGTCTTGATTTCGGGCCAGTTTCCGGTTTCCCCGTGCGTCATGTAAAGCCAATGGCGGTGGGTCTGCTCTAGTACTAGCCCATGAATGACTTTAACGCATGGGGGTAGAAACTACTAATTTACTCTTCCCACCACGTCCTTATCCTTAGCCAGGTATGCTGCATGCATCGCGTGGGGTAGGTAACGGAGGTGCGTGGTGCAGGAGAGCATAATGGCGAGGGCCCGACTTCCTTGAATTGGTGGAGGAGGACGGTGGTCACCCATTTGCGGAACCAGCCCCCAGCCCTTCGCTTGCCTATAAAAGGAAGAGCGGGGGAGGAGTGGAGGCATTCATCTGCACCTTCCTTATCCTCTGTCTTGTTCCATCTTGGATATGCTGGAAGGGAGAGCCCGGGACTGGCCCCCGGGTTTAGCTTAGAACTTTTTGTGGTCGTGAGGATGCTTGGGCGGCACGGCGGTAACACTGGGGGTGGCGACTTAAGCACACTCGTCGTCGTGCCGCCCATAGCCTTGATTTTGATGGGAGGGGATGTGAACAACACCATGCCGAGGCCCGCGGTGGGTGCGGGGCATGGTAGTTGGTCGCTCCTCATTCTTCGCTCCTACGCAACGCAGAGGAAGAGCCTTGGGGGAGGTCTGGCGTCCGCGAGGGCGGATTTGGCTCTTCCAGGCGTCTCCCTCTGTTTATGGAGGAGGGCTTCTTGTCTTCATACACGTCTTTGGAACGTGCGGTGATTTCGGACGTCAGGGCCATTGGGGACGACCATGCTCTCTGTGGGGTAAGCTAGAGAGCATGGTGTTCGGTGTGGCTAACAATCTGAGGTCTTCGGGTGGTAGTGATGCGGATGGTGGCGGCAACCCACGATGTGTCGAGAACGGGGGCGGCCGTTCCGACGAGTCATGTTTGCCGGTGACTCTGTGTCTTCCATCTGGTCCTCCGGCAGCGTCACCATCCGTTCGCCCTCCAGTTTCTTCTTCTTTGCCGAGAAGCGGAACCATCCTGATCCTGGGGAGGCGCTGAATCCCAGATGGGTTCGCCTCCTGCCTCTTCGACCTCGTCTTGTAGGAGATGGACAGGGGCAAAGGCATTATGGGGCACTTATCTTTTTTCAATCTTAAATCTGTAGGCACTTGCCAAATTTTAATTCAAATAATGTAATCTATCGAGTCCATGCTCGTGTTCTGTAATGCTTGTACTTGTATCAGCATGTTAATGAAAAAGATGAACCTTGCCGGGGACCCGCGCATGTATATGTCCATGCAGAGGCGAGATGCCTCTTTAATGCAAATAAACGAGTTTTTCCTGGCAGGCTATCTTCCCGGCACCCTTTTTGCCTGTCGGAGAGCAACATCTGCCGGGTTACAGACAAAGGGACCAGCCCCCTGCCAACTTCCTTTTACCAAAGGCCACTGCAACCATTCTGACCGACGCAATGTTCGAGTTAGGAATGGGAGCACCTAAGTATAAAAAGAGTGGCGAGGTTTTCTAATGCATAAGTTATAGCTTATAGAACACGAATGGACAAGAGGTAGAACTTATCTATTTGGCTTGCTGGCGACCGTAGTGTCGGGTAGTCTTCTCAACTCCCGTCGAAGCCAAGTTCGCTTCAAGAACCTGCAGCTTCATGCAGATGAGAATGAATGCAGGATGCGATCCTATCTATATGCATATGTGATGTCTACTACACAACATTCTTCTTGTAGACGTTGTTGGGCCTCCAAGTGCAGAGGTTTGTAGGATAGTAGCAAATTTCCCTCAAGTGGATGACCTAAGGTTTATCAATCCATAGGAGGCATAGGATGAAGATGGTCTCTCTCAAGCAACCGTGCAACCAAATAACAAAGAGTCTCTTGTGTCCCCAACACACCCAATACAATGGTAAACTGTATAGGTGCACTAGTTCGGCGAAGAGATGGTGATACAAGTGCAATATGGATGGTAGATATAGGTTTTTGCAATCTGAAATTATAAAAACAGCAAGGTAACTAATGATAAAAGTGAGCGTAAACAGTATTGCAATGTTAGGAAACAAGGCCTAAGGTTCATACTTTCACTAGTGCAAGTTCTCTCAACAATAATAACATAACTGGATCATATAACTATCCCTCAACATGCAACAAAGAGTCACTCCAAAATCACTAATAGCAGAGAACAAACGAAGATATTACGGTGGGGTATGAAACCACCTCAAAGTTATCCTTTCTTCTCGATCTATTCAAGAGTCCGTAGTAAAATAACATGAAGCTATTCTTTCCGTTCAAGTTCGTACTAGAATAACACCTTAAGACACAAATCAACCAAAACCCTAATGTCACCTAGATACTCCATTGTCACCTCAAGTATCCATGGGCATGATTATACGATATGCATCACACAATCTCAGATTCATCTATTCAACCAACACAAAGTACTTCAAAGAGTGCCTCAAAGTTTCTACCGGAGAGTCAAGACGAAAATGTGTGCCAACCCTATGCATAGGTTCATGGGCGGAACCCGCAAGTTGATCACCAAAACATACATCAAGTGGATCACATGATATCCCATTGTCACCACAGATAAGCACGGCAAGACATACATCAAGTGTTCTCAAATCCTTAAAGACTCAATCCGATAAGATAACTTCAAAGGGAAAACTCAATCCATTACAAGAGAGTAGAGGGGGAGAAACATCATAAGATCCAACTATAATAGCAAAGCTCGCGATACATCAAGATCGTATCACCTCAAGAACACGAGAGAGAGAGAGAGAGAGATCAAACACATAGCTACTGGTACATACCCTCAGACCCGAGGGTGAACTACTCCCTCCTCATCATGGAGAGCGCCGAGATGATGAAGATGGACACAGGTGAGGGATCCCCCCTCTGGCAGGGTGCCGGAACGGGCTCCCGAGCGGTTTTTGGTGGCTACAGAGGCTTGCGGTGGAGGAACTCCCGATCTATCTTGTTCTTCGATGGTTTTAGGGTATATGGGAATATATAGGCAAAATAAGTCGGTCGGGGGAGCCTCGAGGGGCCCACGAGGGTGGAGGGCGCACCACGGGGTGGGCGCCCCCTATCTTGTGGCCTCCTTGACGCTTCCCTGGCTTGCACTCCAAGTTCCCGGGATTGCTTCTGTTCCAAAAATAACTTTTCCGAAGGTTTCATTCCGTTTGGACTCCGTTTGATATTCCTTTTCTTCAAAACATTGAAATAGGCAATAAAACAACAATATGGGCTAGGCCTCCGGTTAATAGGTTAGTCCCAAAAGTAATATAAAAGTGTGTAGTAAAGCCCGTAATCATTCAAAACAGATAATAAAATAGCATGAATGCTTCATAAATTATAGATACATTGGAGACATATCAGCATCCCCAAGCTTAATTCCTACTCGTCCTCGAGTAGGTAAATGATAAAAGAAAGAATTTGTGAAGTGTGAATGCTACCAGGTGCACAAGTTTGATCAATGATAATTTCAATCACCTTTTCTAGCATGATTATATGTCATAACAGTAGTTCATCTCATAAAACTTCTCAAGATCAAGTAACAAGCTATTCACATATTAAGGCATAGACCATAAACTTTCTTGAAAACTAGCAAACTTCATTCTTAGTCATCAAACAATTACAATTCATCTTATTTTCAGGAAGGGTCTATGTCAGAGCTTTGATTTAGCAAACTCCACATACTCAACTATCATATAGTCTTCTACAATTGCTAACACTCACGCGATACTTATGGTTATATATATATATATATATATATATATATATATATATATATATATATATATATATATATATATATATATCAGGATCTTTCCAACACGAGGTGCTTGCCAAAGGATAAAATGAAAAAGGGAAAGGTGAAGATCACCTTGACTCTTGCATAAAGTAAAAGATAGGCCCTTCACAGAGGGAAGCAAAGGTTGTCATGTGCTTTTAGGGTTGGATGCACAAAATCTTAATGCAATAGAACGTCACTCTATATTGCCACTTGTGATATGAACCTTTATTATGCAGTCCGTCACTTTTATTACTTCCATATCACACGATTATATAAAGCTTATTTTCTCCACACTAATAAGTCATACATATTTAGAGAACAATTTTTATTGCTTGCAACATGACAACTTACTTGAAGGATCTTACTCAATCCATAGGTAGGTATGGTGGACTCTCATAGCAAAAACTAGGTTTAAGGATATTTGGAAGCACAAGTAGTATCTCTACTTGGTGCAAGGAATTTTGGCTAGCATGAGGGGGAAAGGCAAGCTCAACATGTTTGAATGATCCATGACAATATACTTTAACTGAGATGTGAGAAAACATAACCCATTACGTTATCTTGCTTGTCCAACATCAACTCTTTAGCATGTCATACTTAATGAGTGCTCACAATTATAAAATATGTCTAGGATATTATATTTATATGTGAAATCTCTCTTCCTTCAATATTCTTTCATGAATTGTTCAAATGACCAATACAATGCTTGGTAACCTTCAATAAATTTACAACCTCTACTTCTTAGATGTGGAGTCATTACTCCCCATGGGATAAGCAAATGAAACATATATAATTTCAGATTTATGACATTCAACTCATTCAACCATTTACTCATAGTATATAAGTGAAGCACACGAGTAAATGACAAACTACTCCAAAAAGATATAAGTGAAGATCAATGAGTTAGCTAAATAATTATGTAGCTATGTGAAGACTCTCTCTCATTTAAGAATTTCATATCTTGGTATTTTATTCAAACAGCAAGCAAAGCAAAATAAAATGACATAGCAAGGATAGCACAACTCATGTGAAGAAGCAAAAACTTAGGTTCAACCGATACTAACCGATAATTGTTGAAGAAGAAAGATGGGATGCCTACCGGGGCATCCCCAAGCTTAGATGCTTGAGACTTCTTGAAATATTATATTGGGTTGCCTTGGGCATCCCCAAGCTTGAGCTTTTGTGTCTCCTTAATTCCTTTTATATCTCGGTTTCCTAAATCTCGAAAGCTTCATCCACACCAAACTCAACAAGAACTCGTGAGATAAGTTAGTATAAACCAATGCAAAAACCTTATCATTTTCTACTATAATAAATCACTAAAATTATTATTCAACGTTGCATACTAAATGTCTCTGCATATTTAATACTCCTATCCTCAAATAGAATCATTAAACAAGCAAACATATGCAAACAATGCAAACATAACAACAATCTGCCAAAACAGTATAGTCTGTAAAGAATGCAAGATTAGTCATACTTCCCTAACTCCAAAAATTATGAGAAAAATACTATGCTTTAGAAGATTTATCAGATCTCAGTATGAAAAACGTTTCAACATTATATCTTTCTCTGACTTTTCTAGGGAATTTTTGCAACAGCGGTAAACTTTCTGTTTTCAAACAGCAACATGTATACTAGCAAAATAAACATGGTAAAAGCTATCCTTGACATTTTTATTGAAAATTAAGATGCAAAAAATTATTCTAAATAACATCAATCAAAACAAAAGAAAATAACATGACGCTCCAAGCAAAACACATATCATGTGGTGAATAAAAATATAGCTCCAAGTAAAGTTACCTATGAACGAAGACGAAAGAGGGGATGCCTTCCGGGGCATCCCAAGCTTAGGCTCTTGGTCATCCTTGAATATTACCTTGGGGTTCCTTGGGCATCCCCAAGCTTAGGCTCTTTCCACTCCTTATTCCATAGTCCATCGAATCTTTACCCAAAACTTGAAAACTTCACAACACAAAACTCAACAGAAAACTCGTAAGCTCCGTTAGTATAAGAAAATAAAACCACCACTTAGGTACTGTAATGAACTCATTCTAAATTAATATTGGTGTAATATATACTGTATTCCAACTTATTTATGGTTCATACCCTCCGATACTACTCATAGATTCATCAAAATAAGCAAACAACACATAGAAAACAGAATATGTCAAAAACAGAACAGTCTGTAGTAATCTGTATCAAACGTATACTTCTGGAACTCCAAAAATCCTACCACATTAGGAAGTACTAAGAAATTTGTTTGCCAATCCATAGAAAAAAGAATCAGATCAAAAGCACGTTTATGTGAATTATCAAAACTAATTTACTGGGTGCAAAAGTTTCTGATTTTCAGCAGGATCAACAGAACTATCACCATAAGCTATCCTAAAGGTCTTACTTGGAACTTTATTGAAACAAAAGCTATAAAACATGATAAATATAGTATCATAATCATGTGGACACACAAAAACATTAAGGGTACATATTGTGTTGTCTCCCAACAAGCGCTTTTCTTTAATGCCTTTCTAGCTAGGCATGATGATGACAATGATGCTCACATAAAAGATAAGGATTGAAACATAACGGGAGCATAATGAAGCATATGAATAACACATTTAAGTCTAACACACTTCCTATGCATAGGGATTTTGTGATAAAACAACTTATGGTAATAATAATCAACTAGCATAGGAAGGCAAAACAAGCATAACTTCACAACTTTAAGCACATAGAGAGGAAACTTGATATTATTGCAATTCCTACAAGCATATGTTCCTACCTCATAATAATTTTCAGTAGCATCATGAATGAATTCAACAATATAACCAGCACCTAAATCATTCTTTTCATGATCTACTAGCATAGAAAATTTACTACTCTCCACATAAGCAAAATTCTTCTTATTTGGAATGGTGGGAGTATCATAAGAGACTTGAATACTATAAATTGTTTCCATATTAAAAGAGTAATGTTCAGAAAAAGGGTAATCATAATCATGACAAGTTTTATAAGTATAATCATCGCTACTTTTTATGGCATAAGTGTCATCACAATAATCATCATAAGTAGCAACTTTGTTCTCATCATAATCGATTGAAACCTCTTCCAAGATAGTGGAATCATCACTGAATAAAGTTGACACTCTTCCAAATCCACTTTCATATTCATCACAATAAGATTCAACATCCTCCAAAATAGTGGGATCACTAATTCCTAAAGTTGACACTCTTCCAAACCCACTTTCATCAATATAATCATCATAGGTAAGAGGCATGCTATCATGATAACAACTTTGCGTATTAAAACTTGGGATGCTAAAAATATCATCTTCATTAAACATAGCATCCACAAGCTTGGGACAAACATTAATTTCAGCAAATATATTCTCAAATATGTCATCCTCATCAAACATAGCTTCCCCATGCTTGGGCCTTTCCATATAATAAGCATAATCACTCTCATCGTTAATAGTATGGATAGCACCAATAGTATAGCAATTATCATCATCACAATGAGTATTAGGAGCAACTTCATTTGGGAGGGATACCTTTTTACCTTTGTTGAACCTTCTTTTCTTTTTCTTCTTCACATTATGTGTGGGTTCAACCTTCTTCTTTGAGCTCCTTATTGATGAGATTGGTTGAATAGAAAGCTCCTCCTCGTTACCTGATTCATCATAAGAAATAATAGGAGGATATTGGGAAGTCTCTTCCCTTTCATTAGTATTCTCTTCATCTTCTATTTGCTTTCTTTTATTTATGTAATTGGCAATATAAGGATTTTCAATGCAATTCACAGCACAATACACATAAATCTCCTCTAGATCAATATCAAGGAAATTCTCATGGGCAAATTCTGGAAGGTCCTTAATTAAACGTTTCAATTCTTCATAACCCAAAAGCAAACTAAGTTCATTATAATGTGCAAGGGAAATCAAATCATCACAATTTTTGGACACGATTCGATCATGAAATAATTTGCATCGGAGATGTAAATGACCACGTTCATTGCAAAGTTCACAAGTACGACAAAGGAATTGTAAATTTTCAGCACTCACATTTAGCCTTTCTTGCAACCATTTAGTTTCTAAATGCTTATGCCTCTTGCAATATCTATTTCCCTATTTGGTGTGTACTTGCAAACTCGATGCTCTCCACAAAAATCGACATGCTTATAGGAGACATTTTCGTCATAACTAGTGCAATCATCATTAGTACTATGGATATTCAAAGAGTTCATACTAACAACAATGCAATCATGCACATCATTCAAAGTTTTAGTACCAAGCATTTTAATGCATTCTTTTTCTAGCAATTGAGCACAATTTTCCTTTCCATCGTACTCACGGAAGATATTAAAAGATGAAGCGTATGAGACAAACTCAAATCCATTTTTCCTGTAGTTTTCTTTTATAAACTAAACTAGTGATAAAACAAGAAACAAAAAGATTCGATTGCAAGATCTAAAGATATACCTTCAAGCACTCACCTCCCCGGTAACGGCGCCAGAAAAGAGCTTGATGTCTACTACACAACCTTCTTCTTGTAGACGTTGTTGGGCCTCCAAGTGTAGAGGTTTGTAGGATAGTAGAAAATTTCCCTCAAGTGGATGACTTAAGGTTTATCAATCCGTAGGAGGCGTAGGATGAAGATGGTCTCTCTCAAGCAACCGTGCAACCACATAAGAAAGGAGTCTCTTGTGTCCCCAACACACCTAATACAATGGTAAATTGTATAGGTGCACTAGTTCAGCGAAGAGATGGTGATACAAGTGCAATATGGATGGTAGATATAGGTTTTTGCAATATGAAATTATAAAAACAACAAGGTAACTAATGATAAAAGTGAGCGTAAACGGTATTGCAATGGTAGGAAACAAGGCCTAACGTTCATACTTTCACTAGTGCAAGTTCTCTCAACAATAATAACATAACTGGATCATATAACTATCCCTCAACATGCAACAAAGAGTCACTCCAAAGTCACTAATAGCGAAGAACAAACGAAGAGATTATGGAAGGGTACGAAACCACCTCAAAGTTATCCTTTCTGCTCGATCTATTCAGAGTCCATAGTAAAATAACATGAAGCTATTCTTTCCGTTCAATCTATCATAGAGTTCGTACTAGAATAACACCTTAAGACACAAATCAACCAAAACCCTAATGTCACCTAGATACTCCATTGTCACCTCAAGTATCCGTGGGCATGATTATACAATATGCATCACACAATCTCAGATTCATCTATTCAACCAACACAAAGTACTTCAAAGAGTGCCCCAAAGTTTCTACCGGAGAGTCAAGATGAAAACGTGTGCCAACCCCTATGCATAGGTTCATGGGCGGAACCCGCAAGTTGATCACCAAAACATACATCAAGTGGATCACGTGATATCCCATTGTCACCACAGATAAGCACGACAAGACATACATCAAGTGTTCTCAAATCCTTAAAGACTCAATCCGATAAGATAACTTCAAAGGGAAAACTCAATCCATTACAAGAGAGTAGAGGGGGAGAAACATCATAAGATCCAACTATAATAGCAAAGCTCGCGATACATCAAGATTGTATCACCTCAAGAACACGAGAGAGAGAGAGATCAAACACATAGCTACTGGTACATACCCTTAGCCGCGAGGGTGAACTACTCCCTCCTCGTCATGGAGAGTGTCGAGATGATGAAGATGGACACCGGTGAGGGATCCCCCCTCCGGCAGGGTGCCAGAACGGGCTCCCGAGAGGTTTTTGGTGGCTACAGAGGCTTGCGGCGGCGGAACTCCCGATCTATCTTGTTCTTCGATGGTTTTAGGGTATATGGGAATATATAGGCGAAAGAAGTCGGTCGGGGGAGCCTCGAGGGTCCCACGAGGGTGGAGGGCGCGCTCCCTATCTCGTGGCCTCCTCGACGCTTCCCCGGCTTGCACTCTAAGTTCCCGGGATTGGTTCTGTTCCAAAAATAACTTTTCCGAAGGTTTCATTCCGTTTGGACTCCGTTTGATATTCTTTTTCTTCGAAACACTGAAATAGGCAATAAAACAACAATATGGGTTGGGCCTCCGGTTAATAGGTTAGTCCCAAAAGTAATATAAAAGTGTATAATAAAGCCTGTAATCATTCAAAACAGAAAATAAAATAGCATGAATGCTTCATAAATTATAGATACGTTGGAGACGTATCAATATGCAGATGCTCATGAAATGCTTATGCAGTGATCTGGAATGCTCATGCATGCATGCAGTCTAGGTTGGGGGCCCCCTACAATGCTTCTTTATTATCTCTTGCGGGTGGTCATCGCCCCGGCTTTGTACAAGGGGTTACATACAGCTGAGGCAAGGCCTATACAAATGGGTGGCTGTCTGACAGGGCCTGCATGCCTTGCGCCTTACGGGTAGAACTTGCAGAGATCTTCAATATTCCATTAGTTTTGCAACTGATTTCCATCTCTGGTCTCCAGACGGACTGCGCCAGGTCTGTTGACTTGTACTACCTGGTAAGGGTCATCCCACTTTGGTGACAACTTGTTTGTACCCTTGGCGGACTGAACGCGCCTAAGGACAAAGTCACCTTCCTCAAAACACCAGGCATGAACCCTGCGGCTACGATAGCGATGCAGGGCTAGCTGATAGCGTGCAGCACGCGTAGCTAGGGGTGGGCATATAACCCGAAAACCGAACGACCGGACTGAATTAACCTGAACCGAAGCCGAAATGACCGAAATCGATTTGTTCGGTATTGTCCTTGGTTTGCGATTATGAGAAACTGAATTCACTTTGGTAATTTCGGTTTGCATGGTCGGTCCACCGAATTGACCGAAGTACTGAAGCCCACCTCTTAATCCCTCTTGATTCCCTTAATTCTCGTTCACATGCACTGCACATCTGCATGCAACTTTGCACATGCCCGTTTGCTTCCCTTTTTTAATGAAACTAGGTGTTGCATGTTGTCTCGCTCAGCGTCAGTACTCATTTGCCGTTATCTGGCCCACACAAACCACAATTCGTAGCGCAGCCGAGAGACAACAGATAAGGTTAATTAATGGATCTTCCAGCTGGGAGCCGGCTAGCCCAACCCAGCCTAGCGTGGCAGTGCGCCAGTGCCCCAGGCAGCTCGGTCCCAACTGTTCAGTCTGTTCGGTCCAAAACCGAATACCGAACCGAACGATCGGGCCACCGAACACTCGGTTTCATTAATTCTTGTAGACCAATCGGTGCATGTTTTTTGGAAACCGAAAAAACTAAGACACCAAAGTACCGAACCATTCGGTTCGAGGGAACCGAACGCCCACCCCTACGCGTAGCAGCCCGGAGACGGTTCTCCTCGAGTAGCACATCATAGTCACGCCATTGCTGATCTTGCGCTACTTCATCGTAGGCAAGCACTCGAGGCGACCGGTAAATGAGTTCCGTGGGGATAACTCACTACAAAAAAAGACACATCCGTGACATTTTGGGCCGAACGATTTTTTTGTCATACTTATGACACTTCTATGATGATAATTGTGACAAAACCCGGTATCATCATAGATGTGGTGGGCTCCTACTTCTATGACAAAAAATCATGACAAAAAATGGGATTTTCGTCCTGGGCGGGCCGGAGACGCAGCTGCATGATATTCTTTGGGCCGTCCATGACAGAAAAAACCGTGGTAGAAGCGAGGGCGATGAAAATATCGGGGAGTTTCCGGTTATGGTGGGTGGTCGGGAGCCGAGCGATGCGTGTTTCTCTCGTACACGTACGCACGTGGGTGCGAGGTGTTGGGCTCTAACTGAACTCGAGCGAGGTGTTACCTAACTAAACCCAAGTGATTGCACTTCAGGCTACGCGTTACTGAACCCGAGCGATCAAGTGATTCCTTCGCTACTGCTGCTAACTGAAGCCGATCTATGTTGCCTATGGATGAACAGTGAGCGTTGCTGGGGGTGGTGGATGAACAGTTCCCGGTGGGGGTTGGATGAACAGGACCCCGTGGAGGGCTGGATGAACAGGACCCCATGGAGGGAAGGTTGAACAGGACCCCGTGGAGGGCTGGATGAATAGGACCCCGTGGAGGGAAGGTTGAACAGTAGCCGGTGGAGGGCTGGTTGAATAGTAGCCGGTGGAGGGCTGGATGAACAGTAGCCCGTGGAGGGGTGGTTGAACAGGACCCCGTGGAGAGGGCTGGTTGAACAGTAGCCGGTGGAGGAGCGCGTGGTGGAAGCTAGATGAACAGTAGCCCGTGGATGAACAGTCGCAGGTGGAGGCTGGAGGAGGTCGACGGTGGATGAACAGTAGCTCGTGGAGGCTGGAGGAGGTCGACGGTGGAGATGAACAGTATCCCGTGGAGTCCCGTTTTGCGGTACGCCACACCACTCCCGATGAACAGGACCCCCGTTTCGACCGTACTGCTCCAACACAAGTCCGTTTCCTCTGTTTTGCGGTATGCCACACCCCTCCTGATCAACATGACCTTGTTTCGACCGTAGGAGGTCCAATAGAAGTCTGTTTCCTCTGTTTTGCGGGATGCCAGACCCCTCCCGATGAACAGGATCCCGTTTTGATCGTGGCCGGTCGAACACAAGGCCGCTTCCTCCTTTCTGCGGTACACCAGGCCTCGTTTCCATCGGTTGTTCCATCCAAGCCTTCCTGATGAACAAGATGACGCATTCCGTTCTGACCTAGCCGGTTGGCTCCCCATGAACACGATGATGACGCAGTTTCTCTGTTCTGACCCAGCCATGTACACGAGCCCTTGCCGTACGTATGCGCGAGTAGGCGTTCGAGACCCCGCCCGTATGTATGTACGTGGTCGTATTTTCTTTCTTGCACCCTTGCCATTGTACGTACGTGTACATGCTACGTGCGTGCCTCTACTACGACATGTGTGCACCTCTACTACAACATGTGCGCACCTCTACATCGACTAGTATGTATGTACACGTTCGTGACCAGAATGACAACGCTATGTACGCTTCGACCAGGTGGGTCCCGACTATCAGACACTTCATTGTGTGCGAAGATGTAGCTGGTGGGTCCCAACAGTCAGGGGGCGAATCATTTTTTGCCTGTAATATGGACACACTTCCTTGCGTGCGAAAATGTAGCTGGTAGGCCCAGCAGTTAAGGGGGAAACGTTTTTTTCGCGAAATACGGTGGCCTGTCCGGTGGGTCCCTGCTGTCAAGTGGAGGAATCATTATTTTCCGCGTAATAAGGAGGCACTTCCTTGCTGCGGCCGTGGACCCAGCTGTCAGCCTCTCCACATACTGTACTCTTCCGATGGAAGTCGGTCATTGACCACATTGACCATGCCGTGCCGAGAGCACCAAGGCGGTGGACGACGGCGAGGCCTAGGAAGGGGATGACGCGGAGCTAGGGAAGACACGATAGTGGATGCCCACGCAGAGAGGAGTACGAGGGTTCACTGGTTCGGCTGTGGTGTGAGGCTGTCGTCACCGCAGAATAACAGGGGGTGTGGGTGAGTAGAGGGATGGCCTGGCCAGCGTTGGGAGTAGTAGGGGACGGTAAGGCCTCCGTGGCATCACAGCCGGCCACGGGAGGCAGGAGCATGCAGCATGACCGGCGCTGGTTTTAGCGGCTGGAGCAAGAAGACCAGAGGTTGAAGAAGCACTACGGCCGTTGGGTGGACATCGTACGGTCACTGGAGCTAGAATCGTTCATATTGACTAAGTTGACAAAGCCCTCCGTCCTCGTCAACTTAGTAGGCCCACAAGTCACCCTCCCACTATGGTGGGTCCCACCTAGTAGGGGGGTATTCATTTTTTGTGCGTAATAAGAAAGCACTTCCTCGAATGCGAAGATATAGCTGGTGGGTCTGACCTGTCAGCAAGGGCAACGTTTTTTTCGTGAAATATAGAGGCCCTTCCGGTGGGTCCCAGTTGTTAGGTGGAGGAATTATTATTTTGCACGTAATAAGGAGGCATTTCCTTGCGGGCAGCCGTGGACCCAGCTGTCGGCCTCTTCATGCACAGTCTACTTTCGAAGGATGTCGTCCGTTGACCATGTTAACCGCTCTGCGCCGAGCACATCCAAGGTGGTGGACAACGGCGAGGCCCCGGACAGCAACAAGCCGGAGATGGGAAGACGCGGGAGTAGAGCCGCAGATGGAGAGGTGTACGAGGGTTAACTGGTTGTGGTGCGGTGTGGTTCGGCAGTCGGTGGAGAAGAACAGGAGGTGTGGAGGGGTGGAGGGATGGCCTGGCCAACGGTAGGGTAGCGCTTCACAGCGAAGCGTGCTAAGCAGAGCTGCTAGCAGCAGGAGGCGGGAGCAGGTGGTCTCGGCAGCACTGGAGGAAGAAGACAAGAGATTGAAGATGGATGCCGGTCGTTGGATGTAAATCAAACGGCTAACGATGTCAGAATCATTTGTTGACTAAGTTGACAACGACTTGCGTTGGCTTTGACCTATTGGCCCACATTTCAGCCTCCAAAAATGTGGCACGTATTCAACCCATTTTTTTCAGAATTTATAGTCTTTTTTTGCAGGGTAGAATTTACACTCAATTTGATCTCGTTTTTTAGAATTACAGTCCATTAGCTGGGCTGGGTGAACAAATAATGTAGCGTCCATGCGGGCCATTTATTTTTTCCTAAAAAATTACTGGCCATTTGCACTTTCTCGAAATACACAATTTTGCCGGGCTGATTCTAATTATAATGTTGGGTTGGGCGCAGTAATGTTATCAAAAAATAAACAGGGGCTGCGCATTTTGTTATAAATATATTTAAATAATAAGTGATTTGTTATTACATTGGTCCTTACATCTTACCAAGCTTTTGTACACAATCACCAGGATTTTCGTTGCCAAAAAAATCCAGGATTTTATTGTTAAGAAATTATTTTTATAAGTTAATAAGATGTGGGATATTGTTTTCTTATATATGTAAGTATCTGTTAATATATGATGACAATAACAATAATATATAATAACATATAAAATAATTTAAATATATATAATATAGTTAGAAGAGAAACATAAGTTGGACCAGGCGTTCCTATTCTTATATAGAAAAATAGAACAGATCTCTGTATTTTCTTCAAAAAAATACATAAATTGGGCTGCTGATGTTTCAGGAAAAATAAACCCTCGGATGGGAGGTCCATAGGCCGGTCGATACATGACGTCCCTCAAGAAAATAAAAACCGACATGTCGTGTGCTGCGCATGTTAAAAAAGAAAGCCTAGACGGGGCAGCCCAAAACCCAGCTGATACTTGCTGCCCCAGTGATAATAAATGATACCTGCCAGCTCCCCAGCTTCGTTGTGAATTTATCTCCTATAGTAACTATATTGAAGCACCTAAAAAATGTAACTATGTTGACAAACCCGTGGGCCCCAACGTCAGTATAGCATTAGGAGGAAGTATTTTTTTCGATGAGGCACTTGCTTGCGTACGCTCATAGACCTGGTGGGTCCCGGCTGTCCGCCTCTCCACGTATAGTCCTCTCCAGATTCCTCTTGATTGTTCAGCATGTTCACAACGGTAGACAGTGGCGCCGCGGCGAGTGCACAAAGGCGTAGGAGGAGATCCGTCGACCTGAGGAAGTGCCTTATTTGTAAAGAAAGTACTAAACTAGCCCAGTGGCCAAGTGACACTACCCGACAACTGTTCCGCCCGGGTTAGATTCCACTGATCTAGGGAAAATATCTCCAATTTTTTTGCCTCTGCCATTATTGACATGTGGGCCCCCATTGTCATCTAGCAACACCACGTCCAACACTTGCCAAAACTTCATCCCTCGTTTTCTCTGTTTTTCGCACACTCGACATTGTGTGGGCATTTTGAAAATGGCGATGTATCAAGTGAAAACTGATTTTCAGTGAAAATCTAGAAACTTTTCACGTGAATCATCGGATCTGTAATGAACGACACAGATTGAAGGTGGGAAAACCAACCGGTCACTTAAACGCTAATTAAAAGATAACCCCCTGTTATTCACAGATAAGGTGGAAATTCTTTTGAGGGCTCGTGACTGTATCAGTTTGTCTTCCATCTCGTGCGCTGCGGAGGCGATGGAATCCCCGGCCGTTTGCACTCTGCCGGCCCCAACAGGGCCTCCATCGACGGTAGGCTAGACCTTCACCGGGCTGCGGGCCTGCGGCCCACCATCCACCGGCCAGAACACGCGCCATGATTTGCCCTTCCGCCCTCTGCCGGCCATGACTCACCCTTCGAAGCATGAAGATCCGATAGATTCTCATCTACCTGCACAAAGAGCTCGTTGCCACGCCAGTGAACTTGGCCGCAGTTCAACGGGCGGGCAACAACATCAATACATGCGTGATTTTTTTGGCGGCCAGATGTTGCCTCTTCTTTCCCGTGCCGATGCTCGCTGCCATGGTCCGCATCAGGAGATCAAGCAAGCAGAAGTAGTAAAGTAGTAAGTCATCCATCACACTAAAATGAATAAAGATACAACTTCCATTGTTTCGAAATACTACAAAAGATAAAGTTGTACAAAAGCATCAAATTTCTGCAATGTAATGAATAATGACAATCAAATGCACATGTTTATCCTTGTCAAAGTTTCTAATCCTGCTATGCAACCTTGAAAACAACCTGTTTTGCACCGTTGAGTACTATCATACATCCACGGATTACATCAGAAATTGTCTACACAGAATCTGTACGGTGGCCAAATTGTCGCATTCAGTTTTTCTTAGTGAAATTAGAGCTTCTATTATTATCATTGCATGTTCAAGTCATGTTGAAATGCTGCATATAAGGGAGCAGTACACCAATGTTGAAAAAACGGAGCAGTACACCAGAGACATGATGAAGCCTAGTACAAGATGCAGATTGGTCGTGTGATCTGCAGCCATGTTCAGATCTCTTTTTACATAAGATAAAACAAAATCAGAAAAGCTCCCACTAAGCTGCTGCAAAATGCTCAATATATATTGTTTTTCTTCATCTTCCACAGCTTAGACTAGCTTTTGAAATCGGTTCTTGCCACACAATGTTCAGGATTAAGCTATGCTCATACGGCTTTTGCCACATTCATTCAGTACAACTAGGCCGCTTCAGAATCAAAGCAAAGTGCAAACGTAGCTGAGTCTGACGGGTCACCGTCACATGGAGTTAGTGCCAAAATAGCCTGATTGATGTTGCGTGGGGCAGTGCTGCGGCCGTCGGATCACTGTTTGCGTGAGGCATCACTGGGTGGCCGTAGCATGGAGCAACACCGGGGACTCCAAATCGCCCTCGAGTCGGGGAAGAGCAGTTGTTGCCTGCCCGTTGATTTGCGGCCAAGTTCGCCGGCGCCGCGGAAAGATCCTTGTGCAGGTAGACGAGAATCCGGCGAGATCTTCGCGTTCCTAAGGGTGAGTCGTGGCGGGCAAAGGGCAAATCGTGGCGTGAGTTGTGGCCGGTGGAGGGTGATCCGCAGCCCGATGAAGGTCCAGTCTAGCACCGACGGAGATCCTGTAGCGGCCGGCAGAGCGCCAGGGGCCGGAGACTCCATCGCCGCTGCAGCGCACGAGATGGAAGACGAACTGATACAGTCACGAGCCCTCAAAAGAATTTCCACCTTATCTGTGAATAACAGGGGGTTATCTGTTAATTAGCGTTTAAGTGACAGGTTGGGTTTCCCACCTTCAATCTATGTCGTTCATTACAGATCCGATGATTCACGTGAAAAGTTTCTAGATTTTCACTGGAAAGCAGTTTTCACTTGATACATCGCCTTTGAAAATAGCATATTTTTTTGACTGTACATCATATGAAGATGTGCTATGCGTGAATGTTGATCAGCATGATGTTAAATGGCTGGTAGTTCCATTTTCAACCATGAATAAAAATTCCAACATGATGTTAACCCTGTTTGAAAAGGTCGTGTTAATATAAATGCTCTGCCTCTGAAACTTGCAGTTTCTTATCTGAAACTGAAACTTGCAGTTTCTTCTCTGAGAATCACATTGTCTGCACTTTTATACTCCTATGAAATTACAATTTTTAAGTGCTAAAAATAGATCTCTAGAATTCATAAAAAACTTCATATGCTCAATACTGCAAATCTGAAATTCAAAAGACATTCATATATGAAAGTACTCTCAAAATACACAACACAAAACACAATTCACAACTGCAAATACTGACAACCCTAAGCTCCTCCTGACAATTCAGAACCTACCTGACTATTGTGCTTGGGGGGGGGGCAGTCCCGTCCTGTTCCTTGGCGGGATCTTCATACAACCGCCTGAAATGGTCGACTGACCCAAATGACAAAAGTCAAGCGACTTACATGCAAACATGCCTTTATATTCAATACCATCATCGTACCTACTTAGCACTGCTCCTGAATCCATCAAGCTAAACAACATGCCACTCATAATTCCAAACTTGTTGCTCAAATACAAGTCTGATATGATGCTGATATTACTAAAATAAATAACGTTTAATTAGTCAGCTAATGTTCCTACTTTACTTTCGAAAAGCACGTGCACCACATATAGAGAGACAACAGGGAGTTGCATTTTTAATGCGCTCTGGTTCATCACGTGTGGGCACTGCGCAACAAACATTTATTATCCAAAATCTGCTTGCTCTTCTTTAGCATGTTCCTCTTCTGTTCTTTAATAAGTACTCTCTTTGTTCCTAAATACAAGTCTTTGTATAGATTCCACCATGGACTACATATGGAGCAAAATGAGTGAATCTACACTCTAAAATGTATTTGGATACATCTTTATGTGATCCATAGTGGAAATCTCTACAAAAACTTATATTTTGGAACGGAGGGAGTATGATAGTAGTACAATATGTTCCTTGTAGTGAAGATGAGCAGGGACATTTGCAGTGTAGAGGTCTATACGGTCGGTTGTGATGGACACTTTGAACTCTTCGGGCCTCTTTGATTCGTAGGATTTCGTAAACATAGGAATACGATTTGTAGTGGCCTGCCCACTTGAATCCTATAAGAATAGCAAGGAAATGCGGGGAGCTGTGTCGCCTTTGAGAGTTACACTAATATTAACAGTACCGCACCTTCAGTTGAAGAGAGCTGGTATCCGAAGCCTTTCTAGCCATACCGGCAATACTAGCACATATATTCCAGCAAGTTCCACTTTGCTGATTTTACTCTGATGCTTAAGGTTTTCCCGTTATATCTACACTATGATCTATGTAGCTGCTTTGTGTCGCACTAGCAGCAGTCCACTCTTGAAGCTAAACACTGCAATGACTTACAAAATTGGCACCAAGGCATTGAGTGCCATTCCGGATGCAATGAAACTCATATGCTCCCCACCTGTTGACTCTTGTTCAAAATATGATCCTAATGACTATTCTAACCTCAAGGAGTCAAAGGCAGATGGCATGTCCTATTCACCCATCAAGGTGCCTGTTCTAATTTGGCAAGGTTTTATTGATTACGCATATCTTGCATATGTTGTCTTGCATTTCTTCTACTTTGTTGCACTGCCATGTGCTTAGTTTACTCATCATATATGTAGAGATGCTATGCCCATCCATTATCAATACATATTCCATCTGTCATCATAACATGTTTTTTCACTCAAATGTTGTTCTTGTGCATCAGACATCAAAAAGGAAGAGGGTGATTGCCAAACCTGAAGGAGCACCAACAAAGCCGTTGAAAAACATGGTGGTGCCGGAGAAATCAAACAACACCCCACTTATATTGGCTGTACAACCAGTGACACAAAACGTAGGACCGACTCCAGCAAACTGTACCCATACTTCACTGGCCACACCACTAGCCCCACTATCGACGTCCTGGACTTGGGGGTATCTAGTCCTGCCTGCCTGTGGCCCACCACGTGGCTCCATCAACAGCCTCGTACGGCCCAGCTTCAACAACAACACAGCAAGACCCTCGCGAGGGGCCAAGCCTCGCGAGGCAGATGACGCCAAGACCCCCGAAGGAGTTGGCCTCCTCAGGAGGGTTCCTGAGGGGCGGAGAGATCTATGTAGCTACCTCATGAGGTTCAGCTGACGTGAGCCATGATGACCAAGGCCAGGCGGGCACCGAGCGCAGGTTTCCTCTTCGGTGCAAGGGAGGAAAGCCACATGCACGGAGTCCCGAGGAATCAGCCAAAGGTTTCCATTCTAGTGCAAAAAGACCTAGACCGCCAGGGCGCCAGGGCGGAGGTCATCACCGAGCCCACCACAGCGTCACGACCAGAGGCTTTTTGCAGGCGAAGACTACTTTTGTCAGGATAGACTGTACTGCTTGTCCCATTTCAAATCCCGTCGCTGTGGAATCCCTTCCGCTTGTTCGTCCCTATACTATTTCATCCATAGCCCCTTGAGGCAGTCCACCACACCACACTAGAGTAGGGTATTACACCACAACGGTGGCCCAAACTAGTATAAATCTCTGTGTCTTTGTGTCTCTGTGAGCTTGGCGCGCTAGGCTAGGGAGGATCGCGAGTAGGCAGGCTGGGTAGGTTGAGATCTCCGCACACACCCCAATGTTCAAACCTCTCACGGGTTGCCGGACCCAGAAATCCGACATTTGGCGCGCCAGGTAGGGGTGCGTCGGATCCTCTCTTCCATCGTTCGATTCGTCTCTGCTCTGACATTTCCATGGACGACGCGCGCAGGGCTTGCGCTGAGCGTCAGGCTGCGGTTGCCGCTCGCGTCGCTCAGACGGCTCCGGCGAGTGACGGCTGCGCCCGCCGTGCTCCTTCTCCGGTGGCCAATGCCACCACAGGCCATGCCGGCCATGAGCAGCAAGCTTCTTCGCTGCACCCATCGGTGCGCCGTGATGGCCGCACTGCTACTCCGTCGCTCACCCCGACAGCTTCGTCATCCCACGCGCGCTGTGGCCAGGTGGACCCGCAGGCTGCTCTGCTCACGGTGTGGGAGCTCCTTCGCTATTGTCCCATGGGTGACCTCTACGAGGAGTGGCTCGAGCGCATCGCCAAGCTCATCAGCATCGCGCATGGGGGCTCTGACGGGCCGGCTCGCTCGCTGCCTCAGCAACCACCTGCAGTGGGCGACATCGTGCACGGGGCCTCTCCTCCGCCTCCAGCCCGGGGCGCCATCATCGAGCCAAGGCGTATGGCTCCATGGCGCGACCCGCAGCGCCCAGCGCCAGCTCGGGACGACGTGAGCTGCCAGGTGGTTCGACACCCCCAAGGAGAAGCGCGTGTGCTTCCAGCGCCCCAGCACCAGGCTCGTGAGCTGCCACAGGAGGTGGCGGTGCACGTGCACCAAGACTACATTCCACCCCCTCGACGACCTTTGGTGGCCACGGCAGGTGTAACACCCACGATGCGGCTATATCTCCCACGTGTCGAAGCACGACTTAGAGGCATAACCGCATGGTGGTTTTGTCGCAAGAAGGGTCATCTTCACACAATTCCATGTAATGAACAAGAGTGGGATAAAGAGTTGGCTTAAAATCGCCACTTCACACAATGAACATATAATTCATACATCATTCAAAGTACGCACATGGTCTGACTACGGACGAAGCCAAAAGAAAAGAAGATAACCCAACTGCTAGATCCCCGATCGTCCCAACTAGGCTCCACTACTGATCAACATGAAACGAAACATAGCAACGACCAATATCTTCATTGAGCTCCCATCTAAGCTTGGTTGCATCATCTGCACTGGTATCATCGGCACCTGCAACTGTTGGTAGTATCTGGTGAGTCACGAGGACTCGGCAATCTCAAAACCCGCGAGATCAAGACTATTTAAGCTTATGGGTAAGGAATGGATAAGTGGTGAGGTTGCAGCAGCGACTCTGCATGATATGGTGGCTAACATATGCAAATAAGAGCGAGAAGAGAAGCAACAGAACGGTCGTGAAGCTAGCAATGATCAAGAGGTGATCCTGAACTCCTACTTACGTCAAACATAACCCAAAACCGTGTTCATTTCCCGGACTCCGCCGAAAAGAGACCATCACGGCTACACACGCGGTTGATGCGTTTTTATTAAGTCAAGTGTCAAGTTCTCTACAACCGGGCGTTAACAAATTCCCGTCTGCCACATAACCGCGAGCACGGCTTTCAAAAGATAATACCCTGCAGGGGTGTCCCAACTTAGCCCATCACAAGCTCTCACGGTCAACGAAGGATATTCCTTCTCCCAGGAAGACCCAATCAGTCTCGGAATCCCGGTTTACAAGACATTTCGACAATGGTAAAACAAGACCAGCAAGACCACCCGACTGTGCCGACAAATCCCGATAGGAGCTGCACATATCTCGTTCTTAGGGCACACCGGATAAGCGAAGTGTACAGGTACCAACGTAACCCAAGCCGCCAAGGGACGGTCCCGCACGGTGCTCTAGATTGGACCAACACTTGGAGGAGCACTGGCCCC